>NW_024344378.1:17633403-18009534 GCF_902729225.1 Pteropus medius | reverse complement strand
GAAGGACGTTTTTGGCAGTATCATCAAGTTGTTACAGGATGTCATCAGAATGAAATACTTTGCAACTATCCCAAGAGCTAGATCATCTACATTTGCCTATAGGAGCATTATGCTACGGTAGAAGTGAGAAGAATAAGGTGCAGAAGAATCTATTCTTTTTGCATAAATACTCTTTAAGGCATTCTGGCTTTATCTAAGAAGGTGTTATTCCTTACCCCAGCCATTACCTGTCTGGCTTTAACCACTTCCCTTACAGGACTGGGAGCCTGGTTCTGGTGCACCAAGTCACAGAGCACAGCAACTTTCATGGCACCTGAGGAAGGGACAAACGCCACCCTAGCAAGATCCAAGCAGGCTCTATGCTAGAGGCAGCCATCCATACACAAGCTCAGGAAACACAGACACAAAGGCTGTGCATGAGCGAGTAGTGTCTCCATCTTACAGAAGAAGATGCTGAGGTTCCAAGAGATTAAGGGATTTGCCCAAGGTTACACAGCCAGGATGTAGTAGGCTTGGATTCCGACCCCTGTGTTCTTTCTCACTCATGGCACGGCCTCAGGCCTCATACTATACCTCACAGGCTCCTACAGAGCTGAGGGAGCTTGGGGAACCCCAAGAGTGGGAGGCAGGGAGGAGCCTGCAGCTGAGCCGAGGGAAGGAAGGCAAGTAGGTAGGGGGCAGGTCTCCACTGAAACAGCCAAGCCAGGCCAGTCAGCTTGCCAAGGCCTCACTCACTACTGTAGTGATGAAAAAAAGCGTCTCAGCACCCACGCCCTAACCCCCTGCCCATGTTCCCTCATGCGGTACCCTGCCAGCTGGAGGCCACTCCCTGACCCCTAGGAGGAAACTCACAGGCTTGCCAGTCTATTCTGGAAGCTTGAAGCCTTGTGGAATGTGCCCGGTGTAGCACTCTCTGGGCAATCTCTCCCCCACTGACCCTTCAGGATCAAACTGCTCTCCTGAAGGAAGGCATTTCACACGGCCCTTCTCCCAGAGTTTCCTCTGCTCCAAGCTGACCTCCCCACTTCCTGCTGATGCTCCTCGAAGCCAGTGCTGGGTCTTCCACCATCCACGCTGCCCTCCTGGGACTGTGTTCTCAGACAGTGTGCCTCAGGGCCGGACCTATGCTTCCAGGTGCAGACGGACCGAGAGGGCAGAACGGAAGCAGATTCTTACCACCTCCCTCCCTCTAAACTTTCGAAAGCCCGAATTTCCATTAGTGCATTCTAAGAAATGTGAATTCCATGAACACGTGCCCAGGATTTGCAGAGTCACTCACACTGCTGACTTCCGCTGAGCTCTCAGGCAACCCAAACCCTGACACCACGCACTCCTGCTTCTATGAAAACCAAACCTGCTGCCTGCACTTGACTCACTGATTTCTTGGATAAAAACCCATTACATTTATGCTTATTCAATTCTAGTCTTCTTCAAGGCTGGAAGCTGGCTCATTGTCCAAAGCACTCTCTCCTTCCTCCCTGCGTCACACTGTAAACGTGAGCAGGATGACTCAAAACCCCATCCAAGTCATTGACAAACATTTTTGGTCAGAGTCAGAGAAGAGAGCCCTGTGACCTACCCCTAAAAACTCTTCTTCAGGTCAACGCTGACACACGTGGCTTAGTTCTATATGAAGTTGAGAAATGCAGTGCTCTTGGGCAAATCACAGTTGCATATAACAAATTACTTTATTTTTCAAACTATAAGAGGAGCTCCCTATATAAAAGAATCATTAATAAGTTTTTCTTTTTTTTTTTTTTTTTTTATAAAATGAGAAATCCACCTATGAATTAAACAAATCACTACTGACCTGTTCTACCCAACCAGAGCTTCACGAAATCTAGCTAATAAAGACGCCCACCTGGCTCAGAGTTCACCACATGCTGGACTTCCGGCCGAGCATGTCAGGCATGAAGCCCTATCCGTGGCGTCATGGCTCCCATTCTGCAAGCAAGGGAACGTGAGCTCTGAGAGCTTACATGATTTGCCTAAGGTCACGAAGATGTAAACCCAGATGCATGCCCAGGTCTGTTGGACTCCAAAACTTCTGCTCTTTCCACTGTGCAATGCTGCCTCTTGGGGTTCCTTAAACAAAGTTCCATTCGGTTATGCACCTCCTCTGGACTGAGCCCAGAAACCCATCCTAGGCCCCCAGTGTGCTCCCCAGCTCGCTCCTGCAAAATCGGACAGCGTCGGATCTACTGGGAACAAGGTGACATTGGGAAACAAAGAGGAGCCCAGGATTTTGGTGGAACCAGCTCCCAATGCTAAGATGTTTCTCCCTAGACGGCACAATTTCTACCTGTGCCCCAGGCACACTTTAGAATCTGGCAGCACCCCAGGCCCACTTCTGTTCAGTCTACTAACAAAGCAGGCCCTGCCTTTAAGTTCAGGAGAAAAGGGTATTCTTGGGTTTCTTCACCTTAACTGCCTGTAAAATGGGCATCACAACAATAACAGGGAACTGCTTTCACAGCGTTGCGGTAAAGACCCTGAAACACCTTGCTCTTCTACCACTGAGCCTTTGCCAAATGTTGTTCCCTCTGCTCAGAACACTCTTCCCCAGCTTCCAAATCTGCACGGCTGCCTCCTATTCATGCTTCAGAGCATCCTGTTCCTTTCCAGTCGGCTCCTGATCTCAGTCCATCGTTATACGTCCACATATATCACTTGATTTAATGGTGGTCACCCCAGCCAATCTGTAAGCTCCCTCCTCACCTAGTAATTGTTTTGGTCCACCAGGTAATCTGCAGCACTTCACATGGTGCCTAGCACACAGTAGGCACTTATAAATGCTTGTTGCATGCATAAAAGAAGATCCGAGAAAATGGACATGGGCATGCTTTTCACAAGGCCAGCATTGCGGAGCCAATGCATGGTCACCGTTAGGGAACCAGGAGATGCTGCGCAGAGGAGACTTGTGGGGGGCTGGGCGGGGGTGAGGCTAAGAAAGGGTATGTTTCAGATTGGGCAAGAGGTAAGGAGAAGCAGAGAGCATAGAAGTGATCAAGGGATGAATCCAGTTCTTTCCAGATGAGATGTCCCATGGCTAATCTGTCATCCTGACAGGTTCACGCCCATGTAGATGACCACATCTAGTGAATTACCCAGGGAGCTCGGGGTAGAGGAGGGGCAGGAGGAGCTGGAGGGACGGGGGAGGAACGGCACCTTCCCAGACAAGGAAACTTGGCCCTTAGCAGCCACTGCATGTCATTAGCTATAATGCAGACATGATGGATTTGGGGGTGGTGATGAGGACTGGGCCAATCGTTGATTCACGGGAATTCTCGCTGCTCCCTGGGCCTCCTGCTTCCCCCAGCTTGGAATGCTTGCTCCTTCCTATCTCCCTTCTCACCTCTTACAGCCCCCTCCCCCTTCAAGGCCTTCTCTCCCTGACAACGCTACTAAAATGGAGTCTCTATCATGGTGTCGGGCAAGAGAATATGCTGGAGTTAGACGTATGAGCTCAAGCCCTGCTCCACCACCCATGAACTGTGTGGTGTTGGGCAAACGACATAACCTCTCTGAACTTCAGTCTAGTATTTGTAAAATGAATCTCACGGGGTTGCTGTGAGAATTATAAGAAGTCATGGATACAAGGCATGTAGCACAGAGACTGGCTCATAGTAGGTTCAATGCACCATGAGTTCCTTCTAGTTCCTCCCCAGAACACCCACAGAGTTTTGGGCACCTAATTCCGCTGGACCCAAGAATTATCTTTCCACACAAGGAAGTGTTCTCTCTACTTAAACTGTAAGATTTCTGAGGGCAGGGCTATGTCCTGGCCATCTCTGCACAGTCCTCAGAGATGGCAGTGTTGAAAAGTATGGAACTCAGTGTGAATCCCAGCTCTGCCATGTACTGTCCATGTGACCATGGACAAATGTTCCTATGTTTGCTGGAGCCTCTGCTTTCCTATCTGTAAAATAGGGATAACAAGAGTAGATGGTACTAGTTCTGCCTTGTAGAGGGCTGGTGTGAGGCTTAAACGAAGGTGCCTGTGTACAGAGCTGGAAGAGAATTCAACAAATGCTGGAGACCATGCTTATTACCCTGGCAGGGCTCACCATGGTGCATAGGGGGCACTGGCACATTTTGGGGGAGTGAGGAAGGGAAGTCTGCAACAAGATGCTATGGTTCTCTGTTTCTCCATTTTGAGTAAGGATGGGGCCAACTGAGTTGATGCATCGCCATCCAGGTAGCCGTACCCGGCAGAGGGGGAAGGCTTGTGCTAAGCGGAAAAAGCTCGGGAGCTGGTAAGTGTCCCAGATCAGCAGAGGGAACAAAAATCCATTCTCCACACCTGGGAGTTCTTCTCAGTGATTCATGGACAACATTCTCATGTTTAAGAACAACGTTCTCACGTTGCAAGTTCAGTGAACGATTTTACTGCCACTCCTCAAAGGAGCTTCCCCCAGCTCATTAAAGCAGGCAGGCCAGGCCAGCAGCTCAGGACTTGGTCAGCTTTGAAGCATCGCCCTCTCTAAGATAACCCTACCTAACTTTTTAATAAAAGCAAGATGATTCTTGGTGTCCTTCCAATGAAAGTCAGGCTGCCTGGCCTTATAGCTTTTCCCCAGCTTCGCAAACTCAACTTGGTGAAGGGAGGTGGGCTGGAGAACCCAGAATGAATCATGTCACTGAGATATTCCACATCTGGGACGGCCCCCGCCCCTCCCGGCTGAGACACTGCCTGGAGACCAAGGGCAGGGCCTCTGCTAGAACCATCATCAGCCCTATCGCCTGAGTGTCCATCTTCATTTGAGACCAAGGATGAGGAGTCTCTTCCTGAAAATCTGCCTTTCAGGTCTTGTGAGAACAAAGACTGTGTCTGTTCTGCAATCCCCCACCCCCCACCCCACAACCTCACCCCAGCCCGAGTCACAGATGGACCACTACTTGGGTGAGCCATGGTATATACACTGGTGCATTAATTTATTTCCCAGTAAAAGGCTGTCACAACTTCTGCTGTGACATATGAATACCACACACACACACACACACACACACACACACGCGCTACACTGCATACCTTGGCGCTGCCTTCACGCACACTGCGCACTCACACTACATACCTGCAGCGCACACACACGCACACTGTTTTTCAATGGAGCAGTCACCCGTTGCTGCTCACACTGTCTTGATAGTTCCTCCTTCTTTTGAAGTCTCCACCACATCTTTTGCCCACTGAGTGGGAAGTTCCATGCAGTAGGGTTCTTATTTTCTTAACACAGTGGAAATATTTGGCCTTTTTCATAATATTTAGCTCTCTTGATACAATACATAGACGGAATTTTTTTTTTTTTTATGTTGTGTTTTCAAGGGACTGTTTATATAATGGTGATCTGCAGGACACCACACACTGCTATGGGAGGTAAGCCCTGCAGGTGGGGGTGGGGGGCAAGCAGAGGAAATATCTAGACTGTGTGCTCCCAACCCACTTCTGGGACACATGCAGGCATCCAATCTTCTCTGAAGAGTGTAACTTATTAATTTAAGTTAAAGGGGCTCTCTTTGTCACTCCTCCATGAGCCCCCACCCCAAAAGCAACAAATGAGATGAAAACGGACATCTGTGAGGGTAAGAAGGTAATGCCACTTTTTAAAGGAAGGGTTGTTTGTTTTTTAAAATAGGTCTGGCTCTAGCCTTTGAAGATGATGGATTAACATGTAATCCTGTGTCAACCACCCAACAAGTATTTACTGAGCACCTGCTAAGTGCAAAGCTCTGTGGAGCAAGGTGAGCGGTGGGGGGAGGGGGAGGTGCAGAGGGGCACTCAGAGTGTAATTGGAGAAATAAGGCAAACACACAACAGGTACCTCACATAGGACCTAAAGCCACATTTATACCTTACTGGAACAAGAGGAGGTGTGAGACTTTAACAATAGTCCACTCTAGCAACCGTCATGGGCCAGTTATAATTATCAATCAAACGGTTCAAGCCAAACATTGGATAGTATTATGTAGGATTCCTTTTCCTATAATTATCCCCAGCAAATAAGCCCAACTTATTTCCGTTCGCAAACAAGGCTGTAGGCCACAATTTAAACAGAGCTAAATCCTAAACCTGGCTTCCGTGATGGGAGTAACATCCGGGGAAGGTCTGCAGCCCCACCCCCACCACGGGCAGGCACAGGTGAAGCAACACCTTTCAGGGCCATTCCTGGGGTGATACCCAAGAATGGCCAGTGAGGCTTCAAGGCACCGAGCAAAGGGGGAAAACAAAATAAGAGGGGCTTATTTCAGATTAAGCTGAGAAACAAAGGAGGTTTAGTTTTGAAAGGCTGGCTGAGTTCTTAAGATAATGGAGGAAGGTTTTAGGTTTCTGGTCCCATTAGTGAGAACTAGGGAGAGAATTATGAAAAGAACCTTCATTACAGGCAAGGGAGATAGGCCAAGAAGAAATGATATGGAGAACATTAAAACGTACTGTGTCTTCCAACCTCAATTTGCACTGGACCTCGGGAAAAGTTCCAACAGCCTGGCAGGTCCTCTCTGGAGGGGAGAGGAGAATGACCTACTTTTCTGGATGATATGAAGTGTTGGTGAGGATGTAGGGAGATGGGAACCCTGGCTCACTGGTAGGTGTATAAACTGTACAGCTGTTCTGAAAAGCAATGTGGTAGTATTGACTTAAGCTAAGTCTGTGTCTGCCGTGTGCCCTAGCGCTTCCCCTCCGGGGTATACATACTGGGAAAGTCTCTGCAGTCTGCCAAGGCTGCCGTGTATGGGATGTTCCCTGGAGCAGTGTGCGCAGTAGAGAGCACTGGAGACAACCTCCGTGTCATTGAGAGAGGCAGTAAATAAGTGAAGTGAGGTGGATGCCAGTATGGAGCACTCTGCAGCAGTCAAAAGCAACAAAGTAAATGCATACAACAATGTAAATAAATCTTATAAACGTATTATTGAGTAAAAAAAGAAATTACCAAACAAAATCTATGGCACAGTATGAATGCAGACGACAAACCACACACACGAACGGCACAACCTATATTCTGAGGATACAGGGGTTTATATTAAACGGGTTAGAGTTGGGCGCGTAAGAGAAAAAGGGATAGTAGTGAGGATTAGGAATGAAAGGGAAAAACAAAAATAAAGCAGGAGGAGGGTCTTGCAATGATGATAATGGGTGATGAACCGAAAAGTATGATGAACTTAATTTCCTTCACCTGAAGTGAGAAAAAAACAGCATTCGACTCAAGTTTTTGAGAAGGAAAGGCCAGGAAACAGGGCCGGATCGGCAGATATTGACGGAATATCACACTGCAGCCCTTGTCCAAGCGATTTTGATGTCATTTCCCCAACTGGTCCTCCCACCCTACTGAAGCCCCAAATTCCTAGCAGAGGTTAATTTAATTTGCCAAGCAAGAAGGAGCTACTAAAGATTTTTGAGAAAGAAAGTGACTCAACCAAAGCGGCAGTACCACGAGAAGGGACTCTGGGATGGGTCTGCCAGGCTGACTTTTTTAGGAGTCAGACTGACTGCAGGGTTGAGACCCCTTAGGGAGCTCCAAGGGGCCAGGACCGAAGGCCTGAGCCAGAGTGGTGGCTAAAGGAGCAAAAAGAGGAAAATAATTTCCCAGCTGACGTAGATAGCAGCAGTGAGGTCCCACTCCAAAGGAATCCGCCCTGTGGATGCTACACTTTCCTCATGTATAATGAACTCCGCCATGATGGTGAACAGATAAGCTCCATCCCGGGTGGGCTCTTTACCTGACATAAACCCCAGACTCTCTTACCTATCGATGTCACTTCAATCACGTATCCTACGAAATTTGTAGCCCTGCTTCCCAAAGATATAGGTGGATGTTTTAGGGCAACACTGTTACCATGGCCAAAAAGAAGAGTTGGAAACAATATAAATGCTCATTAATAGAGGGATAGTTTTTAAAAATTCTAATGCCGTGAACGATGCCGTGAGATGATAAATTTCCCTATGGTTTAAGATAGTTTTGGATGGGATTTTGTTACTTGCAGCTGAGCACCTCCTAACAGCGTCACCAGTTTCGCACTGGGCCAGCTCTAGCTAGAGAAGTCAATGCCGTTTGACTTCGTACACACAGCACTTGGCGACTTCCTCATGAACTGCCCCCAAGAGAGAAGTCCCATGACCCTGTGTCTCGAGAGAAGAGAGCCTGACCAGGAACCCAGCAAGTTTCACCAGAACTTGGTAAGGGGGCTTGGGAGTTAGTCAACATTAAAAACAAATAAAGATGCTTTTTTGTTTCTCTCCCCATCCCCTCCCGGAAAGAGAGTCCCTGGGGGACAGATCACTAAACGTTTTTGTGCAGTTTCCACCCTTCCCCCCACGTCGCTAAACCAGGCCAGAGGAAGTAACGGGAATAAACTGCAGACAAGTTCAACATTTTCCTAAAAGACCTGCCTCAGTCAGCTTCAAGGTGGTAGGAAAGGGGAGAAAATCCACATGTTACACAGAGGACCCTACACTCTGGACCCTGGGCCAGTCCTACCAGAGCCACAGTGAGGGTTTCTGCCCAGGGCTTCACAGCCACCACAGGGAATGAATCGGGCTTACCCTACAAGCCATCGAAAGAGCTGACAGTGGATGAACCTTGAAAACATTATGCTAGTGAAAGAAGCCAGTCACAGAAGACCACGTAGAATATGATTCCATTTATATGAAATATCCAGAATAGGCAAATCCATAGGGATAGAAAGTACATTAGTGGTTTGCGAAACACTGGGGACCAATTGCAGAGGAGTGTGTGTGATGTGAAGGCTAAAGGGTCCTTTTTTAGGGGGGTAATGAAAATGCTCTAAAATTGGGGTGGTTGCATAATTCTGTGAATATACTAAAAACCAGTGAATGGTATACTTTAAATGGGTCAACTGTATGGTATGAGAATGACAGCTCGATAAAGCTGTTCCCCAAAAGGGAGGGGGCTAATGGCATGGATGTGGGCTATCCGCTGCCATCACTCAAGGAGCTTGGAGAGGGTACCAAGCTCCCACTGCTTCCTGTGTTCTTACCTTAATATTGTTTCTATGCCAGGTACCAATCGATGTGTTTGTGCTACTTTCATTATCCCCATTTTACAGGTGAGGAAACTAAGGTTTGGGGAGATTAAGTAATTTGCCCCAAATCACATGGCTGTGGGGAACTCAGACATGTCTGTAACTGTTGCACCATACCACATCCTAATCCAAGCCAGCAGAGAGCCCAACAAATCCACAAGGGTTAATACTGTATTAGGTTAACACCTAATGTTAATAGTATTAAGGCTGGGAACTTATTAGAGGTTGGCTTTTGAAAATTTTGAAAATTCCTCCTGCTCAGGTGACCTTGCATGAGTCCACCTACTTCCCAGGGTTCACCTTGGCTGATTGTTAGGTCGCATGGGGGGAGGAGGGGTAGAGGTCACCCTTTCAGGTTTTGGGAGCACTGGCAGAAACTGTCTGCTCTGGTAGAGGTGTTTGGAATCACCAAGCTGGCTGGGTACCAGGGGGCCCTACCAGGGGGCCCTCTCCTAGCAGCTCTGGGAACCAAAGGGTATCTGAGCCCCATGAGTAAATCCCAAATGCCCCATGCAGTCAGCCTGGGACTGCAGCTTTGGTTGGATTTCCCACTCCCTGACGTGAGTTCTCATGGGCGGGAGCACCCAGGCAATCTCATGGTCCCACTGCCTCTGTCTGCCAAGAACTCACACTAATGAAATGTCCACTCTCTGTTCCTTCCAGGAATCCAGACTGGAAAGACCTGTTTCTCTGCTCATCCCCTTATTAGACATTAAATCACTTAACAGATAACAACAGATCTATATTGCCCGACCCCCACACACCTGGACAGGTAACCTCTGCACAATAACAAACAGAAAAGAGACTGATGGTTGTTTTTGGGGGATTACAACTAGACATAAGGTTCCTTACCCAACTAAAATTTTTACAGCACCTTCTTGAAACCCAGAGGGATGAGCTCAAGGATTTCTCTAACTTCCTCTCAGTCCCTCCTCAATTCTTCCCTTGCTTTCTTGTAGTCCCTCCTCCACCTTTGTCCCATTCTGGGTCATAACAACGATTTCCTGGAATGAGATCCTCCCAGCTTGCCCACACCAGCCTAGTTCACACAGCCCAGCCTCACAGGCTTCCTGCTCCTTCACTTCTTCCTTGTGGCTTCCGCTAAAGCTAGAAGTAATGCCCTTTCTGCATCCGGAAAGCCACAGTAGAACCCTACCTACCAGCCTACCCTGCACGGACTGAGGAAGCTGGAGGGGGCTGAAGTTGAGGAGAGTCAAATCCTATTTCTGCCACTTATGAGTTGTGTCACCTTAAGTGACATAACTGGACTTAACCTTTCTGATTCCCAGTTTCCTTGCCTAGAAAATGAGAGTAACACAATCTGTTATGACAGTTAAAGGAGATCTGACACAAAGAGGCACTGGGGAAAAACTTTACAGTAGTCGTCGTAAGTATATATGAGAATCTATGAGACTATTTTATATTAAAATTGTAGTATTCTTGGACCCCCTAGCATGAGCATAAGGACCCCTCAAGGATAAAAATGGCCCCAGGAATATGTCTAATAGACAATGATTCAACAGCCTGGACTACACACACTTACCACACACACACACACACCCACACACCTGACGTACCACACCCAAACACACATACATATAAACACCCCCCCAACACACGTACACAAACACCACACCCCAAAACCTGCCAACACACACACACACACATATCCCCAGATATACATGCACTCCACACTCAAACACATACCCCCCACATCCAAACACACCACACATTCTTCCTTTTCTCCCTTTATTTCCTTAAAGATGTTTTCACCGTCTATAAGGACACCTAGTCTCACCACAGTTTCAAACACGTCACGAAAAGCTTTCACCTTCGTAGTGTCTAACTCCCTGCCAACTAGCCTGATTACAGCAGATACAATCAGCCAGATGCAAACAGGAATTTTACAACAAACAGCACAGTGTCTTGCTCATACATGTCTCCTTGCACCTGGGCACAGATGCCAGCAGCCCCCCGCTCCTGCTTCCTCAGACATCTACACTGCTCCTCCCAGCCTGACCTGTATCGGATAAAGACACTAGATTTCTGTTTCTCTCTAAGTCCCCTGTTTGCTTATTTCTTTCCTGGGGCAAGTATATATAAGGTTGGATTCTTCCATTTCCAAGGCCCAGCTTCTTTCGGTCATGTCTGCATTGACTGACTCCTTCTCTGATGAGCCTTTAAAAGCTGTTGTATTGATCGAGCATTCTTCAGCCCTGTCTATTGACTCACTCCAGAAATTGCCCTCTTCTTACCTAAAAAGACCTGCATCAAACAAGGCTCTTTTCTGATGCCTCTATAACAAGAGCCCCAGAAACCTCCAGAAAGACAGCATGGCCTGGGAAACTGAGTCATCGACAGAGGTTTTAAGTCCCAGCTCCACCACTTGCTAGCAGAAGTTTGCTATCAGAGTTTGAGTCCGTCCCAAAGCAGGCTCTGAGATAAGGCCTTGGCTGTTTGTTAGGGAGATGATGCCAGGAAGTCCAAGGGAGGAAGTATGGAAAGTCAGACCAGGCAAGGGGAAAAGCTGGGAAAGTGTATGCTAATGGCCAGGTTACTGCTGTGGACATCTGCGGCCCACTGCTGCTGGGGACCGCCCTTCTGAGGTTCTGGCTGAAACTCGCCTCAGAACATCCTCCCCCTGGAGAGCAGCTGGCTGGGACATCAAGTCCCACGCCCCACTCCTTGAGGCTATCCCCCTGGAATGACAATCCCCTAGCTTTCCTTGGGTGTACCTGCTGGGCAGAGTAAGCTTCCCTGGTGCCACGTGGCTGGAGAAAACCCTCACACAGAGAGATGAGGTAGAAAGAGGGGTGAAGGGTAGAAAGTTAGGGGGGCAGGGGGTCTGTCGGCGTGTAGTGTACTGGAAACTGCTGGAAACTGCAGCAGGTGACTCAGATAAGCCCAGGGGATATGGGACAAGGCATCAACAGTGTCCTCCACGCTTAGAGAAGTCATATGCTTCTTTGAGCCTTTCTTCATTTCCGAAACAGGCAGGAGACATTTATCGCTTCCTGGAGGGTCCCTAGGAGGCAAAGATAATGTTTGGGAGGTGCTCAGCAACCTGGGACACTGCCGGGACCAGCAAGAGATACTGTCGCCCTCTGGAAGGACAGTCCTGCCGCAATAAATACCCAAAGACCGCTCTCCACGGTAGAGACATGCAAAAGGGTGTAATTCAAGGCTCCCAGCCAGAAAAGTCAGGCTGGAGCCCAATGACCATCCTCCTGGTTCCCTTGCCAAGCCTTGTGGCTGTTTAAATGGGCCACCATGAATGACAGTAACTGCTGGATGCTGTCTCGAGTTCTCACAGTGACCTTGCATGGAAGGCATGGGCACAGGTAGCTGAGGAAACTGAGCTGAGGGGGTTAAGCCACTCGCTCACAGATACCCAGCAAGGAAATGGTAGAGTAGGCGTTCAAGGGCCTGCTGGCCTGAATCTTTAGACCCCCTTCCTCTAGAAGGTGCCACAAGCTCCATGAGAGATGCCTCTGTCACAAACACCATGCAGTGAGAGGGCCTCTCAAGGGTTCTAAATATATATCCCTCAGGCCCAGAGGCCCTGGACCTCCCGAAAGCCCACTCCACCTGCTGTGCCGGCTCAGATAAGCCACACTGTTACAAGTGCTTTTATCATCATCATCTCATGTAATCCCTCCAGCAATCCTATGAGGAAGGCACACTTATTATCCCCATTTTACAGAAGAGGAAACTGAAGAAAGATTAAGTGACACGTGCCCAAGGTCACATAGAAATAAATAGTAGAGTTGAAATTTGAAATTAGGCAATCTGGTATCAGGGCCGCTGTTCTAAATTATTTTGTCACATTCTTCTGTAAAGTGCAAGCTCCGATCTCATCACCATCAGTAGACGGCATCCTCAAATGTTGGGAATAGGACTGCCATCGACCTCTTTCCTTGGATAAGAATCGACAAAGGCAGCATGGAGGAGACAAGACAGCATATCCCACCACCTCTCTTAAAGGGCCAGGCTCCCGGAGAAACAGTGCAAATGCTCTGTCCTGAGTGGGGGTCTCTTTACTGAGCTGGGGTGGAGAGTGCTGGCAGTGGCATCTTATACTGTGGCCCAACGTGATTAGGGTCAAGTGTTTTTTTTTGTTTGTTTGTTTGTTTTTTGAGAATAATGACTTTTTAGCCTGGATGCTCTAATGGGGGTTCCCAGTACAATCTTGCCAAAAGGGAGGGTAAATGCAAGGAAAAACCAAAGATAACTAGAGTTTCCCAAAGCATAGAGCCAGGGAGAAGCCAAAGCAAGCTGACCCCCGGAGAGGTTATAGAGAGCACACCGAAGAACATCTTAGGGCTTACACCTCAGCAGAGATAACTGGTCGACCCTGCAGGGGATCTGCCCACCAGCCGGAGGCAGTCCTGGCCCCACATACCGTCTTCTTTCCATTTCTTACTTCACATCAGCAGAATCCCCGCCAAGGAGAACAGAAATCCAGCGCTCCTTTTCGTGCCTCCATCCTGCTTTATAACTAGTTCTACCAGCACCCCCAGCCCCTTAAATGGAAGTTCTGATCTAGGCTAGAAACAAAGCCAAGCAAATTAGCTCAGCCACATAGACCTCCAAATCAGGTTTGGGGAAGAGTAACTCTGTATCTCTCAGATATGTACCTGTGCATGATTCTTTAGGAGATGTTCTGCCTTATCTGCCAAGGGGAGCATGTTAGTATATTCACTGAGCTCTCACTCTGTGCCCAGCACTGTCCTGAGGGCCTTACACATATTAACCTACTTAATCCTCACCTCCGGCCTGGGAGAAGCGTTTATTATCCACATTGTACAGATGAAGAAACAAGTGTGAAGAGCTTTGGGACCTCACATAGCTCCCAAGTGGCAAAGCTAGGATTCAAATCAGGCAGCCTGGCTTCAGTGGCTCCATCCCAGATCCACTACGGCACTGGTCTTACTTCTTACAACCTACTGTGATGTAGATGCCGTTGCCTGATTTTATCGAGAAGGAAACTGAGACTCAGAATAAAGCTGCCTGCCCAAAGTCACCAGCTTAGTAGCAGAACCAGGAGCCGAAATGATGTCAGACTCAAGAGCCCAAGTTTGTGACCACCATGAGGACCTGCCACACTGCAGGGCAGGAGGGGACAGTGCCAGTGGGAGGCTAACAGGCCAGTGCTGCCTGGGAGAGGGCATGCCAGGGCACACCAGCTAGCCGGCAAGGCAGGCTCCATAGGGCAAAGCCAAAGGGCCCCCAAGGCCTCACTGTCATTAAACTCATATGGTACAGGGCCAAGTGAGTGCCAGGGGCTGTTGACAGACTGGCAGTAGACAGAGAAGATGTAGCCAACAGCTGCTATTTATTTTGGGGCCTGGGAAGAGGGAAAGGACTAGTTAGGACTCAGCTCATTCCAGCAATAAACCGAACAGGGCAAGGAGGGGACAGTGTCCCACTCCCAGATAAATTGACAGCCCCGGCCACCTGCTGGGCTTTGCTGAGAGTTGAGTGGTCTAGGTGTCAGGAACATCTCGCCAGACACTGTAATCTGGCCTCCGCTAACAAATACAGTGTTCCCCACCTCCTCCCCAGCCCCAAGTGCTGGACTTGTAAATGGCCCAGGAAGATAACCAACACAGCAAACCCGCCCCCTGCGGTGTCAGGTTCCAGGAACAAATGGCTTTTCCTGCATCAGGAACAAAGAAGGGCTGCTCCTGCCTGCCACCCGTGGCTCTGGTTCCCTGCCTCTGACATTTGTTACCTCCACTCTTGGTGGTGGACACCTAATAACAAGGGTCTCGCACGTAAGGTCTATAGACGGCCAACCTGGGCCATGGCAAGGCTGGCTGGCAGGATTCCCTGAAAGGCCAGGAAGTAAGAGTTTTCCTGAAGGACTCTGGAGCCCCATTACCTAGCTCTGAACCCCTTCTCCTAGCCTATGACTTTTGGTAAATTAACTTCTCTGTCTCTATTTCCTCATTAATAAAGATGATAATAGTGTTTTTCTCATTGGGTTGTTCTAAGAATTAAATAAAGTGCTCAGAAGAGTGGCTGGCACATAATTAGTTCTGTTATCATCACCATCACCATCATTTAGCCGGGAAGGTTCCTTCTCGCTGTGAATACTAGAAGTCAGTTTTCCTGGATATTACAGATAGAGTTTAGTTTCCCAGGCTAACCCATAAAGTAAGTGAACTAGAGATACCTGGTTCTTGGTGCTATACTTCCGTCTACTCCCTCCGTGGATGAGAAAGGCTTTGGTGGACTGGCTTGAGAATCTTAACACGATTTACGATATTCTAGCAGTAGGAATAGATTTTGAATTTCAAACAGAGCTTCCACAATTTTAAGTTATAAGCTGTGGTTCTTTAAAAAAAAAATAGGAGTGAGATAGGAGGAAGGGGCTTTAACAGAATGAAGCCTTGATCCACGGATTTATTCCATTGATCAAGGACCTACCGTGATCCAGACCTTTTGGCAGCATCGAGGAGGGTGGTGTTAAAAGATGAAAAGATGTGGTGGTCGCTACCTTTGCAGGAGCTGACCACCCTCTGGCCCTTAGCTGCAGGAACTGCTGTCAGCACGGTGCCTTGCACACAGCAGGTTCAAAACTGATGTTCATTAAGTGACATTCCCTAACATGTGCACTGCCTTTGGGTCCTGAAGTTCCTATCCATGATGCTGCTGAGAGAGGCTGCATTTCCCCAGAGAGTACCGCTTAGGGGGCCAGGGTCTAACCCCAAGCATAGTCCCCAGAACAACCTCTCCAATAGTGTTCTGGCCAGTTTCCATCTTTGGCAAGTCAAGAGGAGCCTTCGCTACTGAGCCAAGAACACTGCTCAGTAGTGGGAAGGATAACGAGGCCCAACTTGACCCCCTTGCCCATCTGACCTCATTGCCCACTGCTCTCCCCTTGCTCACGTCACTAAGGCATACCAGCCTTCTTGCTTTTCCCTGAAAAGGCTAGACATAATGCTATCTCGGGGCCTTGGCAATTGCTGTTTCCTCTCCCTCAACCACTTTGGCTCCAAATATCCTCATGCTAACAACTCCCTCGGATCTTAGAAGTCACTAGACAGTGGAGCTGGCTCTTGCTAAACTATAAAATGGCGTGGCGACCCCTGCCCTGTGTCCCTCACCATGCTGTTTTCTCTACAGCACTTACCCCCATCTAACGCACTACATATTTTTACCTCTTTTGTTTGTTTATTGTTTCCCTTCCTCTACCAGAGGTAAACTCCAAAAGGGCAGAGATTTTTATCTGCCCTGCTCTGTTTCCAGTGCGTGGCACATAGTAAACATTCAAATGCTGGTTGATTAATTGAGTGACTAAATGAAGGAACATGAATAAGTATCAGATCGAGGTCCATCCCTCAAGGAGCTCTCCCATCAATCAGGCACATCTGACATAGGCTTGCCAAAAGCTCACCGGTCCAAGGCCATTCTTGACAAGTGTTAAATGAGTGGTAAAAATAATCAACGTAAAAATTCACAACAGGAAATATTGTGAGATGAGAAATCTGGAAGTGTCTGAGAGGCAGCAGAAACTGAGCAAAACCATGGAGCATGGCTATGAGAATGACGGTAATAATAGCTGCCATTTATTGAATAGCTGTCACGTGCCACGCACTACGCAGAGTAACAATCGTATGGGCTAAGTAGTATTACAATTCATCCTCATTTTATAGATTAGAAAACTGAGGCTCATGGAGGTGAAGAAATTTGACCAAGTAAAACAAGCTAGTAAGAGGTTTCAGAGCCCGAGCCGATGGAGCAGAGGCCACTGGTGCCCGGCCCTCACCCCCTTGCTCTCGACTTCCACCTTCTGGCACTTGAGGCTCTCTCTGGGGCTTATTCCAGTTGCCAGAGACTAGTTTAGCCTGAGCAAGCAGCAGGCTGAAAGCGTTTCTTAATTAAACTGCCCCCTGTTCCCAGCTGCGATGCCATGCTAGCTTCTAGCCCCAAGGACAGGATGTAGAACCCCCAGCAGCTGGAGCTTCTGAAGGGCCGGGCCTTCAAAAGTGGCTCTGGACAAGAGTTCAAGGGGAATAAAAATTCGAATCCCAAAATAGAGGCCAGACCTTGCCAGGGGTCCAGTCTCAGTCGCGAGAGGTTTATTATCTTATCTCCGCCACCAGTTTCAACCGCATCACATGTTAATAGAGGGGCTTGGAGGGAAGGTCAGAGTGGGCAGATGACCCGGGGTTTAATCCAGACCCTTGAAGTTTTATCTGGAAACCCACATGATGCACTCTCTAGCCCCCAGCCTCTCGGGAAGCTCTCGGAGATAAAGCCATCTATCTGTAACACCACAGGTCCTCAGCTTTCCGAGGGGAAGCCACTGCACACCCTCCCTCCAGGTCCACTCCCTTTCCGAAGCCCAGGGCAGTGCTCTCAGCATTGTCTATTCCAGCAGAGCCACAAACCAGGGCTGAGATCCCCACAGGTGCCCACGGCAGAGGGAGAGCTACGGCCACGGAGGCCAGAGTCTGACGGAGTTCAGAGAGGGGAGAGGAAGTGCAGCTAGTTTTGACACGTGTGGATGCCTCCAGCTATGGACAGGGGGGAAAGAGAACTCCCAACCAGCTCCTCAACATTTGGCGGGGGATGGGAGGGGAGTTCCACAATCCATCGAATCTTCAGGGGGCACGGCAGAATCATCACGGGCTTTGTTGCTGACCCTGGCTCTCACCACTCACTCCCATGTGATCGAGAGCAAGATACTGCTCCTCCTTGAGCTTCAGTTTCCTCGACTATGAAAATGGGAACAATGGGCTAGGGCTGCTGTGGGGATTAAAGGAGACAGTGGAGGAGAAGCCCTAACCCAGTGCCTGCACCTACAAGGGGTTCACATCTTCTCTGACTCAACTCTCCCACTTCCTCTGCCCGGGAACTGCCATATCCAGCAATCGTGGGGAAAATGAGGCTGCTCTTCTCCAGTTGCCAATGAGTGATGACTAAAGTAAATAATTAATCCCGGCTTGAAACCAAAGTTCAGACTTTGTTCCAGGATAGACCTTTACTCTGCGAGAGAAGGATCAGTTTGCCAATCTATCCAGCCTTAGACTTACAGAAAACCCTGGGCAGCCACCTCTGGAACCCCTGCCCTCACTGACAAGTGATTGTGTCACTTCTGAGTGCCAGGCACTGTGCTGAGAGCTTAATGAATCAATTCCAGTCCAGAGGGAAGAATTCAGGGAAGAGTTTCGCTCTGTCAGAGCCGGACTGCCAGCACCATGCCAGGCCAGCCAGGCCTCCCTCTCTGTTGTTACAAAGAAATTCTCCCACACAGGCAAGTCCCTTAAAATAGCCCGTTGGGTCTGGGCCATCAGGAAACGGAATAAAGCTGGGTCGGAATGGGGCCTACCATGAAAGAGTTTACAAAGCAGCCACTTCAAACAACAGGGACAATCCCTTCATGCTCAGAAGCCTTAGGTGGGCGAAAGCAGCAAGGCAGACTTTCTCAACAAAGAACACTATTCCACAGGAGGACAACACGTTGGGCCAGCAGAAGCCCCCAATACTCTGGGGCAGCCCTGGATAGGGACCAAGGCACACTGACAGTGTAAAACAGGCACAGGCTGGGGGACCAGACCAAACACATCTGGCTTTGTGCTTGACTAACAATGACCCTACACTTTCTGAACCTCAGTCTCTGTATGAGTAAAATGGGGTTAAAAATGCATAACTTCAGGGTGGTGTCAAGACCAGAGATTATAAGTAAAAGGCCTGGCGGCGTCTGGTACAAAATAGGAATTCAGTACATGGTAGCTGTATGACAATACAGGTCGAATTCCTTTATTCCTGAGTGAGGATATTCCTGGAAAAAGAGAAACATCAAGGCCTCTCCACCAGGGACCATGCAGTGACGGGCAAAACTACAGACGAGCCCACACCCACGCAACCCCTTACCCCACCTGGTACACGGCCAGCATCAGGCATCACCCCCACCCCTTACTTCCTGGAGTGTCTGTCAGATCTGATAAGAGTGATCAGTTTCCACCAGGTCTGAAGTTCATGCTCCAGGGATCCCAGAGGCAGGTTGGAGGGCCCCACATGCTCCACTGCATAATTTATGCCGCAATGACATACACAGAGTAAGGGATTCTGCCCCCACCCCACCACAGGACTCCACCCAGGCTTGGGGAGGGTGGCTTCCTCACCAGCCAAAGGGAAATGACAGCAAAGGGCCAGAGAAAGCAGCCGTGGAGGGGCAGAAAGCACAGCTGTTTCCTCTTTGCTAACTCAGCTGCCTGGATGTCACTTCCTCCTCTCAGGTAATAGCAGGGAGAGAAGGAACTGGAAATAGCTCTGTGTCATCCCATTCACAAAAACGATAGGCTCAGAAAGAAGCAAAGTGTAATTCCCAGGGTGGTTTCCTAGAATCTGCCTTCACTGAGGGCCTAAGGTAAACCTGAAACATCTCTGGCTGTGAGGCTTCTCAGGGGAGGTGAGGCACAGCTCCTTTCTGTAAAGCATCCCCCTTCCTCAAATGATTAAAAAACCAGATTGAGGGATCTGGGAATTACTATTTTCTCTGTGCTCAGCACTTTCCAAAGCAGCTTTTGTACCCACCCTCCCCTTTGCAAGTCAGGCCAGAAAGGAAGCAATCAGCCCATGTTCTCGAAGAGCAAATGGAGCTATAGATGGGGAAGGTAACATGGCTTGAGAAGCCAACCAGCAAGGCCTCAGGTGGAATCCCCTGGGGGCCCAGTCTCCCCAAGTGTAACATGTGATGAAGGAGTCGTGAGGTCTCTGTGGCGACAGGGCAGGCTTTGGAGCCCGAAGGTCTGGGTCCGTGCAGGCCCCTCTCTTCGTGCAGCCTATCAGCTGTGTGGTGGTTGGCGATTCGTTTAAGCTCTGTGGGCCTCGGTGTCCTGGTCTGTACAAAGTCGATGCCAGCAGTAAGTACACATTTCAGGGACAGTTTTAAGAGTTTCTGTAAAACTTTCAGCATGGAGAAAACATTCAGAAATGTTAGCTGTTATTTTCACTATTACGTTTTCCCTAAAGAATCAGGCTTACCAGAATATCAGGGTGTGTGGGGTTAAATACATGAAGAGATAATTGAAGCACAGTATTTAAAAGTAAAACGAGTTCAGAGGGATGTTGAAGGAGAAGGTGACGTGAGTGGGACTGTCTCAGGTAACACAGAGATTTCAAAGGCATCCCGGGCCCCCAGAAAGCTGTTTAGTATCAGCCCCTTGACCCTCCAAGAATAAAGGTTTCCTCTCTCTGGCCACTGGGGTGCTTTAGCAGCTGAGCTGGGGCATGCGGATGGAAAGTCTTGCACTGTGACACGTTGTGGCTGTATCGGGCCCTGCCAGTCAAGGCCCTTCACTGGAGAGACCCAAAGCAGCCAACACCTCACCCCTCGCTGCTCCCCCACCTCCTCTTCCTCCTCTCTCCTACCCCAAGACCTCCATGGTGCAATCAATCACCTTTTACGAAGCAGCCAGACCCCTCTGGCTCCGGTCTGCCAACTAGAGTCCCCAGTGCAGATCTAGAAATAGAATTCCAGTCCTTACTGAGCTCTGTTCCCAGCCACGGCTGTAAGAACAACCCTAGACCCAGCTCTGGAACCCACCAGAAGGACCCCATAGTGGCAGCAGCTCACCTACTCTCGCAATCCTTGGAAGAAAGGAAGGTTCAGAGGTGTCTACACAATAAACTCTGAACTCCCTCAGCTGGCATCTGAGGCTCTCAGAAGCTGGCCCTGACCTTTCTCTTCATCTTCTCTCTCACATGGGTTTTGCCCACATTTTCTTGGCACGTTCCACCTCTGGTACCTTTGCTTTTCCCTTTCTTGGCCTGCCCTTTCTCTCCCTTTCCCTTCTAAATCCTACTCTTTGCTATCCTAAACCTAATTATTCCTTAAGAGCCGCCACGAAGCCTGCCTTCTCCAGCCAGTCTTCCCTGAAACTCCGGTTCTCAGAGAGCAATCCCTCTTCTGAACTTAATAATCGTCGTGGCAAATACCTATGTTGTGCTTAACACGTGCCAGGTACTGTTCTAAGCTCTTCATATTTATTAACTCATTTAATCTTCACCACAACCCTTCGCCAACGAGCGAGGTCCAATTTTCGCCTCACTTTATGTTTTTTACAGATGAGGAAACTGAGGCACAGAGCTATACATAATTTGCATCGGGTCCCATGGTAGCAAGTGGCAGAGGCAGGATTCCAGACCAGGGATGCGAGAGCCCAGGTGCGCTCTGACAACACATCCTTTCAGGTGCTGCTGCCTGGACTCCTAGGTTATTTCCAGGCCCCTCTCTCACCGACTCAGCTCTAAGGGGGAAGAAAGTGACAAGCTCACAGACGTTGGGTGTCAGAGACCAGGGTAAGGATCACAGCCTTGCCTCTGAATTACTCTGAGTCACATAAACCCTCTAACACTCAATTTCCACATCTGTAAAGTAGGGATAAAAAACACCCACATCACATGATTGTGCTGAAGCTCCAATGAGATCCCCTCTAAAAGGTGTCTTCCGCACTGCCTGCCGCATAATAGGTACACTATGTTAGTTCTCACTCACTATGCATCTTGACATCCTCGCTGGGCTCTGCTCAGCCCCTGTTGTTGATGTGGTGACTTGCCAGGAGGTTACTCAGGGGCATTAGGGGAGCCTGCCTGTGGCTCGCCCTCCTGCCCTTCTGTCCTCCTGTCCAGGCTCCTGACTTCTCCATTCACCTGCCTTCCTATGACTGACTCCACTACAGGTAGCAGCTGCGAGAAATCACACATAGCTCTGGGAATCCGCCTCCTGAAATGCTGATCACCCTACTGAATGCTTCCATTATTTTTGGCAATTGCCATCGCAGAGTAAGCCTCTGGCCCTGGCTCAGAACCTATTTCCAAAGCCAGAATCTCCACCTCATTTCCCACACACACCCCTTGTCCTTCCTATTCCCTGGATCCCTGTCCTAATCCATTATCCCTTTCCTGGATTCTCAGAACTCAAGAGGAGTAAGTGTAACTACTGTATGTATACTGCTATTATTTGTTTCATTTTGTTTAATTAAGAGGCAAAAGAGAACAGAGTTGCCTGTTAGACTTTTTCTGGCCAAGAAATAGTCTGGTCAGTGACTCAGGCTGAGGAAATTAGAAGGCAATTTCCAGGGGACTGCTGTGCAAACCCAAAGTCAGAAGTCCTAACAACACTCCTCTAATTCAGAGCCTCCACTGGCCATTAACTCATGCTGACCCCGGAATATCTCTTTGGAAAATGCAGCAGCTGGCGCTTATATTTCTGGAGCTGAAACCAGTCTCCCATGACATCAAATAGGTTTATTTTTCCCTTCCCTTCCCCTCCCCTTTGCCTGCCACCACACACGGTGATTCCAATTCTGATCTGCCCCCCAAAAACCCTCTCTCTGCTCTAAAAAGGGCCATGACAAATGCCTGGTTATGCTCCCCATTCAAACGGCCTTGAAGGATGTGGTTAGCTGTTTCATGAGTAGGGAGCCTTGTCAGACCTGTGAATCACCCCTAGATCACTTCCCTCCTCAGAGAAGGAGAAGAAACTGTTCGTGTGTGTGTGTACACAGTAAGAGAGAGAAAGGGGAGAGAGAGAGAGAGAGAGAGAGAAGAGAGAGAGAGAGAGAGAGAGAAGCAGAGAGAGCAGGCAAGAATGCTAACCCATGGATGGTACTGACTTTGGGGCTAGGATCCTACTTGACCTTGCCCTTTCTGGAGCTCCTCTCCCCCCAACCCATGTTCCTTCCCTTCTCCTTCCCAACTTACCAGGAAGCCATCCCTAGGTCAGCTCCAGGAAGCCCTCCAGTCTGAACAGCTGCTCTTTGTTTGTTGGGCATTTTCCATGGGGCACACAGCCCGATTTCCCATCAGACTATGACCAGCTGGGCTTTCCTTCTTTTGCCTCAGCCTTTCTCTTTCTCTCAGCTTCACCTATCGGGTCCTAAATGTACTTCAGTGTTTTGGTGATCAGAAACACAAGATGGAAACCAGCGTATGTTGAGTGCTTACGATGGGGACCGGGTACTAGGTGGAAGCTTTATCCCAAATTATCTCAGGTCAATTTCCCAACAAGCCCTGTGAGGTTACAGGTGAGGATACTGAGGCCCAGAGAGGCTGGCCCCAGGTTGCACAGCTAGGAAGAACCAGAGGCAGGATTCAAACCATGATCGCCCAACACCACTCATTCCCTAATGGAACTGGCCCTGAGAAGACTCTTTTCATGCTGCAACTACACATCTTTCCTCCCATGAGATTGGATCCATGGCCTAAGGGCTTAGAGGAAAAGCTGAAGGGCTGAGAAATGAACAGGTGGGGGGCCAATTCTTAAAAACGTAGCTCCCAGGACCAAGACAAAAATCTGTAACGATCTAAATACTTGGGAGAATGTATTATTTCCATAGGGTCAATCCTTAATTTATCACCTGAAGTATCACTGGGGACCAGATATCATCCTGGACTTGTTCCCCTCCTCCGGCCTCACAGTGACCTCCTTCCACAGCCCACCACACACTCACCTCCATAGCACAAGGTCAATGTCCCACAAAGTGAGGCAGTCCTCAAATAACACTCTGCATTGCTCTCTTGCTGCCATGCAGGCCTGAGGCTGGTCTCCCCAACCAGACTCCAGCTGGGGAGAAGAGCCGCATTTTAGGTTCATTTCCTCCTCCTGAAGTACTTTGACCTGAGTTTACCCAGATCTGCCTTAACTAACTGAGAGACCCTGAGCAATCTCTAAGACTCAGTTAAGCCAACTGTATAAAGGCATTAAAGAACCAACCCCATATAGGGTATATTAGGATGGGGGTCTCCAATTGCTGGGCTGTGGACTGGTACTGGTCAGTGGCCTATTAAGAACCAGGCTGCATAGCAGAAGGATAGTGGCAAGCTGGCGAAGCTTCATCTGTATTTGCAGCCGCTTCCCAGCACTAGCATCACCACCCTAGCTCCACCTCAGATCATCAGGCATTAGATTCTCATAGGAGCACCAGTCCCTGGTGCCAAAAAGGCTGGGGACCACTGTTTAGGGTACATTCAATGAACTGCAAGGATCACATAAAATCATGCACATTAAGCATCTGGCACCATCGATGCTAAATGCTAACACTGGCTATTATTTGCATTCCCTAACCAGTCCTGTAGAAGATCATGACTGGTATTTGTCTGAATTAAACAATCAGGAAAGGAAATGACTGTGAAAGCACAACGCCTCCCAAATCCAAACAAATAATTTCTCGTTTGCTTTAGATAAACAAACTTCTCTCTACCACCATATGACTTGACATACACCTACACACATATGTGAGTGCAAAGAATTCTGTGGACCCACATTCGAATCCTAGTGGAAAACTTGCAGATGAAGGTATCTGCAGTTTGCATCCAGTATCATCAAGATCATTTAAAATACAAGTGGTCTGGGGCCAAATCCAGTTTACCTAAGATCTCCCCAGTGGCAGCTCATAAAAGTTAAGAGAGGAGCCCAACTCTATGCCAGAGAGCCTGGCTTAAGCAGCAGCTGCCCACCCTCCCCTAACCCCACCCCAAGCAGGGGCTTGGCAGAGAGGAAGGAAGCCAAGGGGTTGACAGCACCATCCAAATGATGGAGGCCACATGCCCGCCTTTCATAAACAGACTAAAAGCACAAGACCCTTGGTGTCCAGGCAGCTCCCCCTTGTCATGGGGAAGAGTACAGCCTTTGCTAGATGTCCTGAGAGAACCTTTGCAGTGTGTTCCCAGTGTTCTGGAGCCAGCAGAGCCCCTCCTGCTTGGGCGCCAGGCCTCTCATCAGCTAGCTCCAGCTAACGTGCACACCCCATAAAACCTCTGCTCTGCAATTTGCCAAAACTGGAGAAGAGGTGGGAAGAAGGCATGTTTCTCCAGTGCAGAGGGCTTCCAGAACATATGTGACTTGGGCACAGCGTATCTTGCCAGCTACCCCCACCAGACTGCCCTGCCCAGAACACTTCACCTTCTGGTATATGGTGTTCACCGTGCAAGGGCCAAGAAAGAAGATCCTAAGCTTCAGAGGCACAGCTCCTCCCAGACTGCTCCTCCTGTCCCTGTTGGCCCCAATGACACTTTCTATTATTGGGCACCTCTCCTTATGCTATGCATTTATGCCCCAAATGTGTAGGGACTTCGTGCTATCACCAGATATTTGCCTTCCTGGTCAACCCCAACTAGATTTAGATTACTTCGATGAACAAAACCCACACCATGGGCAAGAGACCAGTTAGACCCAGGTGCTGTGATTAACTATGTTGCAAGTGACTTGACCCCATCTGGTTGTCAGTTTCCTCATCTGTAAAATGAGGGGGTTGAGCCTGATGAGTCCTTGGGTCCCTGCCAGCTCCACAATTTCACAACACATAACACTTTCTCCTTCAACTGTTCTCCACGTTAGTTCATGGCTCTATATGACCCTATCTGTTCAGTGACATTACTCTCTGCCCATAACATAATGTCGATTCTTACATGGAAAGATGTCCCGGGAAACACTTTGTGAAAAGGGAGGAAATGATCATTTCGAGAGAATTGGACAAGACTTCTTTTGTATTTTTCACATAGAGCACGTTATTATCAATCTGAAAAACTGAAATCTTCCTTTTTGCCAGACCATTAATAGCTGCTTTTCAAAAGTGCTTTCTTAGTCAGAATCTGACCAAAAATAAGCTACCATTTAATGAGTACTTGTTATGTGCCAGGAACTGTGCTAAGTGCTTTGCACGGATGACCTCATTTAATTCTCCAAACAACCCCCCATTTTAAAAATGAGGGAATGGAGGCCCATGGAAGTTAAGTAACTTGCCCAAAGTTACTCAGAGCCCCAGCACTTAACCACCTCTCAATACTGTCTGCAGTGGGCCCCTGGTCGCTTCAGCAACACTCCTAGCTTGTTGACAGTACATCCGGCATCTGTAATCTTGGACATCATTTGTCAGATTGGAAGATTTGATATGGTACCTAAAATCAAGAGCCAGAAAAGCACCTGCCTATGTTTCAGAGAAGAGAGTGCCATCAGAGAAGACAGTGTCATCTGTTGAAACCAACCTTAACTGAGGACAAGGTGGGGGAAAAAAGCCACTCCTCGTCCTAAAACTTAGCCTGCAACGTTTGAGAAAAAAAGTTAGGAAGGCTGACTTGATTATAAGTGCTGGAATATGCAAATGAACATCTGTCCCCGGAACAGGGTAACCTCCCGGTGACGCTGTCTTCCAAAAAGAACTTTCTTGAAAAGCAGAGGAAGATGCTTGCTGAGCCTAATAACACAAAAGAAACAACTCTTCCACCATGTCAGGGAATGTCCCACATGGGCACCTACCTCTCTAGTCAGGAACCAGCCCCCACTGTTTACCTCCTCCCCAGCCTGAGCCCAGCCCATCTGCTCCTATAAGATACCCAAAGTTCAGAGCTGGTGATAAAGGCAGAAAGAATTGCTTGAGGCCAAAATTAGCACAAACCTCTGTCCCCTTCCAACAGGGAAATAAAAGGCATTTCAGAGATCAATGTGCAGTCTAGGGCAGCAACTAATAGTCTGCTTTAATTGTTAAAATTAATGCTTTGAGCATTCTAAACGCTCTTGTAAGTGCCTAATTTGCAAATAAGATGCAGTCCTTCTGCTTCGGACGGGCCGGCTGTCTGTCTCTTCTTTCTCAAGTACAGGAGCAGAGACTGCTCAGACAGGCGTCCTCGGGCGTCAAGGACATCATGTTTACTTCCTAAGGTGCGAAGGATGGGAAGACAGGACTGGCTGAGATGAAAGGGGGCCGTGTCACACAGACCGGGGAGCTCGGCTCAATCAACCTTAGCCCATTCTCATTAAGTTTAGGGAAGGAAGGGGGAGGGGCAGCTGTTCCTCCGAGAGCACAGCAAACATTTGCCTCCTCGTGTCTGGAGATGGAGCATCACTTCAGAGGAAATGAACCCGGTTAAGGGTCACGTCCAGAAGAGGGATAAAAGGAAAAGCCACAATTCTCCTCACACCGACGGACACAATGACTTTAAGAAGGAAATCAAAGATCAGGGCTGAGGGTGGAGGTGGGGCAGGGGGCGCGACGGCTTCCCTCTGCCCCTGAACCCAGGCTTAGGGAGGCAGAGACCAGGGCGAACGTGGGAGAACACGAGGCTTCTTGCCCCAGGGCCAGCCTCGGAAAGCATCCTGGTCTGTGTGAGCCAGAGCGACTCGAGCTCCCAGGGAGGGCCTTCGGGAAGATGCTCTTTCCCAACGGAGCTTCCCAGCGAGGGTTTGACGAATGCTCCCCCCACTATCCATCAACGCTCAGGCGGACAGATGACTTCACCGTTGTAACAGACAAGGGCAGCCACTTGCCAATTCCAAAGCCAAAAAAAGAAAACGGGGGGTGGGGGGGAGAGGCAGTGAGTGGAAGAAGGATAGAAAAGACTTCCCTGGAGATCGCAGCCATGCCAAGAAACTCCACGGTGAGGGCTGTCCTGTGGGCACTCAGCTCCGGGACTTAACAGCGGGAGGGGGCGAGGGCCACCCAGGAGCCCTCCCGGGGGTCCCTGGCCAGCCCTCCGCAGGGTGGTTTGGGGCAGTACTCACATAGTGCTTGGAGGGGTTCCTCCGCTTCTCCACGTCCACCACGGTGGCATCTTGGACGCAGTAGGCGAGCATCTTCCCCCACAAAGCGAGTGGCGCCCCCCGGCGGCGTCACCTTCGCATCCCGGCCGGGCTCCGGCTCCTTCTCCCGCTTCCCGTGTCCCCGGGGTGCCGCCCGCCACTCCTGCCAGGCACGCCGCTGCCCGGGCTGCCGGCACCCACAGGTACGGCCCCGGGGCGGGGACGGTCACGGAGGGCACGCGGGCTCCGTGCGCCCGGGGCTGCTCCCCGTGGGCCTGTCGCGCGCCCCTTCCTTCCGCGCCGCCGCCGCCGCCGCCGCCGCTCTTCGGCTCGCTCGCCCGCTCTCTTCGCCGCCCGGTGGGTCCGGCGGGAACTGGCGAGCAGAGGAGGGGCGGGGGTGTGTCCCGCCGACGAGGGGACGGGGCGGGAGCCTGGGAGCCTGCTGTCAGCGCGCTGGGGAGGGGCGGGCGGCGCCCCCTCGCCGCGCTCCGACTCCGGGGGGCTCAGCGCTGGCGGAGGCTGTGGGCGCAGGAGGCGGAGGCAGAGCCTGGCAGGCGAGGAAGGGAAGGGAGGGGAGGGGAGAGAGGGGAAGCGCGCGGGGAGGGGCTCCAGGCCCGGGGGAGGGGCTCGGGGCGACGGGGAGGGGGCTGCAACTCCGACTGAGAGGCCGGGACCAGCCGGCGCGCCCCCACCGAGCCTAGAGCGCAGCCCGCGGCCTGGCGCGGCCCTGGGCTTCTTCGGGGGGCACAGAAACTCAGGGTGGCTTCCGAGGGAGGAAGGGCGGAGGGACGTGAAGCCAACACTCCCCCACCCTGGCTCTCGGTCTTGGAATGGATTTGAGCCTTTTTGTCCCTACCTTTACGTGCCCCTTTCACTCCTATCCGCCAGATCTATTTAATGAAAAGTACTTTATTACCCTGCTGTTACTACCCAGCCCTCCTCCTCCCTCCAGGAGGAAAAGGGAATGGGAAAGGGACCAGCATTAAACCCTTCAAGCTAGAACCTCTTTTGATAAACCACCTGTCCTCCCACCCCCCGCGGGTCACAAAGGGCGAATTCTCCCCGGAAATGAGATCGATCCGCTGCCTGAGTCATCCATCGATCTGGGCCTGTGTAACTAACCTGTGACATCATTTACAGTGAGGTTAGGAGACTCTGCTTAACACCACTGCCTTAAGCCCAGGGCTCCCTCTGGGACCCTCCCTAGGCCGGGAGGAGGGAAGGGAACACACGGTGATGGGAAAATCCACTGGGTTGGGGGCCAACTCATCATTGGCCCCGGACTCTGGCTTTGTCACCACCTCTCCCCCTGGTCTGGAAAACTGAATTTCCAAGCCACTTGTCTGTCCCTGGACTTAGGGCACAATTACTATTTAATTCAATTTATTTTCACCCCCCACCCCCACCTTCACCTATTTCAACATTTTTTTTCCCATTGTAGTTTCAAATATATTTAAAGAGATAGTGTTTTCACAATGAATCCTATTGCTTCACAATTACAATAAAGCGTTGTGACTATGGACCAAGGTGAAACATCTGAAATGGGGTGAAGTTTTACAGCCTTACTGTATTAATATTTTCTTCTCTGCACTGTCAGAACCCATGTACCAGTATCTAACACTTTATTCACACATTTGCTTGTACCCCACTATTCCTCCAACCTTCTTGTGGAAAGATTCTAGAACAGCAAAGGATGCCACTATCTAAATATTTGACCATGAGCAAATCACTTAACTCAATGACACAGGCATTAGAGTCACCTTAGGTTTCTCATCTGTAAAATGTGGGTGCTGAACTAGATGGTCTTTTAAGATTACTTCCTACGTAGACTCCAAACTCTTAGCAGTAGTTAACTCCTGCGGAGACATTTTGAGTTGTCTTTCATAATTAGCATGTATAGCTTTTTGACATTTAAAAAACCTATTTTTTTAAATTTTCTTCTCTAAAAGTCTAGAATTCTAGAACTCCAAAAATCTGAATTTTAGGATTGATTGAGCACATATACTCTGCTCATTTACAAGGCATTGGGAGACAAAAGAGTGAGAGAGTTCCAGTAATGTTTGTGGAACAGAAAACTGAATCTACTTCACAGATGCTTGTCCCTTCCCTCAAAAAAGAGAAAGTCCAATTAAGGAACGGGGATACCATTAATAAAATGTGCATTAGGGCTCAAGAAAATGGAGTATTTAAGGAGATCTTCATGGAGGAGGCTGTCCCTGTGCTCGGCCCGGAGGATAGGCAGAGTTTGGGGCACCTTGGAATATTGTCTCCTCCAAACTCTTCCAGAAGCAGCACTTGCCCTGAGCTGCTTGGGCATGTGCATATTTGTCCATAACACACTTCATTTCCTCTGAAAGCGCCTTGTGCACAGAGACTGGCTATAAGTTATCTTATACTTCTTTGCATTCTTCATACAGCCAAGGATAGTACCTTATACACAGTAGGAGTCACTATACAAGAATCTGTTGAATGAATGATCAGGGGGAGAAGAAAAGATGGAACGAGGAGAAGTGACAAAATGTAACTTGAAGCCTGAACCAGCTCGTGACAGGCAGAGGGCCAGAACGACAGTGTCCACATGGGGAAGGGTCAGGGAAGGGAGTGAGGCACAAGAGAAAGAAATAAGAAGAATAGCGAGTGTGTGGGGGGCGGGTGGGGGGGAGGTCTAAACTGTAAAGGACCTCGACACTAGGCACAGGGCTTCTCTATCTGAGAAAATGATGGAAAACCATTGTGGATGCTGGAACAGGAGTCCCAGGAAAAGATGATCTGGCAGTGACACTCAGTGATGGGAAAAGGAAGAGTCAAGGCATCACAGCCTGAGCAAGACCCCTTGTGGGGAAGGCGGCAGACCCAGGATAGGCCCTTAGCACTGAGCTTGCCTCAAGAGAAGAGTTCCGGGAGAGCCTCTGAAGATAAATCAAGGAAGGCATCCTGTGGCTTCACAGTAAAAGGATTCATAATGGTACTGGGCCAGTCTTCCTCTGTGGACTGCAAAGCATTCGGGAAGTACTAATTAAGCCTAAGGAGCCCCTGGTGAGGGGAGCTGGTGTCCAGCTATTGGAGGGAAAGAAGAAATGGGAGGTTGGCTTGCCCTTGGGTCCCCTTGTGGGCCAGAGCAGTCAGCTCACTGAAGAGGCACAAACGATTTCCCACTCACCCTCCTGCTTCAGATCAGGACCTGAACATGACCCTGAGTACAAGCAATCTGGAGGAGAGAAAGCAGTTCCATGCTCCCCTGCAGTCCTAGTAACTCAGTGCTCGCCTACTAGGTGATGGCCTTCTTCCAGCCTGAGAAACCCCAGACAAGGTGACATCTCCTAAACTCAGGTTCTTCAAGAACAACTTGAGTGCTTCCAATTCTCCCTGTGCTCCCAAATTACCTCAACTGGAAGGAACAACTGAGTGCCAGCCCCCCATCCCAACCCCATGGTACCAAGATCTCTGGGGATTAGTTGGGTAAAAGTTATTTATACCTGTGGGAGAAAATCTTTTTTTCCCTTCTGGGGCCGTATGCCCATGATGCTTTAAGTATAAAATGGTACAGGCTCCCCCTTCTTCCCTGGCTACATTTCAACCCTTTCTTTCCCAACAGCACCTTAAGCATTCCTTGCTGTTCAACACACATTTACCAAGTGCCTAACATGTGCCTGGCGCTCCCCAGAAATGATTGAGATCGGCTGAAGGCTCCTTGGAGACCGCACTGCATCTCACTGTTTCATACCCCAGCATGCCTGGCACATAATAGGTACACTGGGTGGTCTGTGTTGAGAACATCTGCTCAAGGAGCTACTACTGCTGGAGAGAATTAGGTAAACGCCTACTTTGCCACCTTCATTTATGAACTGGGGATGACCCAATCCCAGGACCTTGTGTGAATTCAAATGACAAAATATAATCGTAAAAATTTCAAAAAAATTTTTTTAGGATAAAAAGGGAAAGAGGACCCAAAATAAAGATGCAAACTGACTGATACCTGAAAATCCGATTTTTCAAAAACATAATTGTAGGATGTTTAGAGCCAAAGAATTTTTCAACTGGAAAAGACCAGAAAGGTTATTTATTCCAATTTTACAGAGAGGCAAACTGGGGCTGAGGGTAACTAAGCAAGCTGCCTGATGCCACACATACAGGTAATTCCAGATTAGCTGTCTTTGTCCACCAACACGCGTACGAGCCTATTCACAGACAGAGTTTGTTTAAAGAGCACACCTAGCACATTTACAAACACAGGCAGATCTAGAACATTGCTCTTCCTTGAACTCAGGGTCCATCATTCCAATTCTCCATCCACACAAGCATCACACACTCCCTGGACCCCCAGCAAGGCAGAACGTTCCTCAAGGGCAGGGATCGTGTGTGTCTTGCGGGGCGGGGATGGGGGGGGATGGTTTGTGTACATGCAAATCCTATCTGCTCCCCATATGCAGAGCCCACCCACCTCCTCTCCCATGTAGTCATCGTGACCACCCCAAAGAAGACAAAATACAGGAAATCACTGAAATCAGTAAGTGCTAAACAAAGGCACAGTATAATTCTCTCTTCCTCTTCAGAAAGTTTATGGCAATTGCTAATCATTCAGTTGATTACTAATCATATGTTGCCTCCTGACAGTTCAATTGCTACATAGTGAATGCTTATTTGCATATTTTATTGTTCTTCAAGTTTGCTGTGCTTGGATTGTGCCTTCTAAACCAGTAAGAAGCCAGCGAGGGTCTTGAGGACCGTGAACTTAGACTCTGGCCTCCCTATCCCCGCCACCCAGAACCTTGGTCACCTGCCACCCACATCCCACCCAGCACACCCATAACAGGGCTTTATGCATAAAAAAGACTCAATAAATGGTTATCTTTTAAAATTTCTGGAATCTCAACAGATATTTGTAGATGCTGCTGATAAAAGTGATGTCTAAAAAGACTTGAACAGTTTCTGAGCAAGACTTAGCCTGGGTTCTAGTCCTGCTCAACCACAACCCAGCCTTGTGACCTTGAAGTTGCTTCCCATATGTGGGTTTCTGGTGATCTTTCTGGTCCCTACCATGCCCTAGCATGGTAGATAACTATTATATAAAGTGAAGTCTAACCCATTACCCAAAGATGTGCACATTTGAGTGAAATTTGGCGCCCCCTCCTGACCAAAGTGGTTTTAGCATCTTTATCCAGCAGCTGGCCCAAGATGTATCCCTTTCAGTCCCTGGCTAACCTCTGGCAGGAACAAGCAGGACCGCCTGAAAACAGATAAACTGCCAATCTACAGGCTATGAGCAGTCCAAGGCACTCATGCTTCTCTCTTTCTCTTACTCTTTCTCCTTCTCCTTTTTTTCTCTTTCTCCTTCTTTTCCCTCTCTCTCTCAAATCAGCCCTAACAGACTTATGTATGAGGGGTGTCTTGAGGATGGTCCCTCCTGAACTTGGAGTAGACAGCGAGGCCAACTTCCATTCTCCCCAGAGAGAAGTAACTTGCTGGCCTGACTTCTCCTCTCCTTGGTTGCCGGGGAAGGGGACCAGGCTGAAGCCCCAGAACTGCCCTGTCGGCTCAGCCCCACTGTTCACTAACTGCAGCCATAATAATAGCCCCCACACCACTGTTTGCCAAACCACCAGGTGGTAGAAGCCACCTCTCTCTGAATCTCAAAACCACGTTTATCAGCAAAATCGCAACAGGCTTCTTTACATGGTGCCATTGAGTCTCAGTTTCCCATGTTAGCTGACTCTGGTGAGGGTCCTTATGCAGCAGAAATTTTTTTTGGATAGAACCACCTGAAGTTCCAGCCTCAGTAAATGACTGTGCCCTGGAAAACCAGAGGGAAATGTGGTAACATGCATGGCCAAAGAGGCCGAGGATGCAATTAAATTAGTGGAAGAAAAAAATATTATTGCATAACTCCAGGCTGTGTCCCTAACACTGACCAGACATCTGGCCCCCAAACTAGCGTACTGTGTTTTAAGACCTTCAAGGATGCGAATGAGGATGGTTTCATACCATGTGTCTCAACTACCGAATATGCCTTTAGTTGTATTCCCACCTGGTAGGGGGTTATCAACACCATCTTGGTATAAAAGATCAGTTTGCATGGTTCCATTTTAACCATAAGCCACCACAGATTTTCTTTTTCAAAATTCCCTGGATTTTCCAGAAGGCAGCAAACCCTGATTTGGCCACTGAATGACAAAAAGAACAGAAAAAAAAATCCCTTGGGGAATTCAAAGGCAGTTCCTTTAAATAGCCTGAAGGCACAACCAAAAATATGACTCTAGTTTTAACTTGACCCCCCTCTTTTTTTTCAGTTCTCTATTCAAAAATGTCATAGAAATTACTATTCTTTGTCCTATTTGAATCCATATGTCTATTTCAGGTGAAAGATTCAAGACTCTCAAAGGGAGTCTGACTCCAGCTCATATCCTACCCCCTCTGTCTCAAGCAGAAGATATCCCCATAGTCGGTTCATGTCTTACCCAGTAGGCTTGAGCAGGCAAAGGAAGCCTCAGTAGGCTGGGTTTCCCCACCTTGGTGAATCTGGCTGGGATTTGGACTGCTATCAACAAAGTGTTGCCCTAGGCAGATCACTTTGATGAATCTTACCATCTAATATATGAATAGTACATGTCTTAGTTGAGACACTTTGGTTTGCAAGTACTAGAAACTGAGCTGAGCCAGCTAAAGAAGGAGAGGGGGCTTTATTTTCAATGTACAGAGGTATCTCATTATCCATACGGGGCTTCTTGGAGTAGATAGGACCAGGAAGTAGCAAATCTTTGAGAACACGATCACTTTCTCCATCTCTTATCTCTGCTTAGCACTGTGTGTCTGTTCTAGTCTCTATCTGCAGACTGTTTTTCTCTGTTTCTTCACCGACATGGCACGAGCCCCACCACCACCCAAATGTCTACCAGTCCCTCAGTTCCAGACACATCTGACACTTACTGGCTGTCTCTGGAGTCCAGATTCCAGTTCCCAGGGAAAACAATCTGATTGGCCTAGTTTGGGTCATGTGTCCACCCTGACCCAATCAATTATTATGGGTGGAGTCATGTAGTACAAATGTGACTCTCAGCCAGCCAAGCCATTGGGTTACGAAATTAATTCTAAGAAAGAGGGTTGGTGTGAGTGACCCACACACCCCAAAATATAACTACTAAGTTATTGTTTACTTTTTTTAAGGACTTCATTTGTTTATTTATTCACTCAATGAATATTTGTTAAGTTACCAACATGTGTTAGCCACTCCGTTAGGAACTGAGGCTATACTTTGGGCAAATCAGAGAAGGTCCTTGTCCTTAGGGGGTTTTATTACCCACCTTTGGAGAAGATACACATTGTTTTTAAAAATTATACAAATACATACAAAATTTTAATTGTGACATATGTTATCAAGATGGGACAGACATACACTAAAGTGTAAACGGTGGTAATCTCTGGGGTTGGGAATATAAAGTTTTACATTTTAAAAATTAATTTATTTAAAAATTTAAAAATTTCTTCTATAATATATCCTTCTATACACATGTACTTCTTCTATAATAATAAAAGGTTTGTTTGTTTTCAGTTTGCATTTTGAAAGGATCACTGTGGTCCCCAGTGAAGGGGTCTGGTGGGTGAGGGGGACAGTTAGAATTCTGCAGTGGAATATAAGAGGTGGCAACAGGTTGGACTAGGATGATGGTCTTGGATGGAACTAAGGGAACTTTAGAAGCGAGAGTGGCCTCTAGTGACAAGTATTTGGTAATATTTGTCAGGGATGAGGGAAATAGAAGTATTAAGGACAATTGTAGGTTCTTGGTCTGCGTAGCTAGGGGAATTGTGGTGTTGCTCAGTTTTCTAACTTTTTCTTTAGTCTTTAATATATGAAGGCTGATCTAGTCAGTATCAAAAAAAACTCCCTTTTGCTATAATAATGATCATGATAATAATAATAGTAATGATAACAATGGTGTTTACTACTATTATTACTACTATATCACAAGTAATATTAGCAGTTGTTTATTAAGCTCCTACTGTATGCTATGCCAGGAATTCTGCTGAGTAAGCACTATGCTCATGTATTATTCCACAAATGGGAATTTAGTCACAAGCAAGAATGTCCTCCCTTGTGGAGCTCACAGTCTAGGTGGAGGAAACAATGACTTAGGCAAGGGAAAACTAAGACGTGGGGCCCCATCAAATCTCTATTTTTAAAATATTTATTCAACATTTATTTAATGAGAGCTGGAAGAAATATATTTTCTACTAAGTGTGCACTTCTTTCTCTACATTCAAAGTAAGGTGTTTACTGCATGGACTGAAAGCAGTGTTTTCTAAATTGTTTTTTATTTCACGGTTTTTCATGGATACTGTGACATGCTATGAGTAAAAGTAATTTACAAGAGTTTTATTTGTTTGCTTGTTTTTACTGTCATGGAGGTCAAATGTTTTCTATTTTTCTGGAGTTCTTTTTTTTCTTCTTTAATTTTTAGTGAGGGAAAGGGGAGGAGGAAGTTTTCTGAATATTTAATTTCTTGGGGGGCATATTAAAAGGTTGGAACATAAAACAAGTCATTTCTTCTAAGGAAAGAGCACTAGGCCAAGTATTACTGCACATTGTCCTTGCAGCTGAGGGTGACTACTGCCGACTTCAAGGGTGTCTACTGGCAGAGGTCAGAGCTGGCCCAGCCCAGTCTATAAGTACAAAGCATCCTGCACAAGCACACTGCAAGAATACTCCGCAGAGATGGGAGGTGCTAGTGAGGAAGGATTTTGAATTTCCACTTGAGGATGCTATTTACTGTGGTAGGAACTGGACAATTTATGCCAGGAGATCCTTGGGAAAATCCCACTCTTTCAGGCCAAAGTTCTTAGCCATGATTAACACATGAAGGATTGCCACTGCCCAGGCTTTTAAAAACAAAATAGAAAAGTCTCACCAATGGATAGCCAAGAAAACATTTAGACAATGTCTGATTATTAATTCACGATTATTACTAATGCCAGCTCTATAAGCACAAGGATGTTGGTCTGTTTTCTCACACCCTCTCGGTGCTGACAACAATGTCTGACACAACAAGTTTTCACTAAATGTTTGTTAAACAAATGGTAGTAAATATTTTTGACTTTTTGAGCCATATGATCTCTGTTGCACCTACTCAACTCTGTATAGTATGCCTATACTAGGACCCACAATTGCAGCCCTAGATATAGATCCAAGAGAAATTAGTACATATGTCCACTAGAAAATGTACACAAATATTTACACGGCATTATTCATAATAACTCAAAACTGAAAGGCACTCTAAGGTCCACCGATGCTGAATGGGTCAATAAGTGGTATTACATTCAAACAATAGAATACTATATACCAATGTTAAAGAACAAACAACTATTACATGTAACAAACTGGATGAACACACAATGCTGAACAAAAAAAAAGACAGATTCTTAGGGCACATACTGTATGATTCATTTACATAAATTTCAAAATAGCCCAAATTAATCTATGGTGCTAGTGGTTATATTAGTCGTTGCCCCTGAGAAGTATGAACTGGAAGGGGACACAAAGACCTGTGCGGTGCTGGAAATGGTCTCCAGCTTGATCTGGGTAAAGGTTTTAAGCTATGTGTTAAGAGTTGTGCATTTCATTGCATGTGCATTATACCCTGCTGTAGACTGAATGTTTGTGTTCCCCCCAAAGTTCATATGTTGGAACCCTAATCCCCAATGTGATAGCATTTGGAGATGGGGACTTTGAGAGGTAATTAGGTCATAAGGGTGGAGCCCTCCCGATGACATTAGTGCCCTTACAAGAAAAGACATGTCAGAGCTTGTTTCTTCCCCCCAGCCCCACCAGACCCATCCATACTGGCACCCTGATCTCAGAGTTACCAGCCTCTAGAACTATGAGAAATAAATGTCTGTTGTCTAAGCCACCCAGTCTGTGATATTCTTATTATAGTAGCCAGAATTGACTAAGACATACCTAAATAAAAAAGAAAAAAAAAATGAATGAAATAAAAGTAAACAAATTGGCCTGGATAAATCTTCGTAAGATTCTGGTGAGTAAATGCAATGCATGTTATAGAAGGATATTTACAGTATATCATTTCAGCAAATGTTAAAGAAACAATAGTATATATATATATATTGTGTGTGTGTGTGTGTGCGTGTTTAAGGATATATACATCTGCGCTTAAAGTATTAAAATGGACAGGAAGGAGCGACTTCAGGATGGTAATTACTTCTAATAAGAGAAGGGAACCAAAAGATTCTGTAAAATACAGTAATACATGTCTTTAAAAAAAAGAATTGAATGTCCCAATATTCATGGCAGCACAATTTACAAAAGCCAAGATATGGAAGCAGTCTAAAAGCCCATCAACAGATGATTGGATAAAGAAATTATGGTTCATATATACAGTGGAATATTATTAAGCCATTAAAAAAAAAATGAAATCCTACCATTTGCAATGACATGGATGGACCTAGAAGTTATTATGCTGGGTGAAATAAGTCAGACAGAGAAAGATAAATACCATATGATTTCACTTATATGTGGAATCTAAGGAACAAAAAGAACAAACTAATCAAAAACAGACTCACCAATATAGTGGACGATTGGGTGACGGATAGAGGGGACGGAGGTTGGGAGGCTGAGAGAATGGGGTGAAGGGCTAAAGAGTACAAATTAGTAGTTGATAGCTGGGCATGGGGATGGGGAGCACGGCATAGGGAATGCAGTTAGCATTTTTTTTTTTTAGGCGAGGCAACCCTTGGTTGACCTCACAGATTGCAAGGACCTTGTCAGCTTACAATCCCTTATTTTTTACTTTTTACGCCTACAGCACCTGTTCTTCCTAGGTGATCTCCCATCCAAATACTAACCAGGCCCAACTATGCTTAGCTTCTGAGATCAGACGGGATCGGGCTTGTTCAGGCTGGCATGGCTGTAGACTGCAGTTGGCATTAATATGATGGCTAGGTGGAGGGTCAGAGAAGGAGGGAGCAATTGGGGGGATCATTTTATGAACTATATAGATATCTAACCAATGTACTGTATACTTGAAACTAATTTAAATAAATAAATATTAAAAAAAGAATTGAATGTGGTAAAAGGCTAATATTTGTTAAAACTGCCTAGTGAGAACTTATTTTTCATATTGCTCTCTGTGTGCTGTGAAGTGTGTTTGAAATATTCATGATATTTAAATAATTTATTATACATGAAAAATACAAAAATCAGTGAGGACAATGAATGTGCTCTGATAAGCACAGAAATCAGAAGTTGGTGGTTACGAATGTCAGTTCCAGTTTTATATTACTGTCAGTAATCAATTTCTATATTTTGTTAGTGTTGCACAGCATCAAGTAATTCTTGATTCTCAGGAAAAAAGAGGCCTGCAAACAGTAACAGTCTTTAAACAACTTGTCTTGCAGGCTTCTGACACTCGTCAATGAGTCTGATCCAGAAGCTTGAAAGAAGAGTAATAAGAATTTTCTGTTCAAAGTTGTATTACTAATACTATCTAACAACTGCTCACATTCTTAAATTGATTCCATTTCAAGGGGGTCAACAAAGGGCTCTGCTGCTAGTTTTTACCTTCATTGTTCAGGGAGAAAGACTTTTCTTGTAACTTTATGTGATGTTGAATGGTGCCGTTTTAAAAATCTGGTGTATCGATATCAGTAAAATCTTAATGTGTCATTACTACATTTTTGCCAACATTTCATAGAGTGGTTTTAAAAAAATCTCCCTTATAATAGCTTTTTCTGAATATATATATATATCAGAGGAGTGTGGTGGCAAAGGGGGAATGTGAGTGTGGGTTTGGATTCATGCTCTCCCCTTATTCTTCGTGCCACCTTTGCAAGTTATTTGACCTTTCTAAGCTTCAGTTTCTTGCCTATAAAATGGAGATAATAATGCTCACCGTATGGGGTCATTGTCTGATGAACATGAGATAATTCATGTAAAACAGCCCAATGCAGACACATGGTAAATCCTCAGTAAATGTTAGTTGTTATTATTATTATTCACTAAAATAAGCACCATTTGTTCTCGGGTCCTGCTGGTTTATACAGATGTACGTAAGTTTAATCTTCAAGAACACTTCATAACAACTGAGTACATACTCTGCGGATAGGATAGACCAGTGCTCTGCGCTCGGGGGACTTGCATTTCTAGTGCTATTTGTGCATTTGCAAATTTCTCTGTGGGCAGAATGATCGGGCAGAGGTTATCGTTGCTCTTTCACAGCAGCCTGCTCTATGTTCTTGCTGCCCTGCTACGAATAGGTCTTAATAACAGCTTGAAGTTTCCTAAGCTTTTCCTTAGTATGTCCTTCTCCTTCGTGTGCGACGTGTTATTTATATGTGGCGCTGTCAGTGCACTGTCGTCGCCAGACTTCTTTGCATATGTTTTTTTCAAAAATATTAAGCTGTTCATTTTCCGTGGAATGAAATGGAAAGCCTGGTTTTCATGCTCCACTGTGTTTAGTTTCACAATGGTATTGCGATTTGGCAGGGTCTGTAAAAATAATTTGCAAAATTTACTACACGAAACATATTTAGGCCTTGGATCATTTTTATTGCCATAAAAGGTGACTCCTTAAAACAGCGAAACATCACCATGCTCCCTTGTCTTGAGTGGCTCTGCATGAACATTTTCGGCACACTATGATCATAAACTATTGTCAGTGAGGCTGACGCTTTACAAGCATTGGTCTAAGGTGAAATATTTGACATGTTGGTGTGATTAAACTTATTGTACCCATCATCAAATCTTCTTAAATGACTTATTTTTCACCAGTGAAATTCATTTTCAGTTTTAAGGATAATTGTGTAAGTCCACTTGAAGGAAATATGCCTTAGCTATTCAGGCACTCTTATCTAATAGGTATAGCAGGACAGGCCTCGAAGAGAAGTGTAACATGTAAACTAGTTATTGTGAGAATGACTGTTGAACTATATATAGTGAGTATATTAGCCCTGTGGTCACCAATGTATTCCCATTTGGAATTACAAACACATTTGATGTGCACATTATTATCTGAGCTTTCAACATAGTTAAAACATAGTTTTGAATAATCAATTTTTAAGGAGGAATGTGTAATAAGATCTTTTTAATGTGAAAAGATTTATAGATGTGTATCAGGCACTGTCAGTGTCTCGTCCATTTCCCCTCGGCCACCCCAGAGACCAGAAGCTTCAGCAGAGTTTCCTTATGCAATGGTGGCCCCCTCCTTCAAGGATCTGTTCCTCTTTCAGGGCTGGATGCTCTGGAAGCTATGGCCCCTACGAGCAACCTGCAACCAATGAGGGACTGGAGTTGGTGAATAAATCCCCCAACTTCTTTGTCCCTTGGACAATTCTGAGGTGTGTTCTACAGCCTCTCAAGGGGGCACAGTGGGGTTGAGTTCCAGTGGCCCACAATGCTAACCTGTTCATTAACACACCTTCATGGACTTTCTCCCTTTCCTGTGTCACTTTCCCACTCCCTCACCATGCTTCTTTGGATCGTGTCCCTCCAAAATTACTTGCATTCAGATCATCGACATGGGGACTGGTTTGAGGGGACCTCACAGTTAGATACTATGCAATACACATTACACGATGTGGAGGGATTCAGGCTGATAAGGGTGAAGTAGGCACAAATCAAAGTGGGTGTCCAACTCACAATAGTTCTCCGACTTATCACATATACACTACTTCTTTCCTTTTGAAGAACTGTTCCCTTCCCAAAGGGAACTGCCTCCTTGGCCATAGTGATTGGTTGGCATTGGGCATGTGATCCAAGCCACTGATAATACCTCATACCATGACAACTGCGATAGGTCCATGGAGAGAACATAACCCACACTGGACTAATCAGAGGCCATTCCTATGATCTAACTGGTGCTATGGGAAGAGAACCTCTTTTCTCCCAGAGCTATGAAGCTATGAGCCCAGTGAGAGCTGACCTCATCCATCTCTCTCACCACACAGAGAAGCCTGCTCACAGAGACAGGGGATATAGCGAATTCTCAAGAAAGGCCGAATTCTCAAGAAGGGCAGGAGATGAGTGACAAAAGCATCTTCATGGCATTTGAATCCCTAAGAATTCTGTCCCTCCCCACAGTTTGGTTATATAGGCTTCTGTATACCTTGCCATAGCTAGCTAGAGTCGAGTCTTTATCATTCACAGCAAAAGAAACCAATAACAGATGTTTCACTCTGGGACAGAAAGTTGGGTTGGGAGTGACGATGAGGGGTAAAGGGGTAGCTCTTCAGATACTGTGTTTTTCAGTCCTTCAATTTCCATTTCGTTCTTTTTTAGTTGCTAGATCTCACCTGAATTTCTCATCTCTTCACCCAATATATGCACCTTTTACTGTAGAATCTTGAACACATTTATCAAAGTTATTTTATGGCTCATATTTTCCTTTTTCTTCACATATCTAGTAATTTCTGTATAGTGAACATTGTGAACGTGTTCTAGAGACTAGACTCTAATATTCCTCTGGAAAGTGTTTTCCTGCAATTAGGTAGGGAAATTATTGGTGGATCACATCACTTAAAGCTTGCTTTTAGGTTTTGTTAGGATGGGTCTATTTTAGTTTTAACTCTAGTGCTAGGGTGAATGCCTTAGTCAGGTATGTAGTCTTTACTCTGAGAGTTTAGTGTGGTCCTTCCCTAGTTTCAGTTGATAGCTTGAGCTGATTACCCTAAAATTTGGTGAGACTTTCAGGTCCAAACTCGGTCTCTCCTGTGACATGCAACTGCTGAAATCTCTGTTCAATCTCTTTCAGTCATCAGCTACTGTTTTCCCCTTGAACTCCTTGAAATCTCACCTGGACACGTGGAGTTCAAGGGTCAGCCAAGGATTTGAGGAGGATATATACACATATTTACATATTTGGGGGGCTTCCCACTGTGACTCTCTCCTTTCCAGAATTTTCTCAATTTCCAGTCACTCTAGTTGCAAACTCCAATAAGTCTGTGGCTTTAGTCCTTCAGTGACACCTACTCAGTACAAGTTGACTGTGGTTCTCCAAGTGTGGTCCTTGGACCAGCAAGCAGCACTAGCATCACATGGAAACGGGTTAGAAATGTGAAGTTTTGGGTCCCAACCCAGACCTAGTGGCTCAGAAACTCTTGGGGGTGGAGCCCAGCAATCTATTTTAACAAGCCCTCCAGAGATTCTAATATACACTAAAGTTTGAGAATGACTGCTTTAGAGGAAAAGCTGTACAAATGTGGGTCTCACCCAGAGTAGTTCTCTTCCTTTACTGTCTGATCTCCAGTGCCATCAAATACGTTTTTCTTCTTTTTTTTTTTTTTTTTTTTTGGCAGGGGGGGCAGTGTGTGTCCAGAACTCATGATTATATTATCAGGGAGGAATTAGCCTTAAACAAGCTACTCTGTCATAAGAGAATTCAGATATTCATTTATTAGTATATATTCATATTATATATATATATTTATTTTCTCCAAACATATGTATTCTCTGTAATTTAAAAAAGAAATTTAAAATATTTTTGAGATTGTAATAAAATGTTTGTGAAACCCTGGAAGTACCTTAGTTTTATGTAATACAGCTCTAAAATCTCTAGTTTAAACCATATGACTGATAGAATGGGTCGGGATTAGCTTCAATCATGCATAGGAGTATCTCCATGGCAACTGTCACCATAGCATCAGGCCTATGACAGAGGTGGTAAATGAGCTTGTGGGGAGGAACAGTGTAGAATCTTCCTGGTCCCCACTCCAGAATACCCCAGACATACATTATACCTTGATAGAGGAGGCCTGCAGGTGGTGACCAGGTGAAAATTACCTCTTTGCTAAAAGGAGTCACGTTTCCAGCATTTCAACCTGTTTTCACTCTTCTTAACTCCTGTGGTTCAGACTCATATCAGCTTTGGTTCATCGATGCTCACATTCCCCAAAGTGCAAGGGTTCCTGCTCCTCAATGAGAAGCAGGACTCCCCCTCAAGAGGACAGTGGCCTTATGTTTCGGAGTATTCCCACCCTACCAGACTTATGGGGTGGAGAGAAAGTCTATCTAAAATAGCACTCCAGACTGCCCCTCCCCCACCCCTCCCCCAGGCAGATCCACTGGAAGCAGGCACTGGGTAGCACTTTTCCAGCTTTAACATGCACACGAGTCCCCTGGGGATCTCGTCAAAATGTAAATCCTGACTTAGTAGATGCTATGGGCTGAACTATGTCCCCTCGAAATTCATATGTTGAAGTCTAACCCCTCCCCTAGTATCTCAGAATCTGACTGTATTTGGAGAAAGGGTCTTAAAGAGGTGTTAAGGTTAAATGAAGTCATTGAGGTGCGCCCTGGAAGTACCTTATAGTTTTATGGAACATAGTTCTAAATTCTCTAGTCTAAACCATATGACTGACAGTATGGGTTGGAATTATAAATCAATATGACTGGTTTCCTTGAGAAAAGGAAATGCAGACACAGAGGAAACTCCATGTGAAGACACAGGGAGAAAACGACCATCTACAAGCCAAGGACAGGAACCAACCCTGCTGACACCTTGATCTTGGACTTCAAGCCTCCAGAACTGTGAGAAAATATGTCTGTTGTTTATGCTACCCAGTCCTTGGCGCTTTGGGATGGTAGCCCTAGCAGACTAATACATTAGGTCAGTAGAACTGAGATTTTGCATTTTGAACAAGCTCCTTCCTAGAGGATACTGCTGGTTTAAGGATTACATGTTGAATAGCAAAGATTCGAAAAATCTGGTTCCTTCCTCTATGGTGTTATCAGCAGCTTCCAAATAATCATCTAGCAGGTAGGGGAGGAAGACACTTTTTCTCAAACACTGCCTTCCTTAAGATGGATAATGCAATTGTTCTCAATCTTTTTAGATTTGCAGCACTTTTGAAATATTATATGGTGGCACCTTTCAGGGGATGAGTCACAGTTATATAAATGCCGGGATATAATAGGGCATGATGGATGCAGTAGGTAAACCAGGGAGCCCATGCTTTGCCAGAATATGAGTTTTGTGTGGTCAGATTTTCCAATGGATATTTACATTAAATCTCTAGATTTTTCAACTTTTAAACATTGGCCACTCCGTCAATTTATTTTTGAAATGTGAGGCAAAGGAAAATCTCTGACATCCTGAACATGTTCTTGATCTGTATCTTATTTGGGGAGTTAATATACATAAAAAATCATCAAGCTGTACAATTAAAATTTATCCAATTTACTACTTGTAAGTTACACTATGTAAGGTGGGGATGATAACAGTACCTACCTCTTTGGGTTTATGTGAAGATTTAAGTTTGTTGAGTGGTTGGTGCATAACTAACTGTTCAATAATCATTGGCTATTAAGTACTTCGCATTAGTGAGACTTTACTTTCAATATCGTTCTTACATCCTAGATTAAGTCTGAGGCCACAGCATTGCTAAATTGGTAGCTGACCACCAAGCCTCAAAGGGAAAATATTTCCAACCCTGATTCAAGGAGCAAATACGATCAAACATTGTCACGACTGATGTTGCAGGAGCAGAGAAAGCTAATCTCACTTTCCGCCTTCAAGAACTGACCTGTTTCTGTCCATTGCAAAAGACCCTAAACTGCTCACCTCAAAAGAGATGGCAGAAGCTCCAAGCCAGTTCACTACTGGCTGCCTGCAACCTCAGGGGCAGGGCACCTGCCCCTCCCTCTGGCCAGTGGTGCTGCCAGGGCAGCCTGGCTTGTTGACGTGCATGGTTACTGTTTGGGGCCATTGCTCAAGGTAATCCTCTCAGGAACACCCCTGTGCTGGTGACTTTGTAACCCAAAAAGGGCTTTAGCAATGACTAATAAAGCTGTAAGGGATACACCCAGATCCGAGAAAATCCATTCCCTAAAGAAATGATTTCAATTACTTTTCAACACTTGGTGCTTCTTTGCCTTTTAAGCCACAAGCATTAAGTTTCTCTGTTTGAAATTCTAGCTCTCTCAGGCTGCATCCTCCAGAGATGCCATTTTCTCTGGGAAATCACTGAGACACTACGGGTGCCTGGAATCGGGGAGAGGAACTAATTACCCTCAAGAGGGCCTTTCCTTGCATTTCAGGAGATGCGCTCTTTCAGCGTTGCTGCCGTCTCTTTGAGAAGGCTCACACATCCCGAATCCCCCTTTCCCTCCCATTTAGTTTAAAACTCCTGTGGCACTTACCCTGGTCTGCCTGGCACGACCTTGGCCTTTCCTACTCTTTTACCTCTAAATTGGTCGCCCACCTCTCAGTTCTAGTTTTGTTTCTGACATTTGCCACTGCCCACATTGTAGGCCCTAATTTTTCTTCCCCAGGTCCCTGCAGCAGACCACCTGCCCCTGAGCTTGCCCTCCGCTCTGCTGCCAAGTCTTTCCAAAATGCCAGCTCTCAGCCTAAAATCCTTGAATGCTGCCCCACCCTCCGACCCACACACTGTTTCCAAACTGAATGTTCTCAGTACTGCCAGAATTGAGTTGTCAAGAAAAGCCAGAAATCTGGACTTTTATGTGAATTCTCACATCCTTTCTGCTTATTTTTAGTTATTACATTTTACACATTAAAAGGATTACGAAACATTGTAGTAAGTCTCCCACCCATTCCTGGCCCCAGTTTGCTATCTAGAAGCCACCCCATTACCAGTTTCTTCTGTAGCCTTTGAGACACATACACACTCACACGTATACCCAGTACCTTTTTGTTATACAGATGGGAGCCAGCTTATTTATGTCGGTATAAAATTTTAAAACTCTGAAGGTCGAACAAGACACATTTGCAACCATAAGTTACAAATCATGTAGGCATGTGCTTATGATCCACTTGACTGAAAGATCCCTGAAAAAGGGTAGGCTTTGTCTTAGTATCCCCCTCTATACCTGGCATGATGACTTGCACACAGCTGGCACTCAATAAGTACAATGTTCTCCCATTGAAAGTTATTAAGCACTACTGCTGGATCTGTCACAAACTTCCAGGTGACTCGGGAACAGTTAAGTCTTAGTTGCATGTCCAGCTCTGTGGAAACATAACCAGAACTCAGCTGTAGGTTCAGAACCTGCCCATTTCCCATTTTTCCTGGTTACCTGGGTATACGACAAAAGAGCAGATCATTTCCCGTTCTTGCGCTCGCCCTGACAGGGTGTCTGCTTGTACAGACGGCCCACCCCCTGACAGAGTGCTGACACCAGCATTCCCAAGCCAGCTGTCACTCCCAGGAGTGGGGTTTCCATTTCTTGCCCTCTACCGGGTCAAGGCAAGCCTGGACGGGACAGAAACCACAGGACACACAGCTTGCTGACTCTTCCCCAGGCGCTGGGCGGGGCTGGGCTGGCTGTAGCTTGAGTAAGGTCTTTTCAAGCTTCTTCATGTTAGGAGAAGGCTTATTGCTCAGGTGGTTTGGGGCCTTCTTCAGTGTTAGATTCACCTTGAATTTATTATAATTTTAGTATAATATGAATCTTATTCCCAAAACTCAGGTGGGAGAGACTTGTCATATTTGTTCTTTTTCTTCATTTCAAGTTACCATAGGCTTGGAAACCTCGTCCTCTTGGCTGGTAGGAAAATATTGTTGGTAGTGGGGTGGTGCGGGCTCTCCCCTCTTTGGGAATGTGTGAAAGTCCAGGAGGTTACGTAGTGCGTCAAAAATGAAGACAAGTCCACTTTTATCCTGAGACCAAGTCTTCTGCTGCTATCCGCAGCATGTCCCTGCAGAGGAGGCTTGTGGCAGCTTCCATTTCAAGCTTGGGAATGTGGGCTGAAGCTGGGAATCGTAGGCCAAGGTTCTAAGCTATTCGAGAGATACCACAAAGCCTCTCCACAGAAGTCCTGCCAAACTGCCACCTGCCTCAGGCACCATAGGGAGCACATTCTGGTCTGCAATGCCTGGAGCCCACGAATTTCCTTCCCCTCCCAGGCTCCAGGCTTCCAGAAAGCATAAGTCAGCTTGTCTGCACAAACAACTTCTGCGTTCATCCCCCAAACCAAACCTCCCTGAGGCAAGGCTGACTTCCTGCTCAGAAAGAAGAAATAAAATACAAGAAAAACAAACCTCATGCTAATAGCTCAATATGTTATCCTGCCACCTAATGTATAATTGAATAAACTAATAGTTCACAAATCAGTATGTCACAAAATTCAGCACTTGTCACAAGTCAGCTGCCACACATCACAGCTTATGAGACAGACACTACTGTGGCTTTGCCCTAAAGATGGTAGCTTAACGTAGCTAAAAAATGGAAGGATATTTTGTCTTCATTCCTACTTTATTTCCTCCATTTACTGATTATCTTCAGAACAAAAAAATAAATAAGAACCCTTCTTCCAGAGGAAGCAATTTCCAGCTAAGAAGATTATCAAAAGGGATGTTGCGCAGTGCCCCAAATAACTGTACCAAACCCAATGATAAGAATGCAAGCATCAACTTAGAATTAGGCTATGCTGATTAAAATGGAAGTAGCATAAAGACCATTTCTATTATTAAAACTATCTTCTCCAGTCACTTAGCACTTTCTTAAAAACAACCTGTTTTTCACGTTAATCGGATTGGAGACGGAAACAGTGAATTAGAGCGGAATGGTGTCTGCTTTATGAGAGGTCTGAGTTGACAATACAGTGATTGTTGCCTTCATGTATTGTTACATATAATATCTGGGTAGGCAAGTGACCAAGCACTTGAAGTAGCAGATTGGGAACCTTGAGGTTTGAGTTCTTCATGATGTTTATTCCAGAATGCTGTGTGTTAACTAGGACCTCAGCCGCTGGCCTCCGGGCTGGTTCTGCAGCTGACACCACTGCGAGAACACGGGACCTGGGCCACCCTCAGCCTCTGCTGGCAACAAAGGCTAATGTCCAGGGCAGAACCACATCTGTCTAAAGCTTGTCCATAATTAACTCAATCTCAACACCACTCATACCTAAAGACATATAAATGCAAACAAAATCCAGAAATCATTTTTACCTATCCAGATAAGCAGTGATTAAAACTCTTGATAATATGAAGTGTGTGTGAGCCTTTGGGTAGACAATAGACTTATATAAATCATTGATAGGGGTAGTAAATGGATCAATCTTTTCAGTGGGTAATTTGTCAATGTCTATCCAAATTTTTAAATGCTCATGGTTTCTCCTGGCAGTTATACTGCTAAAACTTTACCATACAAATTTACTTGCAGATGTATGCCAAGAAAAGGAAGATGTACAGGATGTTTCCTGCAGAATTGGTTGCAACAGCAACAAACTGGAAACCAAGTAAATATTTCTTAATAAGAGTCTGGTTAAAAACATTAAGGGACAGCCATACAATGGAATTATGCAACCATATAATGAATGTGGTCAATCTTCCATGCTGAAGTTACAAAACAACTCTAAGATATAGTATTAAAAAAGAAAAGTGCATAAAAATGATGACATATTTTTTTCTGTAAGAATAGACAAAAGATTAACACAATTATTTTCCCAATAATATACATATAATCTTTAAAATATACACAGTACCTGGGAAGTGGTAGACCATTTTCCCCTTATTTATACTTTTTGATATTAAAAAAAATTTTTTTTAAAGAATGAGGCTGTGTGCACATAAAAGTTGAAAGATGTCTGTGAGAGACTGCATTTTCCAAAAATGGCCAGAGCAATACTGCTGGTTCTATATGTCCTTCTAGAACCATCAGGAGGTGGTTTATTCCCTTCCTCTGGATGGAACTCTGATGGCCTCGACAACTAGAAGTGACACCGTGTGGCTTCTGGGGCTATACACAAAATGGCCGTACAGCTTCTGTCTGGGTTGTGATCTCTTGAGACGCCTGCCCTTGGAACCCAATCATGCTGTGAGGAAATCCAACCTACCCCACAGCTCAGTGGTTTTGAGTACACGGAGTCATACAAACATCGCCGCTACCCAATTTCACATTTCTGTCATCCCAGAAAGAAATCCTATTCCACCTACTCCCCTCCTTCCCCCATGCTCTTGCTACCACTAATCATATTTCTTGTCTCTATAGATTTGCCTGTTCTAGACATTTCATATAAATAGAACCATACAATGTGGCCTCTTGTATCTGGCTTCTTCCACTTAGCATACTGTTTTCAAGGTTCGTCTATGCTGTAACATGTATCTACTTTATTCCTTTTTATGGCTGAATAATGTTCCATTGTATGGATATAACACTGTTTATCCATCTGTCAGTTGATGGACATTTGGGTTGTTTCCACTTTTTGGTGATTAGGAATAATATTGTTGTGAACATTCACACACAAGTTTTTGTGTGGACATATGCTTTAAAATTTCTTAAAGTTCAAGTACTTTTAAATCACCTAATATTAAATGATATATAATAAATGATACATAATTAAGATATTTCTTACTCATTATAGGTTTCCTAAGAGCAGCAAATCTGTTTCCTCATGGAAATTGAGATGTAACACAGAACACTTAGTAGGCCTAAAGTGATAAAATGGCACTATTTCAAACCTAGATTTTCCACCTTTCATTTAATGTCTGAATTAATGAGACACCACTTTATTGTCTCTAAAAATAACTAGGACTATTATGTGGCCTTTAAAATTCCTTTATGTTCCAAAAGGAAAACTTGTCATTTTAATTTGACATACAGGGAGGGACTTGAGTCTCTTCAGGAATTTGGGGGTTGACTTAAAATGCTTGTGAACACAGTACCTTGTACTATGCTGTGACTTACCTATTCGAGGTCACCTAATACAAGTTCAATAAAAATAGGGCACATTTAAGAAATTATGGATTACATAAAAACTCTCTTATGTGAAAGTCTGGGCTCACATTTCATCTTCATCAGCAGACTATCATAGTAATAAAATCTCTATTGCAAGGTTGTTCTGCCACAGGTACCACTGCCCTTCAAAATGGCCCTACTTTCTTCCCAGGGCCTGCTGCTGGCTTCTCCAGAAAGCCTCATCATGGTCTTTGAGTCTGCCCGTATGCTTCACATAAATTTACTAAAACAACGAGAAGCTTCTTTGGGGCAATTGCTGTAGAGGCCACTCGTAGAGAAGAAAACACACTACTAAGAAAGTGTGGATGTTTTCTCCGATAGAAAATTACAAGTTTGCTTGGTTTCAAGCCTTGGCACCAAGTCTTGGGTTCCTCATTACTGAATAGATCTCTTTCCACTTGTCTTTCTCTCAGCCAATGTCCTGGCACATTATCAGAGGGGAAAATAATTAGAAGTGTCTTATAGGGATAAGAAGCACTGGTAGCTTACCAGATGGAGATAATCGTGGATCTTCAAACAAATCCTTGACCCAACAGTAGCACTATTTGTCTTCTTGTTTACACAAACTCTAGTACTGTACACGACTCCCTAAACATGTGCACACTGAGCATTACAGTTCCCACCCTCTTCAGAGGAACCCTTTGGTGGCTCTTGGATACATGAGCAGTGACCCAACTATAGTGAGCCCCAGAAAAGTTTCCAAGAGCTCCCTTCACTTTCTCAGAGTTCTTATGTTGAGACAGGATATAAGGTCCGCCTTATTCTTAGTTCACTCGTGATTCAGGTTATGTGAGTGTGGGGTCGGGAGTGAGAAAGAGCTTTATTATTTTTGTGACTCTTGCTAACTGTAAACATGCCAAAGTACAGATCTGTAGTTAAAAAGCTTCTGACATCTCACCTTTCAGAGGTAACAAGTGTATCACTTTGGTGAGCATTTCTGGTAATGTTTGGCGTGTATAATTATTCAGAGGCATTTTTCAAATATATTTGTGAGTATGGTGTTAATTTGTGTTCACCCAGAAGCTGACCCTGAATGAGACAAGGATCGGAAAGGAAGCAATTCATTTGGGAGGTGGGGCAAACAGTAATGGGGTGTGAGGGAGGGAGGGTAAGGCAGCCAATTAAGGGTGGCTACTGTGAGCTGCTAGTGTGGGTGGATGGAGCTTAATCCCACAGCTAAACTCTGAGAAATGGTATAGAACCCGTGATAGAGGATTTGAAGGGGATGGGAGCTGGAGCACGTAAACCCCACGTCCCACTGGCTGAGGCTGCCCCCAGTGGATGTTAATTCTGAGCACTTGGAGAAAACCCTGCAGGAAAGAGAGGACGATATTACCAGGTGGAGGGAAGCCAGGCACACACAGAGAAGTAGAATTGCTTGAAATGTGTTCCAGGCACTGTTCTAGGTGCTGGGGACACAGTAGGAAACAAAACAGAGAAAGAGTCCCGCTCTCATGGAACATTTCTTCTGGGGAAACAGGTAATAAATAGGGCAAGTAAACACATGGAGGGTGTTACTGACGAGTACTGTGGAGAAACAGAAGTACTGAGAAGTTCTGGGGAGGAAGAAGAAGGGGTTGTTGCAATTAGCAAGAGATCAGGGTAGGCCTCACTGAGGTGACACTCAAGTAGACTCAAAGGAGGGGAGGAGAAGCCCATCACATGGTTATCTGCACAAGGAACGTTCCACGCGGAGGAAGCAGTAAAATCACAAAGGCCCTGAAGTTTTAACAGGATCACTCCAGCTGCTGTGCTGAGAAGGAACGGAAGAGGAGCCAAGGCAGGGAGCACAGTGAGGGGGCAACGGCAGTATTCCAGGTGGTGACAATGGAGAAGTAGAAGCTTAGATTCTAGAAATATTTTTGAAGGTATGCCCTTTTAATGGTCTGACCCAAGACTCCTTCCGGCACAGCTCCAAAAAGCCAAGATGTATTCAACACAAAATAGCTGCTGACCTCAAGGAGGAACCACTGGGATGTCATTCCAGGTAGACCCAATTCTACAGGGATCCTTCTGGACATGGGCAGGACACAAGGCAGCCATATGGGTAATTGCTGTTAGAAACAGAGCAGAGGTTTGGGTCGAGTCAGTGAAGTCTACGACAGGAAGAAATCTGTCAGTAATAGCCTTCAGCCTGACACATGGAAACAACTTCCCAATGTAAAACCACTCCATTCCACATAGAGCAGAGCAACTCTCCAGGCCTACAGGCTTTCTGGCTGAGCCACTAAGAGCTTATTATGTCAAGACGAAGGCAGATGTGCTTTTTGTGAAATGACTGTAATTAACTCTGAATCTTTCTGTATACTTTATTTTTGCTGGCTAGATTTGTCATCTTGCTGTTAGAACAAGCCTACCACGTGGCCCAGATTTTCCCTTTACCTTGTCATCCCAAGCAGAAGCTGGATTCTACTGCCTGTCTGGGCACATATCGAGTCTGTCAGGATGGTGTCAGACGTCCTGCATTCAATGGTAACCTTGAAAATAACATCTACCACTGCCAGACATTGGTTGAAAGCCTCGTAACTTCAGGGCATTAAGGGACAATGTAATTTAGTCATGTACGTCCTCAAGTGCAGGGAAATGTCCTGAAACACCGTTTCATTCAGAAGGAAAACAAGGAAAATGGCAAACATGGAGCCATGCCTTGGATCCATTTACTCCCATCTCTGGGTGGGTCTATAAACAGCATTCTACCCAGGACTCATGACTCGCCAATGGTGCTTGACCTTTGGAAATCATAGGTCAGCAACACTCATCTAGGGAGAGCTAATTCCCTACATTGGGCTCTTGACCATCAAGACAGGCCCACGAGAATGTTCTTGATAGTCTAAAGTTTTAAAAAGTGTTGGTCTGTGTGATCTGGCGGTATGCTCTTCAGTTCCCGCAGTCCATGGGCTTTACCGCGACAGAGCCTCCTCCATACATACCGACTCAGCCACTATCTCCTCCCCTTCTGCTTCACGAATGGTGCCCAGTCCAGTCAGGAGGTCAACAAGGAGAGTTTTCTTGAATGTTGTAGCTGAGATAAAAGTCATCTTATCCCAAGGATACAGTAGGTAGAAGGCAGTCTGCAGAATTTATGCCAAACTTCAGTTCTCAAATGACCGTATTTCATTGCTGATTATGAGATAACTGCCTCCTAACCTATAAGCCTCTGCCTGATGTTTAAAACCAGAGCCTGGGAGGGAATATCACTTGGTCTTTCTCCTCGGCTCGGCTCTGCCTGGGCTGTCTGCAGCCTGTCCTCAGAATGCTATGTAGTAATTCTCCATTGTGCTGATGATGTCACTCTGGTCCTCCAGGAGCTCCAGTACCTGCTGCAGCACAGGTTCACTCAGGCCTGGGCTGAGGCTCAGGCGAGCACAGGCCAAGATGTGCAGGAAGTGGCAGCCCTTTTCCATGTCTGCAAGAAAAAGGCAGTTGGCTAAAGTTGGACACACCTGTTAGACTCTCCTTTCTCTCTAAACAGAAGCCCTTCTCTACATCTGAATCAAAACCTGCATCGTAAAAAGGTCTCCAGATGATTCTTATGCACACTGAAGTGGGTGATGCACTGGTCTAGATTATCAGCAAAAACCAACCAAACAAAAAAACCAGTTCTTGGGCCTGTTTTTATACCACATGGACTCACTGCTCAAGGATTTAGGCCTTCAACTTTCAAGGATTCCCAATGAATATTTTTATATCTATAATCTAATGGATTTTTTAGTGCTTGATAATCTTTTTCTCCAATGCAATTACATGTATAAGTGCATGTATTCATACTGAACCCCTAGCTTCCCAGGTGGGAGCCCACTTGAGATGGACAGCTGAGTCGGTTTATAGCAGCCTCCATATTCTTTCCCACAAGGCCTGATTGATTGGGATGGCCATGGTGAAGTGAGTCCTGGCTTTGGCCCATTTTCGTTCCTCTCTGCATAGGCTTCCAAGAAGTCTTGACTGTGATGACTGTGTTCTAGTAACCTCTTACCCTCTACCCAAAACTAAGACCGTCTGGTATACAGGAATAAAGGTTCAGGGTTGGCAACCTCTTTCCTAGTTGAAATCAATGATTTAGAGCAGTGGTAGGCACAATGAAGTTGTCAACCATTAGAAGATTGTGAAATTAATTTAGTCAGCTGTGATTAAAATTCTTTTTCTTAACAGGCTAAAATAGAAAATTACAGAATGTACTGCATTATAGGTAGGATGTCTACCTATTTTGTGAAACTTTATTTCTATATATATATAATTTATATCTACCTATATACTGTATCATAACGATATATTAGGTTATGATATAACCCTGAGTCAGTCAAACTGCATTACTGAAAACAAACTCTCCCCAATTTTCACTTTAAAGCCCCAGCACAAGCCATGCCTGGCCTCTCACACTCCACACAGTCACTGAATGTTGTTCTCAGATAAATTTTTTAGGCTCCAGGAAGAGGTATCATGGCGTTGGGCAAAGCATGCTCTGGGAGTTGGTGCACCTTTCAAATCACGGTATTTTCGAGCTTCAGTTTTCTCACCTATGGAGAGGGCGGTGGGGCACCTGTGAGATCCTTTCCAGCTCTGAGGGTCAGAGACTATCACAGGCAGCCAGCCTGTCCTGGGCTAAAAAAAGACTTGCTAAATTCTGACCTCTAGTGGTTCTGTCATCTCATTATTCCTCCCAATCGGGATTTCTGTTGAAAATTTACCACTGTCACCTGTCTCCACATTTCCAGTTTGTCTCTTCAACACTCATTCAGTAAAGATTTCCTGAACACCTACTATGTGTGTAGTGCTGAGTAAGGAAGAACAGAGACAGTGTAGATGGAGAGTTGACTCTGGAGTCCAACACACCCGAATTCAAGTCCCGGCTCTATGACTAGGGCAAAGTGGTTCACATCTCTCAGTTTTCTCATCTGTAAAGTGGGAACTTCACTGGTGGTCATGTGACTGACCGGTGGTAGGTGCTTCTTACATGGGGAATTACTATAATTCTACAGTCATAGCTATAACCTAAGATGATACATATCACTTAGTTCTTGCTCTAAAGAAGCTTTAACTTGTCCTGAAAAGAAAGGTTGATGATAGAGAGTGGAGAAGAACTCCAACCAAACTGGGCCTGCACATAGCAGAGGTAGCACCAGCGAATTCAGCACCATTCGACTTTTAATTAGTTTTTGTTAAGGCCAGGATGCTCAGGTTCAGGAAATATGTGGGGCTCTAAGCAGTGATGTTGACAAAGGTCTTAAACTATTTCTTCAGAAAGGCCATTCTGCTGTCTAAGTCATCTAGTAAGGCTGTTCACAAAGTGACCTTCCTCTTACACGAGGAGGACTGCTGTTAGTTCTTCTTTAAATATTAGGTAGAATTCACCGGTGAAGCCGTTGGTCTAGGACTTGCCTTTGTTGGGGGATTTTTAATTACCAATTCAATCTCCCTTTCTAGTTATGGGTCTATTCAGATTTTCTATTTCTTCCTGATTTAGTGTTGGCAGGTTTTGTGTTTCTAGGAATTTGTCCATTTCATCTGGTTATCCAATTTATTGGCATACGGTTGTTCACGATTCTCTTCCAGCCCTTTTTATTTCTGTGGAATCAATACTAATGTCCTCATTTTTATTTGATTTTAATGTCTTTTTTCTTAGTCCATTTGGCCAAAGGTTTGTCCATTTTGTTGATCTTTTCAAATAACCAACTTTCGGTTTCCTTGATTTTCTCTGTTGTTTTTCTATTCTCTATTTCATTTATCTTTGCTCTAATCTTTATTATTTCCTTCTTTCTGATAGCTTTGGATTTACCTCATTCTTTTTCTAGTTCCTTAAATTGTCAGGTTAGTCTGATTTGAGATCTTTGTTTTTTAAGTATTTATAGCTTTAAAGTTCCTCTAAGCACCACTTCTGCTATGTCCCATAAGTTTTAGTATGCTGTATTTTTGTTTTCAAGCATCTCTAAGTATTTTCTAATTTCTCCTGTGATTTCTTCTTTGATCTATTGGTTGTTTAAGAATGTATTGCTCATTTCCCACAAATTTGTGAATTTTCCAGTTTTACTTATGTTATTGACTTCTAACTTCATTCTACTCTTGTCAGAGAAGATACTTTGTACGATTATCTACCTTTTCAAATCTACTGAGACTTAGTGGCCTAACATATGGTCTATCCTGGAAAATGTCCCATGTACACTTGAGAATATGTATTCTGTTGTTGGTAGTGTTTTGTACATGTATGTTAGATCTAGTAGATTTACTGTGTTAATTTCTCTATTTCCTTCCTTATCTGCTGGTCTGATTGTTCTATCCAAAGTTTCCAACTATTTTTGTAGAACTGTCTTTCTCCTTCCAATTCTGTTTTTGCTTCATATATTTTTATGGTCTGTCATTAAGTACATATATGTTTATAAGTGCTGTATCTTCTTAGTGTATTGAACTTTTGTTAATGTACAACGTTCTTGTCTCTTGTAACCTTTTTGACTTAGTCTATATTGTCTGATAATAGTATAGGTATCCCTGCTCTCTTTTGGTTACTATTTGCATGGGATATCTTTTCCCATTCTTTTACTTTCAATCTGTTTGTATCTTTGGATCTAAACCGTCTCTTGTAGACACATAGAGTTGGATCATGTGTTTTTTATCCCAATTTCTGTCTTTTGATTGGAGAATTTAATCTGTTTACATTTAAAGTAATTACTGATAAGGGGAAACTTCTGTTATTTTGTTATTTGTTTTCTGTCTTATTATTTGAACTTATTCCAGCTTACCATCGATAACATACAGAAACTCTGCTCCTCTGCAGCTCTGTTCCAAGCCCTTTCAGTTAATAATGTCGCAAAATTACATTTTTATACATTGTGTGCGAAGAACATAAAACGAGTCATTCTTTTAAATGCACTAATTTCTTAAATTATGTAGAAAACAAAATGTGGAGATACAAACCAAAGTTACAATAATACAAACTTTTAGACTAATACCTGTTATTTTAAAAAATGTATTAATCTCTAAAATTATGTAGAAAACAAAAAGTGGAGTTACGAGACATTGTTACAATAATACTAGCTTTTATAATTGCCCAAATATTTACCTTTACTGAGAACTTTATTTCTTCATATGGCTTTGAGTTGCTACCTAGTGTCTTTTCAATTCATCCTGCTGGACTCCCTTGAGCATTTGTTACAGGGCAGATCGAGTTAAACTCCCTCAGCTTTTGTTTATTGTGCTATGTCTTGATTTCTCCCTCACTTTTGAAGGACAGTTTTGCTGGATATAGAATCTTGGTTTATAGTTTGTTTTCTGTAGCACTTTGACTGCAGCAGCCCACTGCCTCTGGCCTCCAAAGTTTCTGATGAGAAATCTACTGCTAATCTTATTGATGATCCTTTTTGTATATGACAAGTCATTTATCTCTTGCTGCTTTCAAGATTCTCTTTTTGTCTCTGTCTTTCAAAAGTTTGATTATAATGTGTCTTGGTGTAGTCTCTTTGGGTTCATCTTGGGGTTCAATTAACTTCTTGGATATTTATATTCATGTCTTTCATCAAATTTCAGACATTGTTTATTCAAATATTCCCTCTGCCCCTTTCTCTTCATCTTCTGGGACTCCCACAAGGCATTTGTTGGCCTATCTGATGGTGTCCCATTGGTCCCTTAGGCTCTGCTCACTTTTTCTCAACTGTGAGTTTGTTGATTCTTTCTTCTGCCTATTCAAATCTACCTTTGAATCACTTCTACATTCTTCATTTCAGTTATTGTATTTTTTACCTCCAGAATTTTTATTTTGGGTTTCTTTTTAGGTTTCCTATCTCTTTGATATTTCCATGTTGTTCACCCATCATTTTCTTGGTGTTCTCCCCATCTTCCTTTATTTGAGCATTTTAAGACAGTTGTTTTAAAGTCTTTGTCTGGTATATCTACCATTCGATCTTTTTCAGGGACAATTTCTGTTTATATACATTTTGTTCCTTTGAATGGGCCATACTTTTCAGTTTCTTTGTATGTCTTGTGATTTTTAGTTGAAAACTGGACATTTGGATCTAATAATGAGAATTTAAGATCAGATTCTCTCCATTCCCCAGGAATGTTTTCTGTTTTCCTTTTTGTTCTTGTTGTTGTTGTTTTCATTGTCGTACGCTGTCTCTGTGCCAAAGATCAGCCTGAGGTATAAACTGAGGTCTTTTCGTTTTTTTCCTGAGCCTGCACCTTTCTCTGGGCATGTGTCATCACTTTCTAATTTTCTCCCTATATGCAGTTGCTTTTGAATGCAGTAGTCTTTCTTTTCTGGCTCCCCAAAGTGGGGGAGATAAAAAGAGTAAAAAAAAAAGGCACCGGTACTTTAAAATCCCCTTAAGACTTCAGCTGTTGGGGGGCTTGCAACAATGGGGTGAGATGCAACAACAATGACCACCCACCTCTTTGCACCTCTGTAATCAGAAGTAGCAATCAATAATCAGAGAACAGACTCCTGATATTTGGAGGACAAGGCTTATTTTGCCCACTCTATCTCCCGCAAGCTGCTCTAGGAATGAGTGCACAGCTGTCTACCACATGGCTGTGGTGGTAGATGGGTAGTTGTTACCAAGGGCTGAAAACTGAAATTAACCCCAATTTACTGTCTAAGCTTTCCCTGGAAGTTTCAAACCTTCAATAGACTTTAGAGTTCCAAAACTGTTACACCAGACAGATTCCTGGTGCTTCCTACTCAGCCATCTTCTTAACAGTTTTATAAAACACCAATTTATTTAATCCTCACAGGAACCTCTCACGTAGATATTATTATCCCCATTTTGCATATAAAGAAACTGAGGCACAGACTTACCCAAGGTCACGCAGCTAAAAAGTGGCAGAGCTGGGGTTCAAACCCAGGCAAGGTGGCCCCAGAGCCCAGCTCTTTACAACAATGCCATGCCGCCCGTCTTAGATAAGCCTGCTATCAGTGCTTTAGGGACCTGAAACAGGCCTCATGTTTACAGTTCTTTTATCACCATAGTTTTAAACTTTGCTGAAATACTCATAAATGACTAAAAATTTTAAGTTCTCCCACCAGTCATCCTGACAAGGAAAAACTCAATGCTATATTTTGTATGAAAGGTAAGAAACAAACTAAAGATCCAGAAGAAGGAATGGTTAAAAAAATGATTGAATATCTGTTTATACATATAATGGAATACTGTACAACTATTAAAAAGACTAAGATACTTTTATACGTACTGTTGCTGAATGAACTCTAGAAGCCAACATGAGATTTATAATATAAGGCGTGGAACACTGAGTATTGTATGCTAACCTTTACTTGTGCTTTTTTAAAAAGATAAACTATACAAATATGTTTGTTAAGTACATTTAACATCTCTAGAAGGATGTAGGAAACTAGTAACAACCACTGCCTTTGCAAAGGGGACACGGAACTTGGGGCTCAGTGCTGGGAGAGAGTCTGACTTTTCTGAGTGTATGTTTGTATTGTTTGACTTTAATCATGTGCATACATTATGATTCAGAATAATTTTTCTTAATGTCATAGGTATTTCCTATGGAAAGGAGTGGTTACAGTAGATTCCCAGACAGTTCCTATTAGCTGTTTTTATTGGTATTTTCAGTTATTCAAGCTCTAGGATTTGGCTTCTGCGAGTTTAGTATTTCCAGGGAATTGGTTTATGGTTTTTAGAGGCTCCCACTTACAGAATGAGTGACAGAGACTGTCCACCTTGACACACACACTCACCAAAGCAGGAGCTGGCCTGTGGATTAGATGTAAAACCTTTCTCTTTACAGATCCTCAGGTCACCAAGGCTATTTGGTTCTCCTCAGAAATGAAGTGTGAATTCCCTTCATTTGCTTCATCAGGCCCTAGGATTATTCCAATCCATTCTGTTCCTAATACAGATAAAATAAGAATCTGGCCAGGTGGCATGGGACTAGAATGAGTGCAGGAATGTTACATGGGGAGCAGCCTCTCATCCCTTCTAAGAAATTCCACATTTCACTGTTCTTAAAAGCTCTTTACATTGTGGATAGAGAGGTTTTTCTCCCAACTAAAGGATATGTGTTTTCATTGTTCTGAATGAAGTGAACAATGGCCAGAAACCTTGCATTAAAATAATAGGTTGCTTTCGGTTTATTTTAAGATCTGGGATCTGACCTCATCGGTTCTTAAAAGTCTAAATAGAGCTGCATACCATAAACACCAGGGCTGGAGACCTGGTCCAGCTCTACCCGGTGACTCAGCCTGGAATAGGTCCAGGCCCCAGGGATGTATGAGCTGAAAAGACTAGAGGTGGACTTTTCTGGAGAGAAAGAAAGCAGGAAGAGGAGATTTGCAGTCATAAACAAGCCTTTCCAATTTTCTTCTAGTGCCAACATATGTTATTAGCATATGTTTGCAAAAGGCAGACATTGAAAAGTCACCTTTAAGACTGATCAGTCTATACAAGATTTAAAGGTAGGACTAATGCTTTCTTCTTTTTCTAACTCGTATGAAAATGGTATCTGTTGTCAGACTATCTACAGTTTGAGTTTCTAACCACTAGGGGACGACCTAACTCCACTAAAACCAACTATTTTCTAAACCATTTCTTTTGCAAATTATCAGGTTTCAAAATGACTGAATTACATTGTCCATAAACTATAATGTCCAGAACCATTCCTCCCAACACTGAAGAGCCTGATGTCAGGAGGAAAATTTCAGGTTTGGATTCAAGAACAGGGCAAGAGTAGAACAAGAAATAACACAAATTAGAGAGAATATGAGAACCAGAAGGACATCAATAAGTCCTAGCCTGATGGCTTACCTCACTGCATCAGAATCACCCAAGGAGCTCAGCCATCATACTTCTACCCCATCCCCTCATGAAGCAGAATCAGGGGTGGGACCTGAGCTCCATATGTTCAAAAAAGCTCCAAAATTGAATCTTATGTGTAGCCAAGGTCAGAACAACTGTGCGAGGCTAATGCCCACTTTAAAGAGGAGGAACCCAAGGCTCTGATCAGGTTCTTGGTCAGCTACACTTCCAAGTCACTACTGGGGAAATCCCAGTCTCCTGACTCTCTAACCTGTGTTCTCTGGGAGGGAACACTCTCTCCCGCCATGCACCAGGACACACGTGCATCATACCACTTACGATTTGGTTTCTGGCAGTCTTCTTGAATGATACGGTGTATCTTTCTGTGCAGTTCCTTGTCTTCTCTGGTTACCTGATAGGAAAAGCAGTTCAGAGAGAAATGTTCTTAAGAAACGCAGAGGTTGTGCCATCCAGACTCCCAGGTTAGTATTCAGGATAGTTTCTAAAGATTTCACAACTATCATCACCCCTACATTGACAACGTGATTTTAGTACTTGGCCTACAGTCAAACCAGTTCTGCCCCTCAGCAGCTCACTGCTCTGTAGCTGACCCTTCAGGCATATTCCCTTGGGAGACAGTTTACTAAGGCTACGATTTAAGGAGAAACTGTAATACTTTTAAGGAGCAACTTTCTTCTTAAATATTCATAACACATTCATAAAATTTCTCTTATTTGTTATATTTTTGAGGGAGGTACAAGTGATCAAAGTCTCTGATCTCAATCCCAGGACTCTTTCCTCTGGGCTCTGACATCTGCCTTCTCCTGTCCACAAGGAAAAACAAAAGAAATAAGACTGTAAGGAAAAGCTAGCAAGAATAAACCTAGCCTATCTACTGAAACCCTTTCTGTCTTAGAAGGCAAACCTAACCCAGATCCTTTCTCAACCAGCTCAGATAAGAGCGAAACAACAACCAAATGGGTCTCTCTTCATGTTCAATAGTAAATCTAATTACAAAACAAAACAAAAATAGAAAGGGAAAAAGAGGAAGGAAAAGCAGAAGAAAAAAAAAAGAAGCATAGGAACAAACATAGCAGGAATGCTTGTTTGATGGGATTTAGTGAATGACCAGATTTAAGAATGGGGATACTGATAATGCCTGCCTTTTCATAAGGTTATTGTGAAGATTAAATGAGGTAATGTGGTGAGCGCTGCTGCAAGCTGGAGCCCTGTAAAAATAGAAGCGTCTACATTACTGTGCTAACGATTTCCCTGAGGCCAGGCCCTCAGGAAAACAGAAACCTACAAGGCCAGGCACTGAGGTGAGAGGGGAGGAGTGAAGTCAGGGAAGGAGGATGTTTCAGCTGAGGAAAAGAGTGCTATTAGCACTTGATTACCCCATTCCAGCTCACACTGATTCACAGGAGGAAGTGCCCCAGCCCGGCCATGCCTCAGCCCTGGACTGCTGCCCAACTTCTGGCTGCTCCTCAGAAAGAGCTGCTTTCTACAGACCCAGGAGGCTAAGCCAGGAGCCTCCTAGGGGAAATGTGACTGGAGTGGGTGGGTGGAAGTGGTGGGGATGGGGGATGGAAGAGCGGTGTTAAGGTGAGGTGCCCATCACAAGTTTCTTCAACCCTACAGCTCCCACCAAGCCTTTCCTTCCTATCCCAGGAGGGGATGGACTGCACTCACCTTTATACAGATTAGAATAACCTTTTCAAAAGTCACTCAAATAGTATTTAAAACATCTTTTAGTTTTTAAAAATGCTTTAAAATAGGGAATCATTGGAATAAATCGACATCAAGAAAATACCCTACATTAAGGAGAGCTTCCTCTCAGGAATCATGCCTTTACATAGTGAGACTTCTGGGGTTCCTCAGGGTTCGATCTGTCTCCAGGAGAATCACTTGTGGCTAATGCCACGTCATGAGGAGGCCCAATTTCAGCCTGGCTCCTCCAAGATTAAAGGTAGGCAGTGAGAGGCAAACTTTTAACCCTGGAAGTAGGACACAAGCAAGCACTTGTATCCTTGGTGAGAGTCTCAGCTGGTACAGTTTTGGGCAGCCAAGCAGACTGTGTTGAACAAAAGCTTAGAGGTACATGCCCTTTGCTTCAGCAATTCCTCTTTTAAGGAGTCAATCTTACAGAAATATTTATATAAGTTCACAAAAATAGTTGTGCAAAAATAGCCATAGCAACACTTTGTGAGAGCAAAAGCTGGAAGCACCATAAATGTCCATCAGAGAGAAGGGGTTGAAATATTTATGGCAAGTTCCCATAATATGGAATACCATGCAGGTGTCCAAAATGAGGTAGATTTATAAGTACTAACATGGAAAGACGCTATTTTGGTGTCAAAAAAGTTGCTGAGCATTATTTAAAGAATTGTCTCAAGTGTCCTAGCGGATATTTGGCAATGTCTTGAAACAGCCGGGGAGCTGCTACTGGCATCTAGCGGGTGAAGACCAGGCGTGCTGTGCTGCTAAACATCTTACAATGCCAAGGTCAGCCCTCCACAACAACATCTGGCCCAGAGTACTGAGGTTTAGAAATCCTTATTTAGAGAATAATCACATTTTTTTGCAAAACCAAAAATGTCAAGCAGCATATATTTATTGTAAAAGCACAGATAAATGTCTAGAAGGATGTTCTGTTGAAAGTGGTACCTTGGGGAAAGATAAGGGCCAATAAATTTCACTCCTTACTTTACGTACCTCCTTAATGATCAGTTTTTCAAAACAGTAAATAGGTGTTCTTAAATAACAAATATATTGGTAATTGAAGTTAAGAAGGAAAAAAATTAAGTTGCAAGTCTCTTACATAGAATAGATTATCAAAACCACCATCTTTCTGGTAAACGAGTCCTTTTTCCTGCAGCAGCTTTATAGCATTCTTAAATATACTATGAATTGCCTTGGTAGTTGTGTCATTTTTAAAAGCCTCCTGTGGAAAGAAGAAAAGGAAAAAAAAAAGATGAGAAGAAAAGAAATAAGTCCCATCTTACAGCACCTGACATCAACTCCCTAGACCAACTGGTTTATGAATTCACTCAACAGGCTTTTAATGTGCTGAGTCAAAAAGATCCAGGTACACACCAGCCTAGCAGGATTAGATTTAAGAAAGATTGAGAAGTTTGTGCTAATAGGATCATGCTTGATAACCCTGGTTATGACTTTTTGTTTAATGTGTTTAACTCAATGATACGAAATAGAAAACTCAAAAGGACAATCTTTATTTTTTTATACAGAACTAAAATATTGTATACATATTAGCTCATTTTTTTTTTCCAATTAAAATTGTGGCTATATACAACCTCTTCCTAAGGACTTCAAGGAATGTTATATATATTGAAATAAGTCAGGGATTCCACCATGTAGAAAGTATTAGTCTTCATATTTTAAATGGATAACAATGGCAGCAAACAGCTGTGTACAGACTTGTCAAAGGGAGGTCCTGGGCTGAAGGTAGACATGGGTCCTAGAGTGAAGAAAGATCATCATATGCAGGAACTTCAGCTGCTGTCAGTTTGCTGTCTTCTCAAGTTCAATATTTCTTCCTTTCCTAAGAGACAAGTTTGCCTAGAGAGGTTACTGGGGCCTTCCAAGTTCTTATTCCCAAGGAAGCTAAGTTTTCAGCTATGTCCCACCATGTTAACTATACTGTGCTTCTTGAGTTGGGGACTTTGTATTTCATCTCAGCAACCTCCTCTCTGGCACAGTGGGTGATCAATAAAACATCTGTGTAATCAATGGAAATAAATATGCCATTATAGAGGCTCTATTCTTATTACTCCATTAGGGTGTTTCATTACTAAAACGAAATGGTGAACAACAATTAATTGTCCTTCAAGGTGTGAATCCATTTTTAATGTGACCAAAATTTATCAAGATATTAAAAAGATCAGAGCACCAAAGAAACATGGCAAAACTTCCAAAAAAACTACTTGAAGGCAAAGTCCTACCTCCAATAAAAGGTACTTATGAAGGCTGTCCGAGGCAGCACCCAGAGATGCTGAGAAAGAGTGTGCTTGAGATTTGCTGATGACTCTTCCTCAAAGTGATTCAGAAGAGGAAAGGAACTCCCGAATGGCCTCAAAGGTTGACAATTCCATCTCTAAAGAAATTTCTTTCTAGAAGAGGCCTCCCAAACAACAAGCACTGTTTTAATCTAATAGATCCTGGCGATGTTTCACAAACATGCTTTCCTGGGCTGAAGAGGAGCGTCTAATACTCTTAATTAAATTAATAGTCCTAAGTTTTTCCCTAACAGAACAAGTTGAAGAACCTGGCCATTAGAACATTAGGGCCTAAAGGCTGACCAACAGTCCAGGGTGTGACAGCATCCATTCTCTGAAGGGAGAATAAGGCCATGAAGTATGACATTCGTGGACAGAAATGCTATCTGGGTGTGTTTAGAATAAAGACCCCACCAAGCAATCCTGAGCAAAGCATTTTTTAATTTGGGGAGTGGGGAGGAGGTGGGGACCTTCAGGCAAAGCTGTTTTTAATTTCATACATGAGTGCTCTCACTTGGAAGAAACACAACCCAATATAGGCTGCCCTACACAACTTTATAACTACTTAATATGCATAATTTTAAGGAGATTTGTGCTCTTTAGTCAATTTAATATAAGGATCCTAAGGGTCAAGTTTATTACATCTTACCAAGATAGAACTAAGTCGGAAACTAACTAGAAATGTTGTTACAAGACTATTCCTGTCATTAAAAATGACTATTGGTTCTCCCCAGACCATGTATAAAACCCGGTTCTTCCTTCCAGATTTTAGTTAAGGTCTAGCAGCAGGGAGTGCTGGGCTCATGAGATTAAAAGCAGTTTCAGCTGTGAACAAGGAGAACTCAAGAGAAAAGGCTCTCTGTAAATATAAACAATATGTGACGCTTCCTTTCCAAAAACATTTGCCTCAGCTGACCTTGGGACAAATCTCCCTTCTGGTTACAAAGACATGGTCTCAAGGGTAAAGCCTCCAATCATCTCTTCTAGCCAGTAGCTCTTCCTGGCCTGGGATTTGAGTCTTTCTTGTCTTTTTCTAAAGAGCAATGACAGACTTCTCTGATTCAGGAAACTAAAACTGTTCAGAGGAAAAAACTGACTGGCTGAACATGCTGAGTCTTAGCAGGCCTCTCCTTGTGGCAGGTCAGGAACTGGGTGGATCTCTGAAATATATATAGCCTTCATTCCCAAACAAACTCAACATTTATCTAGCTGTCAAAGAAACAATGGTTTTGCAAGGCCTGCTTATCAGGTTTCTGGATTTGCTAAGAGAGCCACTATGAAAAAAAAAAAAAGGAAAAGAGAAAATCTTCAAACCTACTCTTTCCCTGCCTCTCAACTATAATAGTGATTTTTTGAGAAGCTTTCATCTGTATGACAACACAAAGTGTAAAAGGATCTAGGGTTTCAACATCATTGTAAAGCATCCTTAGCCTACCGGTCTCTATTAAACAGGATTCATTTGAATGACATTGACCTGCCCAAGCAGAGCCATATTGAGAGAACAATTTATAATTGATGGAAAAAGTTTCTGAAGACAAAACAAATATAGTGCCATATTCATTTCCTTTTAAACATACAGCACTGGGCAGGCATAAGTTTCTGCTCTAAGCATATCCAAAAATATATCCTGCCAAAGGCTCTCCACAGATCATTTTGAATGGAGGAGCCTTTTAGCCCTCAGAGACCTCCTCTTTATTTAATTACAGCCATTGCATAAGAGCTGGTTCACAGGAAGAATGTGGTCTTCACTAAGCTTCAAAGTTTCCTTCCAAACATGCCAATAGAGTGGTCAGAAGTCCTAGGAGGCCAACTTGGCATTGAGCCTCCTCTAAATGATTAAATGGAAAGAAGGTCAATTTTGCTGTCAGCGGACAGCTGGAGAGCTGCAACTGTTTAGAAGCAACGGTGGCAAAAGACAAAGCGGCCAGTCATGACCCTCTCCACCTTGGTGTTTCCTGAAACGATATCCCTCATCTCTGTATATGAAATCATGGATCACTAGACACACAGCCTGGTGCCAGGAAGAGATAATTAGGTTCATGAATGAAACTGAGAAGCAGTGGTCATGCTCAGAAAGTTGAATAGGGACTTGGTATCTGTTCCACTAGAATCACAAAGAATAACTTACGTTACCTAACAAGAGAATTCAGAGCAGCCCTGTTGGTAAATGGCAAAAGATTAGAAAATATCTAAAATCCAGGAATGGAGAGGCTGTTTATATCAATTATGGTACATGTAACAGAAGATTATTGCATAGTGACAAATCTCTATGTACAGCTAGGAAAAAATCTGTTAAGACATACTGTTCAATGAAAATTTAGGCATAGACTAGTATTTAGCATGCTACCATTCGTGTACAAAAAGGGATACGGCTATTTCTAGTTTATATATGCACAGACTATCTCCAGAAGAATATTCATGACGCTAGTCATGGTGCTTGTCTCTGGGGAAAGGGTTAGGAGGGAGGATGGGAAGGAAAAATTACTTTTAACTAGATACTTTCAAGGACTATTTGAATTATTAAAAAACATTCATTCTTCAACCAACGAATAATTATCGAAAACCTTCTAGAGAACAGAGAATAAGATAGACAAGACTCTGCTCTTGAATTCTGGTGGAGGAACAGGCAGGCGAACGTAAATACCAGTGACAGTCATCAGACATGAAGACAGGGTGAGAGATAACACAGTGAGGGAGCTGGTGGTGTCAGAGCAGATAGTCGAGGAGGGTAAGAAGGTGACCTTTAAGAGGAGATTATTCCCTGGTGGAATAAATGAAATAAACACACACAAATCATGTTATAACGACAACAACAAAAATCCAATAGTTATAACAAAAGGGAAAACCTAACACCAAAGTCTCAAATAATTCTTAATTTCAAGCAAATGGGTAAATACCAAAAAACCACAGTTCACCTGTAATACTAGGAGTGAAAAAAAAAATAGGAGGAATAAAAATGACCTAAGTGTTCCTTGAAATTTTTATTTATAAACCAGACTGAATACAACCTGGTCTTTATTCAAACTAAAACACGATAGGTTAACCTTATTCTGAAAAAGAGACAACTAGTCATTAGAAATCTTGGTTCAAGTTCGAGAATCACCTTGCTGATCAATAAATAACCTTCTCATCTATTCTCCCCTCATTTGGTTCCTGCTGAGATTAAATACCCCATTTCAGTGAGTACTAAGAACGAAGTATAATGAACCTTAGACTATTATTATTTTTTCTACCCAAAGATTAAGCTTAATGAAATTAAGTAAGGAGGTGAAAAGGCAGGTGCATTCTCATTTCAAATTCATAGTGGTCGGTGACCTTTCCAGAATAGAAACAACATGTGATAGAAACCATAACCTCTATTCCTTGGGTCCACCCTGTGAGTCTTACTGCCAGTCACGCTCACTCGCACCCTCCAGCTGGCTGCAGATTTGGGACAGGGCACTTAAATTCTCATGTGGGCATGCTGCACTTACTTTCTTGGAGCAGGCACTGTGATTCGCAGGCTGATTGGCAAGGGACAGTAGAGACTCCACCATTTCCAACTCCTGCTGGTAAAAGGTTTGCACTCTGTTCTTCATGAGGAATTCTTTGGCTTTTTCACTTAGCAAGCATGTGAGACTGGAAAGGTCCAGGGCACTCGGATTGCTGCTGAGGAAGGTTTAAAAAAAAGTCCTGCAGGAAGCTATCACCTCTGTTGCTTTTTGGTGTGCAGAAACAGACCTTTAGCTAGGAAGCCCAACACTATACTGACGCTTGTTTTTGACATAAAGGGCAACTCATACTATGAACACTGCACAGTTGTTTAAAAGAAGGCAGAACTACAGGAACTATGATATTCATGATAGATTACGAAAAAAGTCAACTTGCAGAATACTATACAAGGTACAGTCTCATTTTTGTAAAAGAGCAAATGACAATCCACAAAATATATAGTGGACGTTCATGCTCATGTATGTGTGGAAGAAAAACATCTAAAAGGATACACCTCAACCTATGGGCAGCAGTGGTTACCTCTAGGGCAAGGCTCTGAGGTGGAAGCCAGGACAATGGAGAACTTTCACTTTTTACTTTATACAGGCCTATAGTTCAGGGTGTTTTTAAATATAATTTTTAAAAACATATAACATATACACTTAATTAAAGCAATTAAAGGACACAGTGAAAAGTTTCCTTTCTATCCTCCTCCAGGCTCTCATCCCCTTGGCAACCGCTATTACTGTCTCTTCCAAGAGTTCTTTGACGCATATACTAGCAAATACGGATGTACTCTTACTCCTCCCATTTTCTTTCCCCGCATGCAAAAGAGTAAAAGCATCCCTGGTGGAAAATGACTGGTATCATGTTCTGTAGTTTTTATTATGATGTGTCATCGTGAGGTATTTTGATTATGATGCATTTTGGTGTACTTTTCTTCAGGTTTCTTGCCTTGGGGCTCATTGAGCTTCTTGGATCTGTGAGTTTACAGTTTTCAGCAAATCTGGAAAAATTTCAGTTATCATTTCTTTAAATAATTTTTCTCTGCTCCTTCCACTTCTTCAGGGACTCCACTTACACACATATTTTCGTCACAACAATCTTAGAACATTTGTACTATTATCATCTTCACTTCACAGATGAGGACACTGAGGCATGCAGAGGGTGAGCGGACTTGCCCAGAGCCTCACAGTAAGTTGACAGTTTCAGAATTTAAACCTAGGGCCACTCTAGCATCTAGAGTTCCCCTGCTTGGCATTACTACTGCTGTGGTCACATCTTCAGCAGGGATAGGCCATAACCTACCTTAGTGCCTTTTCTTTCTCTAGGGCTGGGCTCTGGAAAGGCTGGTCATACACCTTCCTATAGATATTGGGCAGCTCAAGCATCCTTGCAATTTGAATCTTACACACTGGATCATCCACTTTATCTAAGAAGCCACAGGAAAAAATATGTCACAGAAATTACACTGAGATCAGTTCTTTCCCATATCCAAATTGCTGCTAGGATGACAGTAAATGAGCATTCAGAAGGTCTCTCCTTCCTTGTGGATGCCTAGGGATCATAGTCTAGAAACACTAAAAGGTTTTCAGTCATCCTGCAAGAGGGAATGCAATGCCCTAAGCATCACGGGCTTGGCCAGGAATAGACGGGACTAGGGAGGATGCATGAGCTTATTTGCTCATCTGTTACAATGATGGGCAACAGGAGCTGTCCTTGATATTCCCAAGCAAAAATCAGCCAGAGCGGTGCAAAGGGCATCACTCCAATGATGCAGGAATGTCACATACCTGATTAGCTGTTTTCTTTCAAAGTTAATGAACTCAACGGTATTCAAGAAATCTCCATCATTAGAAGAAGAATATGAACACTCTGCCCTAAATGGATTCATACTTAGAACTTCAAAGTACTTTAGAAATTCTACGTGGCCCAAATAAATTTTCCAGCTATACATAATAAATCATTTGTTTTCTTTCCTAATTTATTTATAGTTACCTCTCTTCAAAATATATTTAAGAAATGATGCTTTTCTAAAGAAAGCATGTTATGAAATATAATTTCCTCCATAAAATAATTAATTTTTTCATTTGAACTTTTTAGAAGTTTGACTTTTAGCTAAACAAGTTTACTGGACACTCATCCAGAATAACAACTAATTTGGCAGAAATATCTTGTGCTTACAATAAGCAGTGGCACGGATTTCTCGCTCTTCTCTGTACGTGTGGATACAACCTCTGATCCGGATAACGTCTCCAATTTCTATCTTTGTTCTCTGCTCAGTGGTCTCTTGCAGCTTCTTAAGCTGTGAGGTTAAGCTCACCTCTCTTGCACTTGGAACAGCTGTAGTTGTTAGGGCCAGATGGAAAGAGAGAAATGCATAACACAATCACTCACATCTGTGAGACAGCTTTGGGATAATACCAACACAAGACATTTATCTATTCTATTTCTGATTAGTTTGCTCTACTCTAGGAAATCTGCATAACCTTTTGAAATTCTCTGCTGAATAAAAGGCATTAAGCTGTAATTATTGAAAAGGAGGGTGAAGGGAACAGAGTCTGGAAAAAGACGTGACAATCCAAGTGGGCAAGTTCCAATGTGGCTCCATCTTCTTCCCTACCCCTGCACTGCCAGTGCAGTCAAAGGGCTCTACGTGGTCCTCAGCTGAATTCTGTGAGTTCAGCTGAGTTTGGTGGCAATAGCTTTCAACGACCCCTTTAAAGTGTCCTTATAGGGAGACAGGGGTCTGGCATTAAGGGAAAGAGGCCCAAGAATCTCTATTTGTGGTTCTGTTTATGGGGGAGGCAAATCCACCTCAGGCTGATTTCCCACCTTGGTGCTTAACACCCTAATGTCTCACCTCTCATCTTTGTTGGGTAAGTATAAGCTAATCTCTCTTTTTTACACACACACTTATACCACTTAAATCTACAAACTGAAACAAGAGAGTCCACCTTACACATATGATCTAGGTTAACTGTTACATCACGAGCTTAGCACAATGCCAGATCCATAGGAAAAATTCAATAAATGTCAGCTATTTGTGAAAAATAATAATTAAGCCCTCTAGACAAAATTATTTTGTTTTCTTTGGGGTAATTCAATGGAGACTACTGAATAGAAAAGTAAATTGTCAGAATGTTTGCCAGAAAACAAACAATTCTCTTTTTACAAAGTGCCATCAGCCATGTGTGCATGCTTGTAGCTCCTATACTGGCTTCAGTTATTTGGATTTTTAATACCTTAAAAAAAATAATAATTCCATAACATTTTATTTTGGTTTTAAATTGCCAGAGAGGCCTATGTGTTTTTATATAAAATGATCTGTTCTCTGTATTCTTTATGTATAAGCTCTTCATCATTTTTGAGCACTTTAACTTCTAGAAGACATTTAGGGAAGCTCTGTCACATTATGCTTATTACATCCATTCTTCCTCTTCCACTGCATTCTTTCTCTTTCATTTCATTACAAAGAAGTTTGAAAAAAAAGCTTTTAGTCTATTTCTCTTGTCACTGATAATAGCTTTTAGTGCTTTAACAGGGACCTAGGAGAGCTTAACATATATACTCCCATATTTATTGGGATAAATAAACAACTATCTTCTTTGGTTATTTTATATAAGCTGCAAGGTTACATCTTTTTAAATATTGCAATCTACTTGAATCAACAACATTTGTTAAATGCTGATTTATTTCCAACTTTTGTATTATTTTTTGTCATATACTAGGATTCCTACAATGGAATCCTGTCCTTCATTCTATTAATCAAATATTTTGCTCTTTAATCTAATACAATTTAGATAACCATGGCTTTGTAATGGGCGAAGGCCTTACTTTTCTTTTAACATATTACTATACTAAAGTAAATAGCAACCACAAAGGCAAAGAGGACTTTGTGTATCTATCCAGTAACCAACAGCTAGGAATCTAGACACAATCAGCATTAATGTCACTCGGCCTATTGGGTTTCTTCAGAAAATACTCAAGTATTACTTTTTAAAAGGTTACTCCATCTGTGTTCCTATCTCCAAGTCCTCTTCTACTCAGGCTGAATTTTAGGTGTATTTATAAATTTCACTGCCATTATTCAGACATTATAGGTAATAATAAATGCTTCATATAGCACCGCTGAAATGACCATAATGATGGCTGGTCTGAGAAAAAGAGGCCTAGCTTTCATTTAAAAGGTGAGCCAAACTGCTAAAAAAAAAAAGGGAGGCGGGGGGGCTCAAACTGGGTAATTTAATGAATATAATGAAATGGCTGGAGCCTGACAGAATTTAATTTAAGTAGCCTATTCCATGCTGAAAGATAAACCCTCTTTAAAATTCTAATATTAAGAGCCAAGCTATCTTAACTTTTCTCATAAGCTAAGTCCAAATGGTACATTCAGTGTGACATGTATAGGAGTTAATACCATATTCTTATACTTCTACTGACTGGAACATGATTTTGACTCAGACTAAAATTTTGTTTAAAAAAATGTCTTCATTGGTCACTTTCCAGTGGAAGGCTTTAAGACTGAGGGCAATTAAATTAAAAGGAGAGAATGGGCTAGTCAGGAACAATTTTAAAATATCGTCTCATATATAACATGATGAGAATCATTTTCAGGCTTTTCCCTTACATTCTTACCCTCTCTTTTTATTCTCAAAGCAATTTTCAATTAATTTATCCACTGTGATTGTACATCTATTAATGTACTTACAGATATTTTAAAAATCTCATTCTCAGTACTGATATCTATTTTATCTAAACAATTCTAAGAGTTATATAATATTCCTGATATGTCATTTCTTTTATAAAAGAATCGACTTTAAAAATGTCTAAAAGTTAAATGTTAGACAATGTCTAAAACAGGGGTCAGCAAACTATGGCCCATGGGCCAGTTCCATCGACAACCTGTTTTTGTAACTTAAGTTTTATTGGAACAGAACCACACCTGTTTATGTCCTGTCTACGGTTGCTTCTGTGTTACAATGGCAGTACTGAATGGAGATGCAGACCTTGTGGCCCACAAAGCATGAGACATTTACTATTCGGCCCCATTTACTATTCAGTCAGAAAAATTTGCTGACTTCTGGCATGGAACAAGTATGCATATTCGAACTACACCTTCTGAATCAAGACTGTGACAATCCAACAACCATAAATTTGCAAATGATTTTAATACACTAGATATATCAAACATCGAAGCATCTTACAGGTTTATTTCTTGCCTGTGAGATATCTGCATAAAACGTGTTGTCTCTTTTAATTTTTTTTTTTAATCTACAAAGCTTCCTAAGCAACTTCCTACAGTGCCATTGATTTAGATTTTCTCAAATTAGAAAATGGGAATACAAAAGTTATGTGAAATTGATTCTAAATGTAAATATATCAGAAAATCAAGCAAAGGACCATTCCATTGGTCAGTAGAGTCAAAGTAGGAGGTTGAGATTCTGACAGGAAATGGCAAAAAGGAAAGAAGAAACCACTCCAAGTGTTGCAGTATAACACAAGGAGACAGATACTAGATGTCAGATACGATAACAGATAATACTTACTAAACATCCCCACTGTGTATGGTTTACTGTATATGTCATAAAACAGAGAAAAACAAGGTCCCAGTTTCTGTAGCTGCTGTAGAACCAAAAATGATCACCAACACGGCATAATATTTTTCAATATTAAAATTTAAGCAACTTAAAAAACTAAGAACTATTAAAATACACTCAAAAATTCCAAATACAATTTCAGTTATAGTCAGTGTGTTCAATATACAATTTTAAAATTCTTTTTCAGTTTATATTATTTAATGGCTAACTTCAAAACAACTCTATCTTACCTTCTCATAAGTCTTAAAATTCCTGGTATATTTCTCAAACATGTAAATATTTCAAAAAATCTGAATATGAATGGCAGCACTGAAGTTAGTGGCAGCCACATAAGAGGAAATGTCTTCAGAATTTTCTTTGGTCAAGTGACATGCCTGAAGCAAGGGAATTCTGACCTGACTGGCAATTAGGCTAAAACATCTTGACTTGCAGAATAACTGGCAGAGTAAAAACAAAATGCTGAAAGTCTTAGTAACCTAGTCACAATCCCATAGGTTTAGGAGGAAGTGAGCACCAAAGAAATGGGAGAAAGAAAAACAAGTGGCTCCCCTTTACTATCAGTTTTCAGAGTAGCCAAAGCTCTGGACACAGTGTAATTGACCAGTGGATAAATGTGAAAATTTAGCTTTACAGCTGTTCTGATGAGCTTCCTTGAGGAAAATCCATTGGTTAGCTGGAAAGCAAAGGAAGTGACAAATAAAATTACCTGAGGAAGGCTCAGTACTGTTCGACTTCTTCCAGCACATGCAGTTTATAACTCCAGTGCTATCATCCACTGCAAGAGAAGTATAAAAAAGCAGAACGGAGATTTGGGCGCTGCTGGTGATTTAGCAGCAATTGTCACTGGGTTCAGCCATACTGAAAGACAGCCTTTCTTAATAGTCCGGTTGGGCAAATCCCTTATCAAACTCTCCTTTCACCTTTATAGATATCATCTCACACCATACACCAGCGGGAACTGCTTGTTTGCAATGTCACCGTGATACATAAGCCCAGTGGAATGGAGTCAACATTTCACTTACCTTATCTCAGAAGTGCTAATGATTCATCTACACTTCTACTGAAAATGGTGCCCTTGGGAAGTGAAGGGCAAAAATCGCAACGGCTACTAACATAGAAAATCGGCCCTGTCCTCCTACCTTGCAACGAGAGCATCACATGGCCTATGGTTAGAGGCACTTAGAGCGCAGTCTTTTGTCACCATTTGCTCTTCCATGAGCTCACTGACTTAACTAGAAAAAGCATCCCAAATCTTTGGGCCTAGGCTTCTCTTTGAAAGGGCTTCTGCCCAGTCCTTACCATTGCAGGAGATGTAAGGAAAGCCAAGTACATCACGAAAGGGAAAAGTTGTATTTTTATAGTTGAAAATAATTATATCTTGATTGCATAAACAACACTGGTTTGGCTTATTTATCCATAGTGGGGGAAAAAAAATCAAAGAATTCCCATTGCACTTGGATTTAAAACTATAGAGGTCTTTGGAGACATTTGCTATGGGATGATAGGCGTTTTCTCTTTGCCTAATTTCTGACAAACTCTGTGTAGAGGTTGCTAAACATGGAGTCAGTGGGCTTAATGATTTTTAAAAATCATCAGCTAGACTGTTGTAAAAACACATGTAACAAATAAGAAATATTAGGCAATGTTTTTATTGCTGGTTTAAATCTGTGTTGAAAGCAGAAACTTAGAAGAATACTTCTTATACTAAAATAAATTCTAGATAGATTTTACTTTATCAAACGTAATATAGTTAGTTAAGATGAAAAGAAAATATGGGTGAATACTTTTTAACGTTGGGCATATAGTTGCTGGGGAGACACTTTTAGAGTAGACCTGAAAATCAATTTATTTTTAAAAGTCTAATATATTTGACCAACTATAAATTAATACTGTATAGCAATGTTCCAAATGAGGGGGTTAGTGTCTCAATATATAAAGAGTTCATACAAATTAATAAGGAAAAGATCGAGACCACAAGAGAAAAAGTGGCAAAGCAAAGGAATATGCAATTCATGAAAGACATAAAAATGGCCAAGAAACAGGTCAGTACACTAAATTCACTAGTTAGCAGAAAAAAAGAAGCAAATTTAAATAATTTCATCATCTACTAGAATGACAAATATTAAAAACACTGATATCTTCATATGCTATTAGTGGGAGTGTAAATTTATGGGAGTGTAAAATTTCTAAAGAGCAAGTTTAGAAATGTTTATCAAATTTTAAAATGTATACAATATATCCTTTGGCTTGGCATTTACTTCCAGTAATTTATCTTGAGGAGAAAAACAGAACAAATGCACAGATATATACATCTTCTATAAGGCTATTCTGGTTGTAGTACTGGAAGTTGGAAATAACCTAAATGTTTATAAATATGGAATTAGTTAAAGTACAATGGTATATGAGAACAAAGTTATAATAATGAAGATTGTTCATTGCTCTTAAGATATTCTTACCTCATTGTAAAAAGAAATCATATATATAATCTGATAATCTAATTTACATAAAATATTAAATAGTATACTTTGACAGAAATGATTTTAAGATGTTAAAATGCTAATAGCAGTTTCTTTTGGAGTATGGGGAAGGAACCCCATATTCCATGTATATGTGGACTGTAAGCCTAATTTCAGAAATATTGAGAGTAATATACATAATAGTAATGAAGAAATAAGGCATATCTATATTTCTTCAACATTAGGAAGATGTTAGAAATATTAGAAAGGATGTTTACCCAAACATTGACATTGTTTTTGTCTGATTTATAGGGTTTCGCATAAGTTTTATGTACTTTATTAAAATTTTCTCTAGCTTAAAATTTTATTTTATAAGGAGTGAACATCATTTTAAGAAGCAAAAAAATCAATAAGGATGTTTCAAGTTAAAAATATCTATGTCGGACATGGTTCCATAGTGTAGCAGTTAGCACGCCTGCTTTACACCCCAAAGGTCCTGGGTTTGCGCCCCAGTGGAGCCACGGTCCATGGTCTAGGCCATGCCACCCTGAACGAACCTGATGTCTGATCTCGGAAGCTAAGCAGGGTCAGGACTGGTTAGTACTTGGATGGGAGACCACCTAGGAAGACCAGGTGCTGAAGGCATAAATAATAAAAATTTTTAAAAAATGTATGTCACCTCTAGGGACACCACTTCTCTGGGCAGTTTAAAATCTTAATTTATAACAGAAAGTCAAAAAATGTTAGCACATGAACATTTGCTCTAGAAAATGTGAGGTCATTTTGATCTTGACCGTAGCCTCCCAGGATTCTAGGTCTGAGCTTGAGTTGCTGCCAGGTGCTCTGCGTGCTTGGGGCACCACTACTGACTTCCTGGTTTGTAACCTCTCCTGGCGCCCTGAGGTCTGGCTGCTGGAATTCTCTGGAAGGGGAGCATCCTTGCAGGGCTGTGCCACATCCTTCCCAGCTAGGGGAAGACTGCCTGGGCCACCGGCCTTTTGTTTCAGCAGTGCGATGGGTCAGTGTGAGCAGGAAGCACCCTCAGCATAAGCCTGTGGTGAGTCTGATGAAGCAGGACCAGGAGAGGAGTGGCTGCCTGGCAGGTGGCCCAAGAGCCAAAGTGGACCTGAAGACATCAGGGAAAGTGCAGCTCTCCCTTGAACAGGCTCACAAGAATTTAAGTTGCAAAAACGTTTCTCAATTATTTCAACTTTCAGATGCCTTTTCATTTTCCCATAGCCTACAGATGTGTCATGCTTTCACGACATCCACTCTAAGAGGAACGTCACTGTGGAAGACTCAGACATATCGCCTTCATCCTTCTCTAAATGGAAAAGGGGTTAAGTGAAGCCCCTTTAGGTCACAGACATAATATTTGGCCTGGCTTTAGGGCCGGGAATGATGTCCTCATACAGCCTCATTTATTTGATTTAAAAAACATAAAATTAAAAACTAGATACTGTGGATGAAGGGGGAAGAGCTTAAGGAGAGAAAAATCAAATTGAGTTATAGTGTACTATGTAGCACACTGGAACCAATAAATACATTGGACCTATCAGTGGAACTTTGAGCAAGTAACTGAGCTTTAGTTTTCTTATCTACAAAATGGAAATAATATCTGTCCTTTCTATTTCAAAAGATTAGAGGGAGAATAACATGAATTATACATGTAGAAGTGTCTTGTAAACTATGAAAGATACTATTATTTCATTATTGGTATTTGAAGAGAAGTACTGTATTATACTACAGATAATGCACTTGCCCACTGCTGGGTATGCTGTAGAAGCTTAGCGAACGCTTGTTGAGTTGTCTGGAGAAAAACAGAACGAGTATCTTTGGTTAAATAAAGCAGAGATGAGATCCAGTAAGGGAATGCCTAACAAAATGACCTATTTCAGAGTTTTAAAAAAATATATTCAGGGAAAAGGCAGAAGGCATGAGAAATCTCATCTCATATATTATTTTACAAGCATGAGACAATCACCCTCAGGAAAATTAATACATATTGAAGAAATACAAGGACATTGTAAATTATCAATCATGCACAGACTGCCAATGGTCACCTAGTTCAACTGCCTTCTGTGTTTCCCCACGTACAGCAAGAACATAGATCTAAGGCAACACAACAGAAAATGACAATTTCAATTACAGCAAAGGTTTGGAATCCAAACACCTTGTTTTTTAAAAACTGTTCTGTACATAAGTCTTATAAATTACTTTTCACACCTCCCTGCTTTCTTAAAGAGTCTACTTTAACATTAATCTGGCCTTTTCTTTTTAAAGGTATCAATATAAAGATAGATTAGCATCTTTTGCTATTTATAGCTATGCCCGCAGGTATCAGGTGTCTGTTCCTGATCAACCATGATCCTAGAGCAGTATTTTAATTCTTCGGCCTCCTAACTCCCCAGCATCTGTCACTTGACAGTATTCATCAGTATCATTCCTACCCGTTGCCTCATTTTACACTTAGTCCTGGTTGGTGGCTCCAAGGGGCTCCCAATAGAGGAAAGTGTTTGGGGTCTGTGGGAGTCCCCTGCTGCTCTGAAAGGCTGGGGTTGCTTCGAATTCAACATTCAGTTAAGTGGGATCCCTTTCACATAAACTCAGTGTCAGACACAATTGTTCTTACCTCCGTAACTGTAGAAAGCATCTCTTTCTCTCACTCCAATTACAGTTCCCAAGATATCTACTTGTTTTATTGGATGTCCATTGTAAAAAAAAATACCTGAAATTGGGAGGGGAAAAAAGAGCAAGTCCATATAATGTATGCTTACATTTTCTGCTTCAGTCAATGCTGACTGTGAGGGTAAAAGTGGGGGAGCGGATATAAAAAATCAGTGGCATGCTGCCTGCTGAAATTCTAGACTTAAACATCAAAAATGACAAGCCTCAAGAAATCAGATGTCTTTTCCTCAAGGGTCATAAGGAGAAAGCCTGGCTTTAAAAGAGCTCATACTAGTGCAGAAAAAAGAAAACCAATGTCGTCCAACTGAATGTGGTTAATGTTCTTTCCACTTGTGAAAATGAAATGTACCTCCCTGTAGAACTCTCACAAAGGGCCTGAAAACTGTCATTATATTATGGGACCAAACACGGCACTATAGTTTGAGAAAGAGAGGAAGCCATGAGAAAGGCTTCTTTGGCTCTTTTACTGGTGCTTTTCTAGGAAACCAGTCACCATTTCTATGAATTACCTGTAGCTTTTATTTTTTTAAAGAGAAGATAACTAGATTACAAAACACGACCTTTTGAAGCCAACAGGTTACAACTCAAAAACTTCCTGAAACTCTATTTGCAAACCTAGGAGACAGATGCCAGCAGGCTGGTTCCCACCAGAGGAGAAACCTAAGAGGATGAGCCCTACTCACGTATACCTGGAGGCCTTTTTTTGGACTCAGGGACCAGATACAGACAGAACAACTACTGGAAGCAGTGAGTCCCTGATTCTAACCCAAGGTTTTTAGTGCTGTCCTGGCTCCTGGAGAGCTTCCCCGCTGTGGCCCCGCAATATCCTCACCTGAACTTTTTGGCTTAAGCTACGTGCACTGTGTTCCTGTCACCTGCAGCTAAAGAGTACTGACTAAAATCCTCTCTAGCCTCTTTTTTTTTTTTCCTCCCCTCCACAGCTGAATTCTTTACTTTCAGAAAGAGCTTATAAACTTTTAAATGGTGACTTCCTTTTTAAATAAATATATGAATTGTAAATAGAATCAGTTATCACTTCAGGCAGTTGGCTACCTCCCCTCCCTCACTCCTGCCAAGTCTGGTCAGAGCCTTTCTCCTCCACGTTCACAAGGGACCTACGGCTTGAACCCCGAATTGCCTCTGCTGACAATTCTTGTTTCTCATGTAGATTAAAGAGGCTGAGAATGAGCTGCTCACCACAAAGTCCCAGGGGATGGACAAGGAGGTGTTGAGCCCCAGAAATTCTAGGAAAGTGAGATGTGGTTAGAAAAAGAAAGGTGGCAAATTTAACCAAAAGAGGGGCCCTCTACAGACATATTTCTAAAGATATTTAGTGGATAAAATTTTAAGAGCAAGACCATTCCAAGGCCTACTCCTGAGTTCTTAAAACTGAAATCCAGGTCTTTTAGTTACTGCCTAGTGATACCCTGGGGTCTTCTGCCCCTGCCTCCTGCATTGACCAAACACAAAAGGGATAGGGCACCTTCAGAGGAGGGAGATCCCTGGAGGACCTTTGCAGGCAACCGTTCCCTACTTCCCTGCTTGGCAAAGGAAAGTTTAAATGGGAAGAATGAGCCTCATAGGGATGTGGGCGTGGAGTCCTCTACTGAAGTGTACCCCATCACCGTGCCCTGACGTGCTCTTGTGCAGAGTAGGACTATGGCATGGCACTGCTCTGGTCCTCCAGCTTTGCTGTAGGCCAGGTGGGGCTTAGGGTGGCCAGAACTTCAGGCAGGTCTCTGGCTGCAGTCAGCCCTTTCTGCTTCCCCAAATGCACTGTACAGGTAATGTCACTTTCTATTTGTGCACTGAGCAGAGCAAAGTTAGAAGTGTTTTTCAGCACCTGACTGGCCAGCCCTTCTCTTCCCTTTGCCCAACTGATGGTCTGGCCTGGTTGCCAGGCAATTGTTTATGTTAGAGACAGAACACTCCACAGGGTTCCGTGTGGTTAGTTGTGGCCCAGAGAATACTGGCAATTAGAGACAGAGCTGTGGAGCCCTTCAGACCCATGGATGGTCTGCTGCCTGCTCCTAAGATGTCTTTCCAGCTGGTCCTGAAGCTGCTGTGGGGTATTCTGCTGGTGATAGCTGAAAGCTTCAGACAGTTCAGGACTCTCCGGGTTTTCTGATGACACCCTGACATGGTAGTTTTTATAGTAAAGAGCCGACACACTGTTTAAGGGGAAAGGCATTCTGCTTGGGTTGAAGCATATAGAAAAGGCAATGAGAAGACTGGACTAATGACACAAGCCAACGAAGTCTTCAAATCACCCAGAGGTCAGTCATTCAATGTTACAAACTGTGCTGGGCAACACTTGATAAAAATCTAAACAGGTCTTCATTTGAGGACACAACAGACTTTCTTGGAAAAGCACAGAAAAGGGAGCTAAAACTTTCAGTTCATGGACTGACAATAGGTCACCTTCAAGGACAGACACCGTGAATCAAAGATGCAAAAAATCCTTCCAATCCCAAGTGACCGACAGAAAAACATCTTAAAAGCATCACAGAACAAGAAAAAATCAATTGAGGAAAAAATACATTGCTTAGAAATAAATTTCCCAAATTGTGTAGAAACATGAACCGTACATACCAGAGGGGCAACCTCTACAAAAAGATGGCTGTAGACATGGAAAAAGAGCTTAAGAAAATTGGATGGCAGCTCTGTCGACTGAGAGAAAGTTTGGTGAGCTAAGAAAAAGTAATCACAACAGATATTGGCTAATGTTAAGTTTAATTTGTAGCCTTTCCCAAGTAGTCCCTTTGTTCCTGCTGCCTTTTGTTCCACATGCAGCCCACAGAGGCCCAAACACGTCAGGGGATGCTCTGGATCATCAGGTCTCCCAGAAGGAGGAGGGCTGGGAAGACTCAGGGATCCAGGGACATAGGCAGGTCTCATTCAGTTTTCATAGCATCCGACCCCTGAACAGCTACGAGCACAATAAGACATTTGTCTATTTTCTCTCTTAAAAGTACTTTCCATTTATGTCTTCTTAGTGTAACTGCTGTTATTTAATTGATGCTACAATAGCTGACTGAAGTTTGGAAGCATTAAAATGCCTAAGAAAATATTTTTAAAATATATATTCACTTAATATAATTCTTATGAATACTCTATTTCCACTTTATTGGACCCTTTAGACTTAGATAATATAAGTACTGTATTTTGATTTAAATGATTTATTTATCCCATCAATAAGTTTGACATGCATAGAGACATCTGGAATAATAGACAATTTCTGTATTCTATGAGCTATAAACAAAAAGAAAAAACAAAGAAGACTCCTAAATCTAAACACCACACCACCAACCACTAGTCGAACTTCATATTTTTTATTCAATTAACCCTAAATCCATAGGTTAATTTACGGGAATTGACATTTTGCAATCATTTTGCAAGGCAATTCTGAGGTCAAATTTCACAGGTTAAGGGGCAGTCTCCCACAAGGCTGCTCTCACTTCAGTCACCAGCCCCAAATTTGCGGGTCCACATGCCACCTACACTTCTGATCAACTGGCTACAAATTCAGGGGTTCCCATGACTCTATCAGGTTTGATATGATATGCTAACTTGCTAGAATGGCACACGGAACTCAGGAAGGTTCTATACTTACAACTAGTTTTATAATAAAGGGTACAAATCAGTGAAGGGCTTGGTTGGGACCCTTGTAGTAGAGACCTCACAGGGTCTCCAGCCTCACCTTTCCCTACCCTATAGCTTAACAATAGATTGTCCCCTGCGGCTTGACCTAGAGCTTGGAATGTCCCCTGCCATAGAAAGTTGTCCTGAAACTTATGATTAATGCCCTTTAAGGATCACAATCCTTCTGGTCTAGCATTTTTTCCAGACTACTCTCATCTTTGTCCCTGGATTGCTAACGCCACTGGAGAACCACGTTGCCAGAGGAATGACTCCGTGAAGCACAACAGACACCCCCAGAACCATCACGTAGTCCCTGGAATAATGCCCAGATTTTCCCTTGAATACTCTAAGCCGGATGAGAAAGTAAGGCAGTTTTGAAGGTGGTAACCTGCTGCCTTCTCACATCACTGGTGCTCAGACAATGAACGCTTATTCTAAATATCCCAACTCCTGTGTTGATCTATTCGCTGTGTACAGGCAGCAAGAGCCCCAGACTCAGTTGCCCTCTGGTTTCATTGAGACAAGTCAAATGAAGAGGTGCATCGGACAAAGTATGGCAGAGTCCAAGCACGAAGCTTCCTTGTCCTTAGGACATAAGGATGTATGATTACCAACCAGGAGAGCTCACCCAAGCCTCAGGGCCCAGAGTTTTTATTAGGGTTTTGTTACATAGGCATGATTGATTGAATTGTTGGCCATGTGAGAACTCCATTTCCAGTGCCCCTCCCATCTCAAGGAGTCAGGCTGAAGTCAAGTGGCTCAAATCTCAACACTATAATCATACAATTAGTCTTTCAGGTATGAACAACTTCCCCCTTCTCCCCCCATCCAGAAACTACCTAGCGGCCCAGCCAGAGGCAACTCATTAGCATAAATTCAGGTGTGTTTCAAGGGGCCACCAGGAATAACAAAGACACTCATTCCAGAAATCTAAAGATCTAAGAAAGACAAAGGCCTACCAAATTCTTTCTTAAACATTCTTTTCCTGTTTTATCATTTTTTAGTTAACTTTTGTAATTTTACTTAAGATATTCTTTGCTATTTAAACATTTCTAAATTTTATGTAATCAAAACAGAAGTTTTTTTCTTTATAACAAACCATACCAAACCAAAACGACAAAAACACAAAAGTAAAAACCTAAATTAGTGGAATTTCTCACCCTTAGAGAACACTACAGTATAATCTAAAGATCACTATGTATGCTTTAGTCATGAGGTTTCACTTTAAAAACCACATCTGAAGTATTATCGCAAGTAATATAGCAAAGCTCATCAGGACCAATTTTCCTTGGTTTGTTATTAAAATACCTTAAAGTCTTTCACCTACAGAAGAGGTAAGACTCTGTCATGCTCCCGATACTTCCTTGAGCACCTACAGAAGATCTTTAAGCAAGGCTGGCATTTGGTATGAATTAATTTCTTCCTGAGATGAGCTATTTAGAATGCCAGACAGTTCTGGAAAACGGACAAATGTGGGGGAGGATGGCTGCCTTCCAAGGAAAAAACCACCATTTCCAACAATAATTAGGAAATAAAGGTGTGGTGAAAAATCTGTACAAAAGGTCACCCAGATATATTTGTACATAGAACTGGAAACACACAATATGTCACATTGAACTGTGCGTACTTGAGATTCTTGACTATTTCTGACTCACAGCTTGCTATTTGTCATGGCGCGAATGATTCTAAGACCCACGGAGCCAATTGAGATTAATTATGAGCCTTTATTAGCCGGCTGGCGACTGACTCTCTACCACGCAGGGTTAGAGGAGTTCAGCCCTGAGCTTCCAGAGGAGGCAGCTTATAAAGCCTCCAACTACATCCTTGAATAAGCAGATTACAAGAAGCAGAAGTTAGCCGTTAACGTTTTGTACAAAGATAAATGTATCCGGGGGAACTCTCAAATCAAACAGGGCCTAGTAGATCGTTTTATCATCTGCACCTCGGAATGTTGTGCTTCTCCTGGGGCTGGCGCCTGGAGATATCACCTCCTTGAAACTGGAGAATTTCCACTTTCACACTATTCATTCAAAATAGCAGAGTTTAACCAAACTTCTCATATAGCCCAGTAAACATGTGAAGATCTATCCACAGCTATGTGAACTATTTAAATCTACACCGTAGTATATTTGTTATATTTTTAGGTATAAAGAGCCTGTCTTTAGTGACCACCATTTTAATAAAAAAAAGTGACTTCTTTTACTTTACACTTATAATGCTTTGTTGCTCCAATTCACTTTTTCTTGAGAGTCTACTACATGCCAGATGCTGTTCTAAGCACTGGGATTACATATGTGAACAAAGCAGATGGTGTCTTTCCTCTCAAGGAGATAATATTCTGATGTTTGATATGAATTAAAAACAAAACCCCACAAAATTAAGTTAATCCTCATTTTTACAAAGAAGCTTTACAGGTTTATCACAACTAAGCCAGGTAAATGGCACAGTTCAGAAAGGGAGCAAAGCCCAGGGATGCCTAGTCCAGTGAGCATTCTACCAAGAGCAGGCCCAGAGAAAAATAACTGAGCATTTCTAAACACGAGACTTCAAAACCAAGTAAAAACATTCCTCAGTACAAAGACTACTTTCCCAAACATCTATTTAAGAAAAGACTTAGACTGCTTTAAGCTTGCATAAAAATGAACTAATTTGAGGGTTCTGGCTAGGTCATTTTCAAAGTTTGCAGGAGGAAAGGCTCTCCTGAAAGCTCCAATGCCTCAAATTTCTGCAGCTTTGGGGGAGTGTGGGGTGCAAACGTAGCACAGGGCAACGACCACGCGGATCAGCAACATACCTGGCACCTGGTGGGACTCCTTCAAGTCCAGGATGTCCCTGATGTAGAGTTTTGCAAAGGCTAAAAACACAGGATCCAAACCCCACAAGAGAGAAGGGGTCTCCTCATCACACTGGCTGGATTCAGACTGCATCGTGAGGCTGGGCTGTGGCTTCCAGCCAACCCTGCAAGTCTCAAATCACTGAGTCGAGAATCTAGATAGAAGACACAAAATGAGGATGCAATGCGGTTAAAGTGGTTGGAAACTGGCATGGCCCCAAATCCATTCCCGGGCATCCAGAACTCTGCCAGGGGTAAACCGAGGGGTCCAGGACCTGTCAAACTTCACGCCACCCCAGCTTGCGGAAAGAGGCGTTCTTCGTGTGCGGGTCCACGAGTCCCTTACCGCTGTCCCCTTGGAATTTCCTCTGCCCCACCGTAGGGTGTCTCCCCCAAAATTACCAACTGCGAAACGGGTAAACACTAATTTTTCACTTTTAGGAAATAGGTGCATACAGGGGCATCCCGAAACTGCTTTAATAGGCGGGGTCCAGAGAGAAATGGGCGTCCTCGTGGCCAAACATAGGTGGGGCACAGTGGGTAGGTCTGTCCGTCGGTCTGCCCCTGCACGTCCCGGTTTTCGCCAAGAAACTGAGAATGGGAGGAAAACGGAAACGAAAAACAGACACACTCGCAGTCTCCCCGCCGCACCCACGATACGCGGACCGCCCAGGTGCCGGGAGCGCGCAGGCGCGGCTTTTCCGGCACTAGGAAGCAAATCCTCTGAACTTCCGGCCGGGCCCGACCCATTTTTCTCCACCTTGTCCTCTCCTCGGTGCTGCCCAGGCTCCACCCCCCGTTCGAGGCCACGCCCCATTTTGTCCTCAGCTCCGCCTCATCCCAACGAGATCCCGCCCCAACCCGCCCGCGGCCACGCCCCATTCCGAGCCCCACTGCGACTCCGTCTCAAGATTTCTTCCAGGTGGTGGCGGGGGGCGCGGCACTAGTTCGGGTCAGGCAACGCTCAGGTCCCTCCACCCTCCCAGACTCCACGGGTCTCTGTGGGAGCTCAGCGACCAAATATCGGAGACTTTGAGAGCTGGCCTTGAAATTTCTGCTGCCCAAGTCCTGCCTTCAGACGCAACCTTTCATCACCCCCCCGCCCCCCTATTGCTAACAGGCTAACTAGTGGTGGGACTTCCAAGCCGAAGCCCAAGAAGTTGGTATTGGTTTGGGCACCTTTTTTTTTTCTTTCTTTTTTTTTTTTGGTTCCTGATACATGAAGATTTAAATAAAGCAATACCAAAAGCAGGATTACATTGTGGCATATTTTAAGTGTTATTTACACTGATAAACGATCTAATACATGCATTGGGACTCTACAGTCTCACTCGGAGATAATGTTAGTATCTAAATTTGAGCTCTTGAGGAAATGAATGTGAAGTTCTCTTACTCTACACTCTGGAATAGTGTACATTTAAGAATTTTGAAAAGCTGGCTTTTTGGTAATTATGGCCACCTTGAGGATGCTTGTTCCCAGTAGTCCTAATATAAAATGAGAAGATAGCAATCTTCCACTACCATAAATAAATAAATAAATAAATAAATAAATAAATAGGCTACATCATGACATTACTCGAGTTGGTAAGAGTTCTTCCTAATTTACAGGGACTCTAAAATGGCAGGAGTACCCCTCACTCTGGCAGGCCATTCCCAGGGTGGTAGGTGGTGGCCAAAGAGATAATTGCTAAACTATTTAGCAGAGAAGGAACTTTAAGCAGCCGGAATGGAAAATGTGTGTCATTAAAACGATGGCATTTAATTACATCCCTGGCCACAGAAGAAGCTAAAACACAAGAGTCCTTGGCAAAGTACAGCATTGCTTAGATTCTACTGCAATGAACAGTTGGGTCTGTGGAGTTAAAGATTTAATGAAAAGAAGACACCCTTCCTAGTAGAGGGAGGCTCCTTTTAAGGACGCATACCCAGGAGGACATCCAGCAGAACAATGCTTCCTGATGACTTGTCAGATGAGGAGAGACAGGTTGAGCAACATTTTCCTGACTACACACATCTGCTCCAGGGTGGAACCCAAGAAGAAAATCACAATGGTGTACTCAAAGCCTGAGAAGATTTCAGGAATGACTCGTAGCTCTCAGGGATAGAGTGCTAGAAACAAGGGCCCTCGGGGACTCCAAGCTTACTACTTGCCTTGGGGAAGGCCACACCCAGGGGAGAGGGGGTGAACAGAGCTAACTGCCCCTGAAGTCGTCTTTCACAAGGGATGCAGAGCTCCTTGAAGTCCAGGGATGCTCCTTTTGATATGAGCTCAAGATATGAAGGTGTTGGTTGCAGCTGTAACCTCTTTAAGATGCGATGTAGAACCGAATTTCCAGACTGTAAAAGCATCTAGAAGAGTTTGGGAGGAACTTATTCTCTGCCATTTCTACCGGGATAAATTCCATGTTTCCCAAGCCACTGCCTAGAAGTGGGCAAAGGAACTCCTGAAATCATGAACACTGGAAGACTCTTCAGGTTGGGATTTCACAATACTGCCAAGCAGATATTTCAAAATTCAATAGTCAACACTTAATGCTAGGACCCTTTCCTATGGCTTCTCAGTGTGAAGAAACTTGGTTTTGCAAGCATGTTTGACTGACTAGACTATCCTTTCTAGCAAGTTAAGATTTTGGCAAATTCATCTGGAAAATGAGGATATTGAACTGCATTATCTCTTGCCGCTTAGCTCAAACTATCTTACCTTAACCAATTCTTATATTTTACAGGTAGAATGGTGTTTGTCCACTTGCAAGTTGGGTTAGGTTTTCTGTTTGAAGTTTATAATAAAGACAGCTTATCAACATTCTTATTATGTTAAGCTTATAATCTGGGGTGGTGTACCTTCAGTCACTCAGCATACCTTAAACACTAAGGGAAGCACTAAGAATTTTTATTTCATTAGACCAAAAAGAGTGATGCGTGTATTATGTTACATAACAAAGCAAGAGGCTAAATTGTGATTAAATACAGAATGTGTGGCCTGGATAAAAACTACTGTATGGGTTACAGGAGGTAAACTGGGGGATGAGGAGTCATTAAGTAAGATAACAGATGTACCACTGGAACAGGGTAAGCACTCAGTACGTATAAACTATTATTATTTACTATGGTGGTGGGATTTAAGGGGGAGTTTGAGACTATGGAGAAGCTGTTCATTCATTCATTTGTGAAACATTTGTCAAGCACTATAATAGGCAGTAGGGATAAGAAAGATGAGACGTCAGGTACAGACCTCATGGAGCTTCCATTCTGTTGGGAGGAAAGGGGAAGGACAGTAAACATACCCTGTTGGGAGTTACCATAATACACTTTTTCTTTGCTTTCTTTGCTCTCAAGCAAAGAAAAAGTGTATTATGGTAACTCCCAACAGGGTATGGGATTTACATTAAATAGATCTACTTTCATCAAGTCAGATAAAGTGACATTCCGCCTGCAAACCGTAGATGAAAAAGGAAGATGATACACACACACACACACACACACACACACACACACACACACACACACATAAAAATTTTAAAAAGCTAAAGAAAGCATTCCAGGCAGCAGTCAGGGGTAAGGGTGAATGTCTGGAGGCAAGAAAGTACTTCCCTGTTCCAGGAACAGAAGAGAGTTTCGGGGAGAGTGGTTTTGTATGCAGTTGGAGAGATAAGCAAAAGGCAGATCCTGAAGGACCTCGTAGGCAACAATAGGTTGGGATTTTTATTCTCAGACTCCTTAAGAGAGGAATAATATTGTGTTGGGGTGGGAGTAGGGCAGAGGCAGCAGGATGAGCAAAGCATATATGTGAGCAAGCCAACATAGCAACCTGGCTGGAAAGGGCAGCTGCAGTGGAAACAGACTGGAGACCAGGATTTTAGCTTCATTTGGACGGGCTTGAGTTAGTTTCTACTTTTATTTCCTCTAAGCAATAGGGTACTGTCGGTTATTTATCAGAAGAATGATTTAATGAATTTTAAAAATTGCAGGCATATCTGCCACATCTAGCATACTATGGCAAGGAACACAAAAGTTTGTAAGAAGGCTTCTCTATCCAGTTTACTGACTCTATTCTAAAAATTGTGTCTTAGAAATATTCACCGAATAATGAAGAAACTAGAGTAAGAGAATACTGCTGGGCCTATTGTAGTGGGCCTTGCCTGTATCACTTCTCCTCCTGCATCCTCAGCAAAGGTCTTGCTCAATCCCTGTGATGTCACCCTCTCCTCCTCTCTCTGGCTTCCTCTTGGCACGTAAGCATGCTCTCCCCTCTCTTTAAGTGTCATCCAACTTTAAGAAAACAGCCTCTCTGAAAATCCCAGCCCCTCTTCACTATTGTCCTCTTGCTCTCTGTTGAAAGCTAAATTTCTTGAAAGAGTCATATGCGTTTCCCATCCACACTGCCTCATCTCTAATTTAACCTACCATAATTTGGCTCACCAGAACTTTCAACTAACCCCATCCCAATCTACCTCTCTGTTTCTGAACTCAAGGGGTTCGCTGCTTGAGGTGTTCCATTCAAGAATGAGATATGGTTGTCCTTAGGTAGTTTTATTTTCTTGCAGAAAGAAGACGGGATTCACATCCTACTCTGTCTCCCTGAAGAGAGGCTTCGCCATTGCTTATACACATTATTTAGTTAATGACATGTTGATTTCTTCTTTACAGTGGCTACCTTTATACAACTGGGTTCCTGTCAAGCTCATCTTGTTTAGAGCTGTGTCTGCAAAATATAACTATGCTATATTTTAACGCTTCACAAGAATAGCATTTACTAAGAACTGTCCAGATCTTGAGACCCTTGTCCTAAGTCCACTGAAAAGTCTCTCCTAAGGTTAACAATTATATTCAAATTTTCATACACAATGGATATTTCTCTTATCATTCTTCATCTTTATTTCTGATTTTCTGGCATTTGATGTTGATCTGATCATATTCTCCCCTTATTGGCTTCCTGGTATCCTTTTTAATTTCCCTTCTTCCTTTGCAGTGTCCTATTCTTCTATTTATCTCTTACGCTGATGTTCCTTGAGGTCCAATCTCCTGCCCATTCCTCATCCTATGTACTCTTTCTGAGTAATCTCATTCAAACCTATGGCTTCAATTGAATCAATATTCCAGTGACTCTCACCTGTGCACGTCTAGCCCAGAACTCTCTCCTAACTCTACATTTGAATTTCCAACTGGACTCTCCTGTGTATCTAAAACTAAACCTCTTTCCCCACAGTTCTGCCCCTCTCTTCCCTGTCAAATGAATATCACAACCATCCATCAATTGTCTAAGTCAGAAACCCGGAAGGTTTCATGAAAACCTCCCCCTCTTTCACCCTTAATAACAAAGACCTGTCAATTCTGTTTCCTAAGTATATTTTCTTAATTTAGTCTTCCTTCTTCCTGCTCCTGTTTCCATCGTCTTTCATCATTTATTGCCTGGATTATTGCTGCCACCATCTAACTCGTCCTTCTGCCTTTAGCTTTCACTCACCAATTTATCGCCTATGTTGCTGCCAGGATGATCCTTATAAAATGCAAATTAGATGATGTTACTCCTTTGTCTAAAGTATTTTAATGGCTTTATGTAGTCTGTAAAGTAACATTTAAATTTCTTAGCATTTTATACCAGGTTACTTGTGGCCCAGCCACAACCCACCTCTTGCCTTCTTTAATGTTAAATATTTTCAGTGTAACATTTAAATTACTCTGTTAGTGTTGAAGAAAAAAATGATTATTTTTCAGGCTTATAATCTAAGGATTACCATATGCATCTTAATTTATCACAATCTACTTCAGATTAATACTAACTCTAGAAAAATATAGAATAAACTTTGCTTCAATATACTTCTGTTCCTTTCCTCTTTCTTTGTGCTATTATTGTCATATATATATTACATCTATATATGCTATAAACTCAACAAGATAATGCTATAATTATTTATTTATATAGTCATTTGTCTTTTAAAGAAGGTAATAAATAGTCTTTTATATTAGCCCATATATTTGCCATCTCTGGTGTTCTTCATTTCTCCCTCTGGGTATTGGTGCTCCAAATTGAATGAGCCCCTTGGACTGTGGCAGCGGTATTGTTAGTACTCTTGGCCTGCCCTGCCCTGACAGAACATCTATATTGACCGATCTGGGGCTGAAGGTTGTTCTTAACTGAGGTTCTGCTGTTTTTCAAACATAGATGATTTTCAGATTGTTATCTGCCTTTGATCTATTCTCAGTGCTGAAATAGTTGTTTTGGTCAATTTTGTCCAGTTTCATGCTTGCATTTGGGGGAGGTTATTTGCTGATCTTCTCAACCAGTTATGGCTGGAAGTCTTTGATGGTAGGGCTTGTGGGTAACAATAGGTCCATCAGGTCAGGCAGAATGAAGTAGCTCAAGAGATAAGTGGTAAAGGACTGAATCACAGAACAAGGTCAGAAATTACCCAGCTGGAGAAAGCATTTACTCACAGCCCATCCTGCCTTGTGGAGTTGTAAGAAGATCTCTAACATTTTTTGTCTGACATCTTAGCGAGGCGGCAGTGGTAGCCGCTGTTCTCAGAGCTTAGTTATGCCACCCAAGGACAAGAAGAAGAAGAAAGATGCTGGAAAGTTGGCCAAGAAAGACAAAGGTCCAGTGAACAAATCTGGGGGCAAGGCCAAAAAGAAGAAGTGGTCCAAAGGCAAAGTTCAGGATAAGCTTAAAAATCTAGTCTTGTTTGACAAAGCATCCTATGACACACTCTGTAAGGAAGTTCCAAACCATAAGCTTTTAACCCCAGCTGTTATCTCTGAGAGACAGAAGATCCAAGGTTCTATGACCAGGGCAGCCCTTCAGGAGCCCCTTAGTAAAGAACTTATTAATCTAGTTTCAAAGCACAGGGCTCAAGTAATTTACACCAGAAACACCAAGGGTGGGGATGCTCAGCTGCCAGTGAAGATGTGTGAACAACAGGTCCCATCAACCATACATTTTGAAAAATAAAACTTTATTAAATCAAGAAGGAGAAGGAGGAGGACGAGGGGAAGAAGAAGATCCCTAAGTCAGCTGAAGGCATGGTGTGAACCAGAGTGCAATTCACTGGACTATTCTACTATTCTGGAATGAGAAGAACCAGAACTTACGTCAAGAGATGGCTGAGGGTGAGATACCCTATAAGTCCTTACATTTAAACCAAATAACTTCTCTTTCCTGTCCAAACAGTCTGATTTAACCAAAGGGAATCCAGAGATGAGGATGATGATCTTTGTAAGATAAAGAGAGCAGGAGGTAATGGGCTGGGGTTCATCTTAGAGAATAGAGAATGACTTTCTCATAAGCAACACTTGTGTCCCATGAACCTGAATTGAGAAAGAATTTTGCATTTTGTATTTTAAAAGTCTATATCCTGGAGAAAGTAGGATGGTGGTTTCAGGGACTGGTGGAGGAGAAAATGGGGAATTATTGTTTAATGGGTACAGAATTTGTTTTGCAAGATAAAAGAGTTAGGGAGATTGGAGAGTGGTGATGATTGTACAATATAAATGTACTCAATACCCCTGAAAAAAGGTTAAGATGGTAAATTTTATGTTTTGTGTATTTTACCACAATAAAAATAATGGAGGAAAAAAAAAAGAGTTGTATCTCTCAGAGCAGGGCTGGGCGCAGTGTGTGGTTTGTGGTATGTAAATTTATGTGACATGATCACTCGTGCACCACATTATGCCTGGTCATTTAAGACACAAATCCACACAGTGTCTTGCCAAGGGCGGAGGTTCTGGTGCTTACTGGGTAGTTTGTGACATAGAAGAACTATTTTGAACTGGACTCATGCTCATAATGAGCTGAGTGGAAACAATCATACCTTAGTTCTTCACCTCAAGTCTGGGATGCACACCCAATCTTCCGAGGAAATCTCAGAGTGTTGCTATGACAGATGTCCTTACAGGGGTAGAGCTGGTAACACAACTGCTTCCCTAGAGACCACAAGCTACCAGTGAGCACACCAGTGGAAAATAAATTATCTGTGTCTTATTCCTTTCTATTTTTATCATAAAGATGTCACGGAGATCGGACTAAGGATGAAGTTTTAGAGAAATGGGATTAATAGTCATAATAACAGGCCAAAATAAAAGGATTGCCAAAAACATCAAAAAGAAATGAGAACTTTTCTTTTTATGCAGGATCTTTATAAAAGTTTATAATCTTGATCAAATAAGTTGTGTACAGACGTACATACAATTTTAAAACTAATAAAAAATTATGGTGTGTTTCCTAATTTTTAAATGTTGAGTATATATTACTTATTTAATAACAAATGTATTTTTAGAATTAGCATCCTTTAAATCTCAAAATGTAATGTTGAGTGAAAGAAGCCAGACACATAAGAGGATACACACTGAATGATTCTATTTACATAAGATACAAAACTAGGCAAAACTATTCTACTGTGTTAGAAGTCGGGATGATGGTTACCCTTTAGTTGGGGGTGGTGAATGAGGATAGGCGGCATGAAAGGGACTTCTGAGAATACTAGTCATTTAATGTTTCTTAATTTGTACTTATATTTCAATAAAATATTTTTTCAAGGTTTCATCCCTAGCATTTGAAGTTTAAATTACATTTAAAGTTTAGAGGAATTAGAAAGTAAAAGCTTATTAAATGTATAAAACCCCACATTTTGTGTTATTGTCATTTGCATAGAAAATAGACCATTTTAAATGTTAACAGAATTAAAGAGATGAGATACAGTATTTTCCTGGATTTTTCTTAATTTTTGACCTGCGCCTATAGGCTCAAGTAGCCATGACATTTCATAAGCGTTAGCATAAAGCTAGCCAACTGAATAGAATTCTGTCTCTCTTATAAATTTATAATTTTTCCCAGGGTTACTTTCAATCAAGGAAAAATGGAACTCCCCAGTGATGTCAAAGACAGCATATTGCAGAGGTTAATTAACGAGTCACCCAGAGGAGATTGAATAGGCATTGTGCTGACACTTTCAAGAGCTAATCGGTTCTGATGATGTAATTTGCAGTAGTTAGCTGGATGGGTGACAGCTGCTGTGAGCCCTGATGATTAAAGAGGTGAGCGCTTTCAAATAGAGACTTTTATAGAGCCAAGTGAATTCAACCTGGTCTTGCTGGTTACCGAGAAAGCCTGCTCATCTCGTCTTTATTTACACAGATTTCACCAGGCCTGTCACAATCCCAATTCTAAGCTTATATCCTCCACTCCAGTCAACACTGATGCCCCCTTCCTTGAACTTCTGTAGAACTTACATCAGTATTACACACTTTAGCATTTATTACTTGAATGTTTATCGTGTTCCCCCAACGTGACAATAGTTACTTACAGACATAATTTTTTCTGTATCTCTCACAGCTTGGAACACAATGGTAGGGACAATAAAAAAATAACTGGGGCAAAATGTTGATAACTGTCCAGGCAGAGGGATGGCTACATGTGGATTATTTTTCTACTTTTGTGTGCTTGAAAATTCTCTTGACAGCAGAATTGGCAGATTTAGCAAATAAAAATGCAGGATATCCAACTAAATATGAATTTCAGATAAATGGTGAATAATTTCTTATTATTAATAACATTCTGTTTTATTACTTGTAATCTTCCATACTATTTAATAATACAATTTATAATAATATTACTTATATATACTATTTTATCATAACAGATTGATATTATACTTTTATATTATTATTTTATGTTATCCTGGGACATATTTATACTAAACGTTATTATCTGGAATGCAAATTTAACAGATTGTCTTGTATTTTATCTGGAAAGCTGACTTGCTAGAAACTTAGAAATACAATTGGTGACTAAACCAATGGGTTAAAAGAAAGTGGATTGTAGAAATAGTGCAGTGTCTCTTAAAGTGTGATCTGGTGTCACTTGCATCGGAATCCCCCATGGAGCCTGTTAAAAAGGCAGCTAGCTCCCCATGGTCCTCTACCCTCACCCTAGAGGTGCCAAATTAGTATTTTTGCTGGTGAGACTCTGCATTTACAATAAGATCCCCAGATAATTCTGGTAGTATTGCTAGCTGACCTGATGTCTATGATGTTCCTATTATGATCTTTTATTTCCTTGTAGCCGCCTTATTTGAGCAACTTCTACTGTTTTCATATCACAGATCTGACTTAAGAGATGTTAATATTCCTGTTCCATGACTCATCTACTAAGAATGCAAGTCAAATATTGTCAGATATTCTAGTAGCTGTTGATAGTTGTTACTCCTTGAATATTCATCCATTGGTCCAACATCTAAACTACTGATGTATATTCTACCAACATATATTCATTATTATCAAGAAAATTGTAGTTGACAAATTTGCAGATCCCTTTAATATTTTAGGGCCAGGGCTCGTAGGGCAACCAAACATTCTGGTTTGCTTGCGACTATCCCCATTTCAGCACTGATATTCCCATGTCCTGTGGTATCCATCACTCCTCGTTGCCCCTGGTCATCCTATCTGTAGTAGGTGTCACAGTTTGCCGCCCAGATCCCCATTTCAGGGCCAGTGCTCATAGTATCATCTCACAGTTGAGACCCTACTTAGGGAACTGCCTCGCTCAAAATTACATTTTGTCCCCAGGGGCGGTAACCTATCGATGTATTCCCAAACCTCAATTCTGATTAGCCTTCTTAGCTTCAGAACTCCCTGTTTGGTCAGCTGAGGCCTCTATTACACCTACCCTACAATTCAACTTCTCCCTCTACTCAATCCTGCCTCCTTCACTCCCTCACAGGAGCAGCTCCTGAAAGCTCTCCCTAATATACCCACACAAGAAAATCTCAGAGTCTGAGAGCCTGGAGGAACCTAACCTCCAATAGTTGGTACAATAGTGGTGTGGTCCTAGGAAGCAGATTCTAAAATAAGGCTTTGAAGCTAGGATACCTGCTGGTGGTAAGCTGGAGTCTCTTATGAGTTAGTGGTAGCTGGAGTCTCTTATGAGTTAGCAGTGCAAATGTAAAACTTTCAGCAGTAGTGGATTGGGATGGGATGCCAGTGGAAGGGAATGAGCTGGAAGGTGCAGCATCCTAGGCATCGAGAGGTTCAGGGAAAGTAGTAATTTAAGGACAATGGAATAGGATGGCTGTTATTAGAGAGAGACAAGAGTGATTAATCACCAATTTAAGAGACAAGACCTCTTGAAGTTGAGGCCCAGAACTTAAATTATAAGGTAGCAGAGCTCCAGTGAAAACAGAATTATCAATCCTAGCAAGTCAGCTATGTTAAAGTCAAAGCCTGAATTGGGAAGGAATGAGATCTGGACATATGGGTCAATGTCCTTGTAAATATCAACTCCCCAGATTTCCTCTTCATTCTCTGGGCTGCAGAAGAGGCCCTCTCTCCAGGTTAAAAGTTAGCACTCCCCACTTTTGAAGTTGATGCAGCAATTTTTGTCTTGCAAGAAAATATCTCCTTCCCTCCAAAGATCTTAACCTACTTCACTTCACAACCCCTGCTACCTACTTTAAACCAATAACTAGGGTTAATTTACAATATAAGTGATGGCCCTGCTAAGGGAGAATAGAGACTGTACCTTGAAGGAGCTGTACTGTCAGAAGCTGGAAGAGTATATATAGATCCTGAGTATAAATGGTCAAGTGGGGGTGGGGTATAAAATTGGATACATAAGAATTCATTGCTGAGAGCATTCTCCCCTGCTATATGAGTTCACCCTCAAGGACCTCAGGAGATGGTGCGATCTCACTGCTAAGATGGCTCTTGGAAGCTTGGAGAAAACCGCATCATGTTGATCTGCTGTATCAGTGATACCATATTATTCATACTAGGTGAGCAAAAATTGCCAGCACATGAAAGGCCTTGGTAAGACATATGTGCTTCAGAGAATGGAATTTAATCCCTACAAAGAGTCAAGGCTCTGCTACATCCGTGAAATTTTTAGGGGTGTAGAGGTTGGACTATACTGGGGCATCGCCTCCAAAATAAAGGTCAAATTCTTGTATTTCATGCCTTCCACTACTTAGAAAGAAGCACAATACCTGTTAGGCATTTAGCGTTCTGCGAACAGCATTTTCCACACTCATGAACACTTTTTTGGTCCTTTTGCCAGTAGGTGAGATTTCTAGCTTTCACTGGGACTTTGAAGCAAGTCCAGGATGCTGTGATACAAGTTCTGTCATGTAGGCCTTTCTAGTGAGCAGACCCGTGTGTCTGAAGTTTTTTGCATTGTCATATAAACTCCCCTCCATCGTTTCCCTAAAGTCTTCAGTGAAGATGTACCTCCTACCGTGGGTGCAAGAGGCCATGGAGTTTTACCTCCAGACTCCAGGGCTACAAAACAGACTCTAATACAGAAGTAAAATGCCGCTGACAACCCAAGTACCCTGGAAATTTTCAGAAAACTATGGAAATTGGGCTAAAGATGGAATGAGCAGGGAGGCCCCAGCTGACAAGTGGGTGGCACATCTAATTTATCATTATACAAATTAGGAAGGTGAGGCGTTGTTAGAAATGAGCCTAATGAGTTATAAGAGGCAATAAAATATTAATGCTTTTCACAGTTGTTCTCAAACAATTTGCATAGAAAACATAAAGGTGCTGCTGAAGCTTTAACCCATGTTTCCTGATTAGCCCAGCAAGGGGATAAAATTGGGATCCTGATATAAAATCATGTTTCTCTGGCTCTTTCTGCAGATACCAGGTGGCATCGTCACCACTTCCCATATCTGGCTCTGTTCCAGCTCCCCAGGATTGTCTGTGGCTGAGGCAGCCAGTGCCTGGGCCAAAAGTGCCCTATTTCTCCTACAGATGTCTTTGCTGCCCCAAGGGCAGGGGAGCCACTGCCGAGGCTGCCAGACTCCATGCTGCCCTTGCAGCTGCTGTTCTTTGAGCTCCCAGAACTCCAACTGCCTTCATGGCCTTGACCTCCCTCCATCACAGACTTTCTCTAGGACTGGAACTGGGCAGGGGTACAATGCGGGGAACTGGGCTGGGGAACAATGCGGGTAGCCCACACTCACTTGTACTTAGCAGTGCCATGTTTGGTGATTCAATACCCAGAAGAGATAATATTTTAAACACCCTTCTATAATATGAGATTATTTTCAGTAATCACAAAACAAAATGAAAAGTAATAATGGCCAGAAAAGAAATTCCACAGTGAAAACTTTTTTTTAGAACTTTGTATGTGTAATCATGCTGGTATTACAGTACCAAAAAATAAAAAAATAAAAAATAAGATCACTTTTAATTACATAAACATATTTTTCAACATTTTATTATAAATTTTTTCAAACATAAAGTTGAAGAAATGTTAGTGAACTTTTACATGCCTAGCACCTAGATTTTACCGGTTATATTTTGCTACATTTAGTTTGTCACAAAGTTATCCATCTTTCCACTCCTCTATCAATCTTGTTTTTTTATTTTTAAATAAACTGTTTTAAAATAGTGTTAGATTTACAGAAAAGTTGCAAAAGTGCCACCAAGTATTCCCACATACCCTGCACCCAGTTTCCCCTATTTTTAGCATTATGTGTGGTACATTTGTCACAACTAAAGAAACTATATTGATACATTTTTATTAACTAAACTCCATACTTTATTCACATAGCCTTAGTTTTTCTGTAATATTCTTTTCCTCTTCCAGGATCCCATCCAGAATATTATGTTACATTTAGTAGTCTTGTCTCCTTAGGCTCTTCAAATTTTCCTTGTTTTTGATGACCTTGACAGTTTTGAGTAGTGGTTAGATATTTTGTAGAATTTCTCTTAGTTTGGGTTCATCGATGTTTTTCTTATGGTTATTCTGGTGTTATGGGTTTTTGCAAGAAAGACCGCAGAAATCAAGTGCCATTCTCAACTAGTTCTATTTCAGTAATGAGTAATAACATTTCAAGACTTTTCTGCAAATTGGCTAATGACTTCATGAAAACAGATCTTTGCTTCACTATAGTCAAAGGACATTTGACTCATAGTTGATCTAAGAACACTTTTTATTTATTTTAACTTTTAAAAATTTCATTTACATAAAGTAACAGATGTGCAAAGTTCACAGAAAAGGTAAAATCTTATGGCTGTTACATCAATAGGGAAAGATGTTCAATCTTGCTCTAAGAGAAATGCAAATTAGAATTATGCAATAGTATTTATACTTCTCAGATTGTCAAAGATCAAAGAGTTTGATGACATAATATGTGGGTGAGAATGTGGGAAAACAGGAATGCCACTATATTGCAGATAGAAGTATAAATTGGTGTATTCCTTTAAATTATGGCAATAGCTATCAAATTACAAAGACACATGCGTTTTGCTTCTGCGTTCTATTTGTAGGAATTTTTTCTACAGAGCTAACATATGTCTGAAATGGGGCTTGTAAAGATTATTTACTACAGCATCATTTGTAATTCTACAATTAGAAATAACATAAATATCAATTAATAAAAGGCAGGTTGAATAAATTATATTATTTAAATTAAATCAATTTAAATTATATGCCATCATTGAAAAGACTCTATGAAAAGATCTTCCAGATATATTAAGTGAAGAATGCAAGAATAGAGCTATAGTAACTGTATTAGGCAGGGTTCTCCAGAGAAACGGAAATAGATAGATAGATAGATAGATAGATAGATAGATAGATAGATAGATTGATTATAATAACTGGCTCATGGGATTAAGGAGGCCAAGAAGTCTCACAACCTGCTGTCTGCCATCTGGAGAACCAGGAAACACAGTGATGTGATTCAGTATGAGTCTAAAGGCCTAAGAATGTTCTGATGGTATTAGTCCTAATATGAATCTGAAGGAGGAGCACTATTGTCTGAGGGCAGGAGAAGGTGGATGTCCAGCTGAAGCAGAGGAAGTGAACTGACCTTTTTTCTGCCTTTTTGTTCTATTGAGGTCCTCAGAAGACTGGATGATGTCTACCTGCATTGGTGAAGGTATATCTTCTTAACCTAGTCTACTGATCCAAATGCTAATCTCTTATAGAAACACTCTCACAGACACACCCAGAAATAATGTTTACCAGCTATCCAGGCGTCCTTTGCCCAGTCAAGTTGACACAAAAACTATGATAGTCTCCTCCATTTATTTACAAAATATTTGTTTGCTTATGTAAGAATTATCTCTTGAAGGGTACTCAAGAAATTTATAATAGTGGTTGGTTTTGGGGATAGCAGGTAGACAGTTGAGTGCAAGGGTGAAATGAGACCTAATTTTCATTGTGCACCCTTTTGTCCTTGTGAAATTTTGTACCATGTTAACGTACCTGTAAATGTAACATAATAAACTAAATGTAAATTTAGAATCCTTAAAGAGTATTAAATAACTGCAGAGAGTAGTCGGGGAGTGAGAGCCTTGTAGCTCTGCATTTAGCATCATCCAGGCTACAGAAAAAAAAGAAAAGAAACAGCATCGAGTTAGCACAGTTAAAGGTGGCTGATATTCCAATGATTCTCCTGTCAGGTAAGGAAATATCTGTGTCTAAGGTTCAAATGTTTATGCAAGGAATGCAAAACATAGATGAACATGGGCGTTTCGTAAAACTACATGAGAGAAAGCATTCTAACAGTATGAAGGAAATATTTATATTGAGGATTGGGCTTGAAGTCATCCTGGACTTCCATCTGCCTTCCTCTACATATCTATGAATCATCAAATCCTACCCATTTAGCCACCAAGAGATATCGCAAGTGTCTCTACCACTTCCCTGGTCTAAGCCACCACCAGTCACATTCCCAGATTGACATTCCTTAATCCCTCAATTCTAAATTAAAATCCCTGGTAGCCTATTCTCTTTCAACATATGAGATATTTATGGGCGTACTTGTTTGATTAATGTCTACTTCACCAACTGGAGTATAAGCTCCAGGAGCTGAGAGACAATATCTGTTTTGCTAATCACTATATCTCCAGCTCAAAAATTTGTGCTGAATAAATGAATGAACTAGATTAGTAAACTCATTGGAGAAATATAGCTGTATACATAACGTGAATATTTTTTAACTATGTTGAGGAGAATAAAAGGAGATAAATTATCAGAGGCAATTGTGTCCTTGGTTATGGAGGATGGTCTAGAAAATATGCTAGGTCTTTTTAGTCTATTACTTCCACAAGTGTTCATTGAGAGGTGTCAGCCTAGACGTTCCAATGAGGCATAAGACGTCAATACTAGTAATCCGAACAATTTTCCTTTCTATTGGGAACCTATTTCTCTCTATCTTTCTTTCATATAGAAGAGCAAAGAACTTCTTTGAAGACATGAGGTTGAACAAGACTTCATATATTGTTTTAGCAGCACCTCCCTAGCAAGTTCGTACAGGCTGAGTATGAATTGGGTGGAGTTCGTGGCGAAGTTTTACTTCAGGAATTTCCTGAAATAACTCTCTACAAAAGTTTAGCTCTCATAATTGAGGATTACATTGACCTCATGCACTGCTCTTGCACATTTTAAAACTTTCTGGGAATCAAGACCATCATGAAGAAGTTTCCAGTTTTTATGTTATCAGGTTATAATGATGAGGAGCACTTCGAATGTGTTTTTCTTCATGTTCAGCTGTGATAATTGTAATATACTGTAATATATTGTTTATATGTCTGTCTCTTCTACCTTTGGACTGTATCTTTCTCAAGGGCAGGAATGTAATAGAAACACAATAAGTATTTCTGAAATGAATAACATGAAATCAGTAGTTGGATTTGACTTTTGAAGAAAGAGAGTTTAGTAGAGAGGGAGATAATTTTAGTCCAATATACCACTTGTTAGCACTGTCACACTGAACAGATGGTTTAATTTCTCTTCATTTCCTCACTTTTAAAACAATTATGAGAAATTTAAACATACAGACACATGTAGAGAATAATTAAAATTGACATGTATCTACCACTAAGTTTAATAAAATTTTAATATGTTGTCAATTATGACAGAGAGAGAGAATGACATGTGTTCATCAAATCCTATTTCATTTTCCTCTTCCTGGGCGCACAGGACTGCATCTCCCAGCCTCTTTTGCATTTAGATTAGTTTCATTGGTTCTGCCAGTGGGCTATACGCAGATATGGTGTTATTTCCAGGATAAGCACAGAAGAATGAATTCTCTGTGCTCTTTTTCCTGCTGCAGAGACTATGGAAGCCATGTTTTAAAATGGCAGTATCAGAAGACTCTGGAACCTCCATCTGCCTATATCCCTGAATGACTCAACGGATCAGCATTTGAGACTCTCCCTTGCTATACCTACATCTTCATCAACACTGAGTTTTGTCAACTTTTAAAACTTTTCTGCCGGTTTGTGAAATCATTGTTTTAACTTGTATTTTGCTTATGATTGAGAGATGTTGAGCATCTTTTTAAATTCTTGTTTGTCATTTGGGTTCTTCTTCTGTGAGTGCCTGTTCATATTTCATGATGGTGGTGGTAGGGTTCATTGTCCTAGTGTTTTGTAGGAATACTTTATATATTTTGGAAATTAATCTTTTATTAGTTACAGTCAGTGCAAATACTTTCTCCAAACCTGTAGCTTTTCTGATGTATAGAAGTTTAAATGTATCAATCTTGTTTTACTTTGTGTAAGAATTCTTTCCCATTTCAAGGTCAGAAAGATGTTTTCTTAAATTTCCTTTTGAAAAATTTTAAAGACTTGCTTATTATTTTTCAGTCTTTAACCTACCTGTAATTGTGTGTTTGTGTGTAATGTAAGAACATAATTTTTTTCCCATAGAAATAGCCAATTTTCTAAGACCATTTATTAACTAATCCGTCTTTTTTAATTCTATTGATAGTAATACAGCTTTGCCATATATCAATTTTCCATTTATACAGGGGTCTGTTTAATAGGCTCTTTAATGTTTCATTGGTTTATTTGTCCTTGGGTCAAGGTCATACTGTCTTAATTACCAAAATTTTATGTCTTGATATCTGGTAGTGTATGTTTCCATCTCGATCATTATTATCTTATCTATTGTTGACCCTTGTATTTCAATATGAACTTTATGTTGATGTTATCATAGTTCTACAAATAACTAAGCTGGAATTTTGGTTGAAATCGCATTTGTAATCTGTTGTTATTGTGGTTGAGAATGAGATTTTTTTTCTTTTGCTATTATATTTTCTGGGTAGTACTAGTGATGCATAAAAATGCTGTTGATTTTCGTATATTGATTTTGTACCCAGAAATCTTCTTGTACCCTCATTTAATTGTGTCTGTAGAATCCTTGGGATTTATAGACAATCTATACTCTGTAAATAATAACAGCTTTGGTTATTCCTTTTGAATTCTTAATTGCTCCTATATAGTATTGAATGAAAATGGTTAATCTTATCCTTGATTTTAATGAAATTTCTTTAAAGATTTACCATTAAGTATTTTGTTTGCTCCATTTTATTCTTTTTTTTTTTTTTATGGATAAGCTAATGAATTTAAGGAAGTATATTTAAGGAAGTATATTTAAGGAAGTACATTTAACCTTTTTGTGCCCATTCTCTTCATTTATTTTGTTATGATTTTGTTATGTGGTGATTTGTAGATATCACCACTTGTTTTACCTGGCTTGCTAGGCCATTGGAAGAGTAAATGAGACATCTTCTAGAAAAGGTCTTTGAAAATACTACTATATTTAAATGTCAGTTGGTGTATGTGTGTGTATTTGTTCATTCACTACTGTGTCTTCAGCATTTTCTGGAAGAAAGATGGTAATCAAAAAATATGTGTTGAATTATTGTAAAGGAAGAATATTAATAATAAACAGATGTTTCATGCAAAATAATATTTCTTTACATCTGAGATAACAATAAGAGGCACATGCACTGCCATTCCCTGCATCACCCACCAGTGACAGAAGTCATTAAATTATCTCAGAACTCCTTCTGAGCTTGAACACTCAATCTCAGAATCCATTTCAACTCAGTGTTCTAAGCAGCCATTTCCAATTTATCGTAGGCATATGAAAAAGAACTTATTTACCAATAGTGCCTTAAAATATAACCAGACCAATAGGATTTAATCTCTACTTACTTGAGCATATGGTACTGTTATGAAAGAGAAATTTAGGAATTGAGGGTTTCTTATTTCCAAAGATAAATATCCACAGAGGGCTACATAATAACCGCTAGCACACGGTAAGCCAATTCTGTTTAATTGGTTTATTCTTCTTATATATTTCTTCAAAAGTTGAAAACACAATAATATCTATTAAGTAAAAAGCAACATCAGACCTATACAATTTTTTCCTCTTTATTAGTAAAATGCTTTCTTCATAAATTTATCTTTACTATTCCATTACTAGCTGGAAATGAGAACTGTGAGCACAATTTTAATAATTAGATCAAAGGGCTTCTAGTGAAGCTTGCTGAATCTTCTATTTCTGATAGATAGAAATTGAGGTGAATCATAATAAGACATCCTCTCGCAAATGAGAATAAATAAGCACTAAATTTACAGAATGATTGTAAAGGTCAAAATTTTATTTTGTACATTTATATTACTTCCCATGTTACATTTGCTATTTTCACATCTCTCATGTTATTAATCTATGATTTTAAGTTAAAAGGGACCTTGCTGAGTTTCTCTTCCCATTTACACCTGCCACTTCTCCCTCACCACAAACCCATGCCAATTTCTTCCCTAGAATGTACAAAATTTAGAGATTAGAGACAAAAATGTAAGGTACATGTCACTGGAAAACCATGTTCACTTACTGAGAACTAGGTGATCAACGAAAGCTATTATCTGGTATCAAACCACAAACACCCTACACTTGAAAAGCTTTGGGTTTCACTGTGGTGATAAGTGTCATGTCACACTCTTTGACTCCTTAGAGGAATAGGTGTGCTCCAACTTTGCACTCATGCTGCTGGACTTTTAGAAAATGTGTCATAACATTAAAAAATTCAGATGTTATTTTCTCCACCAATCAACATTGCCAAAATCAAGCCTTCAAGCTCTTATAAAAGATTAAAATTTCAAAGCTAGTATTTTGCAGTGAAGGGCGTACATCATGATTTTGTTCTAATCTGCAACCGCCTGACAGACTTAAGAAGGAATCATGGCCATGAACCAGAATCTCACATGTTTTAAGGTCATTGTTGCTTTTCAATTTTGATTTAGCACATTCAAAATTATCAAGTAAGGAAATTTGTATAATATACTATTCCATGAAAAAGAAAACTTACAATAGTATGATTTATATATATGCATAATATATGTACATATATGGCATTAGGCAAGTTAGCTAACACCTTTAAGCCTCAATTTTCTCTTGTAAAATGGAACTAATAATAGTACCTATCTCATAGGATAGTGATGAGTGTTAAATGAATAAATCTATGCAAAGTACACAGCACAGTGCCTGGTAAGAAAATATACAATAATACATATTTTATGTAGATTATATGTTATTACCAATATTTCAGAACAATGGCTGGATGGATATATACCTGATCCTAACAATAGTTATTATGGGGTGGTGGGATTATGTGTTATTGCTATTTTTTCCTCCTTGGTTTTGACAGGATTTTAAAAATTTCTCCCATGAGTCTATATTACTTTTTTCCTTAATAAGAAAAACACAGAAGTTAGTCTTTCTTGACTGAAAATACTCAGATGGTTTTCACTCACTAGAAAATGGGGAGTATAAATGAGATGAGCAACATTAATGATGTGAGTAAAGTTGCCTGTAGTAGCTCATTATAACACCTCCCAATGAATCCCACCTCCCTATGCCCACACTCCTTTGCAATGTGGCTTTGCTGCTCTTCCCATCAGCAAATGGAGACCAATTTTCTGCCACTTGAAACTCAGCTGGCTTTGTTACTTGTTTTGACTAATAGAATGTGAGGCTGTGTGAATTTCAGAACCAAGACCTTAAGAGACCTTGCAGCTTCTGCCTTTGCTATCTTGCTCCATGCTACAAGAAGCCCAGCTTAGTCTACATGAAGGACAACCATTGGGTCCCAGCAGACAGCCAGCACCAATAGCCAGACATGGAGCGAGACCATTCTTGGACTCTCCAACTCCAGGCAGGTGGTCCAATGGCTACAGCCTTACATAAGTGACCTCAACTGAGCCTGAAAAAAGAAAAGCCAAGATTGTCAACACACAGGATTGCAAATCATAATATAACGCCAATATTTTAAATCACCATGTTTTGGGGGGGTTTGTTACATGGGAATAGATATCTGAAACATGGCCCTTCACAGATGCCCAAACAGCTTTATTTCATAGAGGCTTTGGAAAGAAGAGATTTCTCTCCAAACATATTAATTTATTGTGCAGTTAGTAGAGAGTAAAAAATACTTCATTTTATTTTTACTTTGTGACCTGAACTTAAGCTTAAATGAATGTAAATCTATACAATTGTCACTTGGTAGGTATGAATTGAGGATTTCCTCAACTACCTATCCCAGGGGCAAGAGTGCTCATTTCCCGAGGTCTAGTGTTTGAAACTTTTGAGAAACAGTGTCTCACTGTCACTTTCCTGTTGTATGACCCACATTTTCTGGGAGGATGCTGGCTGGGATATCACAGGGCCAAACATTTATTCATTCATTTGTTACCAAATGATATTATCATTTACTATTCATCAGTTCTATTGAGATATTATACAGATTCATGAAAATATTATCTTGATGGGTTTTTAATTACTCAGAACATCTCTTCAAAAAGAAAAAAAAAAAAGAAAAACAAATGGCCAATAAAAATACTAAGGATTGTATAGACTTAACTCAAAGTTAAAGAAATGCAATTTTAAATAGTGAGTTTTCAGAGCTGCCGCATATAGTAGTTCAGTTAACGCATTGTGCAAAGATGACTGACCAAGGGGAGAGTAGGGTAGCAATGGAGTTCTGAATGGCAAATTTCATGTTCTAGCATGGCCTCTGTGGACCTACAAGATTGGTGGGGGTGGGGAGTGGGGTGGAGAGTGGGGAGTGGAGTGGAGAGTGGGGAGGAAACTTTGAAAATTTATTCACCCAGAGGGGACACCTTTTAAAAGTTCTCATGAAGGCTCTCTAGGTTTGCAGGGGCCCTGTGAAGTAATATTTCCCACCTATTATAATTGGCGAGGATTAGAACATTTTGATATGCTAATAGCTAGTGAGAGTACAAGGAAAGAGGCAGTCTCTTGCACTGATTTTGGGAATTTTTGGAATTTAAATTGGGGCTGATTTTTAGGAAAGAGATTTGGCAATATTTTAAATATTTTTTCTTTAGTTCTCATAGCACTCTACTTAGGAATTTTACTTTTACGAATTTATGCTATAGATGTGCCACACAAATGTGCAAAAATAATATTCAAGGATATTCTTAGCAATATTATTTGTAAAAGGGAAAAACCAAAAACTACCTACGTATTCAAATAGCAAAGTCTGATAAAAATTATGATACATCTATATAATGGCATAATATGGAACCACTGTGAAGAAATCTGTTTTAATCTTCCATTTTATATCCCATTTTATTGTTGAACTATTTTTAGAACTATAAGATGAAAACAAATAAAAGGGTTTTTGGCTCTCCTGTTCATTGCAGAATTATTCACAATAGCCAAGATATGAGGACAACTTAAGTGTCTGTCAATGGATGAATGGATAAAGAAGATGTCACACACACATATACATGCACACACACACACATGAATATTATTCAACCACGAGAAAGAATGACATCTGCTATTTGTGCTACATGGGTGGGCCTCGAGGGTATTATCCTACATGAAATAAGTCAGGTAAGGACAAATACTGTATGATATCATTTATAAGTAGATTTCAAAAAAAAAAAAGCCAAAGTCATAGAAACAGACACTGACATGGTGGTTATCAGGGGCTGGAGTTAGGGTAAAAGGGAAGATATTGGTCAAAAGGTGCAAACTTCCAGTTATAAGATGAATAAGTTCTGGGGATCTAATGTACAGCATAGCGATTATAGTTAATAAGGTTGTATTATATACTTGAAAGTTGTTAAGAAAGTGGATCGTAAATGTTCTTACTACAAAAAAGAAATGGTGATAATGTAATGCATACAGTATTAGCTAACAGCTATGGTGGCCATCATTTTGAAATATATAAGTGTATCAAATCAATGCATCATACACCTCAAACTTACATAGTATCATATGTCAATTACATCTCAATAAAACTAGGGGAAAAAAGAAGTTTTGGGGGAAGCCAACTCTGAGACAAAGATAAGCGTTCTGAAAGTTTATTACCTGGAGAGCACTGTTGGGTTCAACAGCTGTGGAAGGGAAGGGAAGGAAGCAGGACTGGGCAGGAAGAAGGTGGACTGTGAAATAGTCTCAGCAAAGGCCTCGACTAATCTCACTGGGATCTCTGGGGCTAGGATGGCCCTTTAGAGTTTTCCTGCGTTGGTGCAAGAGGGCCAGACTTGAGGTACCCTGGCATCAACCAGTCCATGGATGAGGCTGTCTCAGGAAGGGAATGTGACCTGGAGAGAGGAGACTCTTTCGTTGGGACAATTCTGGAGAGGACTATCTCCCATTACCCAAGGGAATAAATCCTTTGGTCCTGAAGGGAGAACTGAGTGGCACATTTAGCACCACTTCTGTAGCGAAGCCAGTTTTCTGTCATTCTGCCCAATGACACTTTAAATTTGTCAGTAAGACCTCTTTCAAAGATAGCTGAGACAGCTAAGAACAGCACTGAGTTTTGGCTCTTGCTCCTCAGCTTTGGCTTCTTTTGTTAAACTATTGACTAACATCATTTAATTGCTGGTCTTTCCAAGTGCTTCACTTCTCATGTTAAGTAATTGTAAAAGATAAAATGTCTTCTAGATCAGAAATATCACTGCCTTTTTTTTTCTTTCTTTCTTTTTTAAAAACCAGCTTCCCCCCTCCCTTTGTTTAAGACTCATTGAAATAGTTTTAAATTCTGGTTAATTTTCTACCTGCTCTTGAAAATTAAAGGAATATTGAAGTTTTCCTTCTGTGCAACACACAAATAAATAATACTTTGACTATACAGAAACTCTGTTCTTTAATAAAAAGAATGTTTTATTGACGTTAATGAAGCACATCACATTACATTAATTTTATATTAATAATCAAACTAGCTTGTTTTGCCAGTTCGATAGAGTGACTAATTTGAAAATAATTCAGTTGGCCTGGTTTAAAGGAGTTTACCACATTGTAAATGAGTTTATCTGGAGAATCTGGATGCTATCAAAACCTAATGGAACATAACCTCTTTTGGGGAAAGTAAATCATGCAGCTTGAGGGGAAGACAAAGGAAAGCCCTCTGGGAGAAAGCTAGTGCTTCTGAGTTTGTTGATTTAGCAAGATTGTTTCTGGGGTTGGGTAGCAGTAATACTTGGCTTCAAAGCAGTCTTGATCCTTCAATAATTCCCTAATCCTTGTTGTTATGTGAACCAGCAAACATTTGAAAGGCAAAGCTATAGAATGGAATTAGGGTGGTCTCCTAAGTGAGGCATAAAGGCTCAAGGCTCAATGGGAGGAAAGGACTTGCAGGGTTCCACTTGAAGCCTATGTTTTGAGGAATTTAGTGAAAATCGATTAGAAGCAAAATGTTCTACAAATCTCGGTATAATTATTGGTGTTAATCACAGGTATAAAACTCACCAAAGTGGCTTTCATATTATAGGGAGAACCACAAAAGGTGGTGGTGGTGGTGGGGTGGTCCTCTCATTTAAAAGACATTTCTGAAATGCCATGGAATAGTACAAAGCCTAAGACAACAGAAAAGATAGGAAAAAGAACAACCGGTTGTTTAAATGATGACACTGAAGTCTAAGTTAGAGGCCAACACTACCACTACTTTATAAATCATTTTTGTTAAAACAAGAAAAAGGTGTCCCTTTGGGCAGTAAGACTCACAGGCTCTCAGCCTAGGTAATAAAATGTGGACTGAATTTCAGCCTCCCCCTGCCCTTTCATCAGTGGGCTTTTGTGTGGTGCACAAAAGCCAAACAACTGGTCTTTCCACAACCAAAGAGAAATCTAGAAATCAGAATTCCCAACTTGGTTGGTTTGGGAGTGAAGTGATTAGAGTCAGCATAGTTTGAAAACAAAGGTTTTTTTTTTTTCTGTTTGAACCCGTGTATGGAAATCAAGATACTGTTGATCCAGGGTAAATCCACAGTAAAATAAAGAAGACTGATTGGAGAACTCTATTTTCAGGGGTCAAGCTCTAGTAGAGGATTTGAAGGGAGAATGATGACAAGGGGTACCTGGGAAACTGGTCAGTATTTAGTCTGTATAATGCTATACTTTGATGCCGTAGTTTTTACTCCAAAATTCTCTTATGCTGAATTGATACATCTGAGCTGAGACATGGGGGAACTAAATGTATTGGGGGGACTGGGAATTGGTCTTTGATAAGAAAACCAAAACAAAGCCTCCATTTACTTTTTGATGACAATAAAGAATAAATATGAGTGCCACTAGACAGGAGACAGGATATAATCTCTCGATTTATCGAGTTCAGTCCAATGTTGTTTTTAGGGTCTGGACAAATAAGTAGGCAATTTTCAATCAGTATATTATAAGTACGCTGTGTAGTTCAATTTAAAATCAAGTGAGAATTTAAGGAAACATGGAAAATATTCTATGACATTAACATTTAAGTATACATTTCTACTATTACTTTCCAAGTGAAAACAGAGTTTATGTTTTTTATTTTTATTTTTTAACTTATATAGCCATTGATTATGACCTCAGGGACTTTGAAATAACTACTGAGATGCCATCTAAAATTTTAAACTGCCATGAGAACTTTTCAAATAATTTAAAAAATTTTTCATTAGGCAAATTTCAGGTATTTTACTTTATTACCATAATTAACTGTGTTCCATATGAGTTTTCTAGTTAAAACTATCCTGATATTCTGCAATTTTAAGGATCAGAATTTCAGTACTGAATTACTGAAAGGTTAGTCTGGTTTTCTTAAAGTCTGGTCCACTGAATACCAATTTTGCAAGGTGGCACTTTAAAATACAGATTATGGGGTTAAAAATGTTTGCGATACATGGATACTCTTGTGCAGAAACACAAAACATATTAGCCCATTAGAAGTTCTGTAATAAGAGAAACTTTAAAACTTTACTTAACCAAGAATTTCCCAAAGTTCTGTGGCAATAGTACTCCTTTTTAAAGTAAAATTTTTATTTACTTAATATTGTTCCAGTTACAGATTGTTGCTTAGCAATCTTCCCTAAAACTCTTTGCCTTAAATTAATAGCAATCGTTTATTTGGTTTATGAATCTGCAATTTGGGCAGGGCTCAGTGGGGAAGGCTTGGCTCTTCACCATTTGAAATCAGCTGGGGTAGTTTGACCAGATGCTGGACGATATCTTCAAGATGGTTCACTCACATGGCTGGCAATTGATGCTGGCTGTTAGGTAGGAGCTCAACCAGGGCTGAGAGCTTGGGGCCTATGTTCCATTCCACACAGGTCTCTCCAGGTGGGCCTGTCCATGGTTTGTTTGGGCTTCCTCAGAGCATGGTGGCTAGTTTCCAGGAGTGAGGATCCCAAGTGACAAGAAGTGGAAATGGCCAATTTCTTAAGGTATGGGTCCAGAAATTGGTAGTATCACTTCTGTTGTATTATATTGGTTAAGCAGTCATGGCTCCAAGATTCAAGGGGAGGGTTCATAGACCCCCTTACCTCTTGACAGGAGTTGTTTCAAAGAATGTAGTGGCTATGTGTTAAAATTATGCATACAAAAAATGCCTGAGTCCTGCCCAAATTGCAGATTCATAAACCAAATAAACGATTGCTATTAAAATTATGCATACAAAAAATCGTAAGAGCAGAATTTAGTGAATTTTTACATAATAAACTCACTCATGTAATCAGCATCCAGGAGTCTCCCTCATGTCTTCTTCTGGTCACTAGCCCCTCAAGGAAACCAATATCCTGATCTCTAATACGAAAGATTAGTACAGGGTTTCTTAATCTGAACTGGATAATTCTTTGCTGGGGGTGGGGATGAGGAGCTGTCTTGTGCCTTGTAGGATATTTAGCAGCATCCCTGGTCTCTAGCCACCAGATGCCAGTAGCACCCTCTCCCCCATTTGTGACAACCAAAAAAGTCTGTACAAATTGCCAAATATCCTGGGGATGGGTGGCGGGGGGAGAGGGAGGGGAGGAATCATCCCCAGTTGAGAATCACTGGATTACAAGATAATATCTGTTCTTTATTATTTGTTTAAATCTCACGTAACTATTGAGAATATAAGTTGCAAGAGGCTGCAGTTTCCTGTTTGTTTTTTTTTTTCTGTTTTGATTCTGATCAATTTCCCAGTCCCTACTGGGGTATACAGTAGAATACTGCCTAGCATATAGTAGAAAATTGAGACCATCTGTTGAATGAAGGCATGAATGAAAAAAGTGGCAACTCTAAATAGTTATTTAAAGAGTCAGCTCTGTAATATGTATATTTTTATTCAGCCGAACCCTCAATCACAAATAATTTCTTCATTTTTGTTAGAAATGGTCATTTTATAAAGTTCATATGAATAAAAATGAGAATATATATGCCTCTAATAGGAATCTATATTAATTTCCTCCTCAAGTAACATAAAATATGAGCCACAGAAATAGAAAACATTGTGATTTCCTAAACAAATAGACAGTGTCTCATTATTATGTTAACAATTTACTGGAATAAGCCACAAATTGTGGTATCTAATTGTTGGGGCAGCTGTGTGAAACAGGAATGCACAGTAACAAGGTTTTCATTAAAAACCTGCTGTTCTGAAAGATTAGAAGAGGAAAGGAGGAAGAAAACAAGATGATAGTAGGAACTTCGGAAGTTATTTCTTCACAGGAAAACCTGAAAATTTCTTTTAGAAGATAGCCACTGACATTACTCTGGGACTATCCCTCCCAGCCCCCAAGGCATATAGCAGGCTTTCCTATCTCACTAGGTAAATTTCTTAAAGATTATTCCAAGAATAGTTTGCAGTGGAAAGAGGGGTTCTCAATGAATTTCGACAGACAAGTTCTTCTTTTTGAAATTCTGAATTGCATTTATATACTCTTCAGTCACAGTTGTGTCAGAAAAATGGATACGATTACTAGTATATATATATATAAGGCAACTAAAGTTAAGGGCACAATGAAAATAGAATTTTACGGTTGCAAGGGCTTTTAGAGATCACACCGAAGAATCAATCTTCTACCAAAATCTTACCTTACCAGATATTCTGTTTTCTGGGTCATTCTGAATTGTTTCATCTCCCCAAAGTCACCTCTGTTAAAAATGAAACTCAGAGCTAGTTAATGACAGGTCAAATAATTTTGAGCCAGTGCTCAAAACTGTCACATCCAAACTGTCTTATGAAACAAGGACAGAAGAATTGTAATACATAAAAGTATGGAGCAATAGAAGAGCACAAAGGCTTTCGTCAACCCCAACTAATTTCCTGAACACTGCAGCTAGTCAATGTCTGAATGAAAAAAATTCGATAGTGACCATTCAAATCCTTAAAGTTCAAAAGAGGTTACAGCATCTAGATTTTTTAAACTGGAATGTGAATGCCCCTTGTAAAAGAAATATGTCTGTACGGTTTTTATTTTTTTAATTTTTCCATATTTGAATATGTTAGGACTTGTAATTACACTGCTAAATGTTTATGATTCATTTCAGCAGAAGTAGCTAGGGATGACGAGAGGGCGGGACTGTGAGTATAACCATTCTCTATGATGCAGAAAGGGAGATGAAGTAGAAAAGAGGATATTTTTAGATTCCCTCTTTGAAACAAAAATAGCTTATCAGGTGATTTGTTTACTTTTAAAATAGAAAAAAAATGACCAAATATCCAACTTGGAATTTTCTGAATCATGCACAATTCTATTTCAGGAGAGTAATTGTCATAACTGTAGGTTATTTAAAAAAAAAAAACTTTCTAAAAATATAACTCCACAAGGATAGACAAATGTATTTACACCACAGAGTATTTGTACACCAAAGGAATTTGCTACTTCCCTTATAAGCTACACAATAGCATTTAAAGAACTTGCTAGTAAATTTACTGCCTAAATTAGAAATAAAGAGGAGAAAAGGAATTAACACATAATTTGCTTTCACTAGGTGTAAAGTTCTTTCATTTTCATTTATTATTCAACAGAAATTTATGGAATAGGAAGACATTGGGCTAGATGTAGAAGATGCAAGAATGAGCAAGACATGGTACCTGCCCTCAAAATGCTCTGTCTAGAGGTAGAAATATACACATACCCTCACACACATACTTAGATATACATATGCCTACATACAAATGTATCCTCAAATACCCATACACACATATATTTATACACAAACACACATGCTCATATACAAACACACATACATACTCCCATATACTTAATATATTTACACATATACACATACATACATATTCACGTATAAACAGATATACACATATATACCCACGGATCCACACTCACACATACGTGCTTGGGAGCTAACAAAGTGGAGACAGTGAATAGAGTACGTTTTCAGTAAAGGAAAGAAGAAAGAAACAGCAGTGGCAACAATCCTGTGAGGTAGTTATTAAAAGCTCAGTAACACTAAGGAGACAGTCTTAGTGAAGTTAAATGCTAGGGAGTTTGGTTTACCAAGATTTGGATTCCAGTTCAGATCTGCCATTACTGTTTCTGAGGTCATGACCATGCTATTTAACTGTTTCAGTTTTCTTCGCTTTTATATGGGGCCCTATCATAATACCTGCTTCATCGGGTTGATAAGAGGTTTAGATGAGACGATGTTAAAAATCACTTCACACAGTGCTAGCACATAGTAAGCACTCAATACATATTCAATTTTTAATTTTTAATGATATCCTTATTATTATCATCAGTGAAGGTTAGTTACCTGGTAAATTGTGAAGATAGTTTTCCTCCCACCAAGCTGTTAGTGAGAATGTCTTAAAGGGGAGTGGAGCCAAAAAATTGTGTATTAAATGAATACTTCACGTGGTCACTGGAAACTTCACTTTTAAAGGTTTAAAAATTCAAGGAAGCCAAACCATGATTTACAAATAACACAAAAATCTAGAAATCAGGGTCTTTACTGGGAAAATCTGAATCTTTCTAAATGACATTTCACTGGTATTATTAAATAATTTCTGTGGCTATAAATTTATGGAAAAAATGTGTGACCTATTAGTAACTCTATGTCACTAAAGTATGGTAGACTTGATCACATCGCTTGAACAATACTAACATCATTTGATATTATTCATTGATATGATGAGACAATTCACAAAATAAGAAATCAAGGTGGCCGATATACATATGAAAAGGTGTTACATCACTATAATCAGAGAATTGTAAATGAGAGGTTATTTTGGGCTATCAGGTTGGCAAAGATTAAAAAGATAGACTGATACTTTGGTGCTATTCAGGGTGTGGTGAAACTGGCACTCTCATACATTGTTATTAGGAGTATAAATTAGTACAATTCTAGAGGCCAATTTGGTGATATAGGTAAAAAAATTCTTAATATGGTCTTTGACTCAGCAACTCTACTCATATTTTATCTTAAGGGAATATAATCGGACATATACACAAAGATACTTGTATGTGCATGCTCACTGCGATGTTGTTTATGACAAAAAACTAGAAACCACTTAAATGCTTACCAATAGAGAAATGCTTAAATAAATTATGGTAGAGCTATACCCTGGGACTCTATGCACCTATTAAAAAGAATTAGATAGATCTATTTGTGCTGGCATGGAAAAATGTCCATGATCCATATTAGATACCATTTTTATATTAAAAAAGTGTATGAATAGTAAAAATCTAGTTATATATCTATATACCTTACTTTTTAAAAGCAGATGTATTGTGGTAATAATTTATATTTAATAAAATTCACTTATCGTAAGTGTATAATCTAATGAATTTTAGTAAATGTATACGGTTGTGAATCATTACTACAATTTAGTTTTAGAACATTTTTGTTACCACTCCCATAGTTCCCTCATGCACATAGACTTAACTTTAACAAGGGGTTTGGTTGGGGGTGAAGGTGGGTAGGAGAAAGGCAGGAGGGGAGACTTACAGACAGCTTCCTAGTTTATCATTTCTCTATTATTTCAATTAATTTACAACAATGATATACCATCTTTTAATTTGAGAAAACAGTAAAGGTTTTTCTATTTTGAAAAGAACAAAAAAAGGAAACAGACTTAAACCTTTGACCCAAATCCACTTCTGGTAATTTGCCTAAGGAAATAATCAAATATGTGGAAAAGGATATGTGAACAAAGATATTTATCAATGTTTTATCTAAAATAGAGAAAAGTTCTATGTAATCTAAATATCTGATGATGCAAGAAAAAATTATGAATCATACTGAAATATAAAAGTATAGAATGTAAACCTTTAAATGCACTATAATTTAATCCATGTAAAAAAAAAGGTAATGCAGAGCCCAAAAGTCCTGTTTGGAAATATAATAAAATTTTACCAATGGTTATATCTGGATGGTAACATTAAAGTAATTTTTATTTTGTTGTTTTCCAAGATGATTATGTATTATCATCATTGATAATATCTTTACGTCTAGTGTCACCTACATAAGTGATACTAATTAAAAATAGATTAGGTCCACAGCCATGCCACCCTGAACACAACCCATCTCCTCTGATCTAGGAAGCGAAGCAGGGTCAGGCCTGGTTAGTACTTGGATGGGAGACCACCTAGGAATACTGGGTGCTGTAGGCTTTAAAAAAATAAAATAAAAATAAATTAGTTATGGTATTGTTTACATTTGTCAAAATATAAATTAAATATATAATTTATCGTATGTCAATTATATGTCAATAAAACTTAAAAAATAGAGGGATCTTGAGAAACAAAATCATTCTAACCCTCTTACTGGAAGAAGGGTTTTGTTAGGCGATTTTGCGGCTGTAGGGCAAAATGGTTAGGGAGGGGTATGTGGGCGTTATATAGACAGTAACGTTGCCTCTGCACCCATAGCCTCCATTAGGTCAAGTGACCTGCCTTCCTATTATACGCCAGGAATGTGGTCAGGTATTTGGATACCATGATGAGCAACAAGACACTGCCCTGAAAGAGTTCTCCTCTGGCTGAGAGGAAGGCAGGTCACTATCTGATAGATTCCAGCCAACGCCCACATTGCCCCACCAGGCAGTCTTCCAGAAGTGCTGTCCAAGGGGTCGGACGCAGTTCAGGAAGCGAAGGCCTTACTAAGTGGTTCCGATGGAGTCACGAAGGGTGGCACCAGGATTACAGCTGTGGAAGTGGCCAGCTGTGGAAGCGGCCAGAAAGTAGATTACCCTCAACGAATGTCGCGGTTATTACTAGAAAAGTGAGCTTTTCACATATCCGTCCATCTTATCTGCACACTTATAACAGCAAGAACTAAAATTGAACGTTTGCCAGTGCAGGCACCGTACGAAGGGCTTCTATCCATTGCCTCATATACTCCTCTCCACAATGAAGAAACTGAGGCTGGGAGAGGATATCGCCCAAGGTCACAGAACTAGTAATCTCTGGCTCCAAAGTTCCCAGCCACCACACATACTCCCCTCTCACTGTATTCTGGGACCCACATGAGAGCGCAAAAGTCCACTTTCCGGCCCCAATCCGGACAGCTCAGCTTTCACTCTACAAATATTCCCAGATCCATGATGGAAGCAACATCCGCTAACGCAATCAACAGGGTCCTGACCACGGGGGCAACTCCGCCAATGCCGTGGGCAGACCAGGACTTAGGGCTTGGAGAACAAATGGGGAGCAATCATCAAGGAACGACAGGCGCAAGCGTCCACGTCGCAAACCGCGCTGCACGCCCTGGAGCCCCTCCGGGTGCCAGAAGGCTGCGCCCAACGCGCGTGCGCGGGGCCAGAGGGGACGCCTCCGCGCGAGCGCGCGGAGAGCGGAGCGCGCGGTCGGGAGAGTGCGCGGGCGCTGTGCGGCGTCGGCGTCGGCGCGCGCGCCAGACCGAGGCTGTGTGGGCTGCGGAGGGAGGGAGGCAGGCGGCGGCGGCGCCCCAGAGCCAAGGGGACGCGCGGGCCTCGCGCCGCAGGAGCAGATAGGTGTGGAGGAAACCCCAGGCTCGCGGCCCGAGGCGCGAGAGCTCGGCCTGTCGACTGCGGCCTCAGAGGTCGCCCGCCGCGTCTCGCGCCCGAAGTGGCCGCCGCCCCTGGAGACTCGCAGTGACACGGGCCTAAACCGCAGCGGCCGCGGGCGTCCGGACCGCTCCGACCGTCGGGCCGGGCCGGGTTAAGACGAGCGTCCGGGCAGGTGCCGCCCCCCTAGGGCCGGCCGGGGGGCAAGGCGCCCACCGCGCGGCCCGCGGGCTGTGCTCGGCGGAGGGACCGCCCGCGCAGCCCCCCCACCCGGTGGGTCCGAGCCGGAGTCGCGCCCCGCCTTCCCCGGGGACGCTTGGACCGAGCGGCAGGAGCCAGAAGAGCCCGCGCGGGTCGGCGCCGCTCGCCGGGCTCGCGCGGGAGAGGAGGGGAGGAGAAACTTTGCATTTTATTGTTGTTTTAGTCCTTAAGTGCCAGGAACTCTGTTGGGAGGAAAAATGTCCTTCTTCAATTTCCGTAAGATCTTCAAGTTGGGGAGCGAGAAGAAGAAGAAGCAGTACGAACATGTGAAGAGGGATTTGAACCCTGAGGAGTTTTGGGAAATTATAGGAGAATTGGGTGACGGAGCCTTTGGGAAAGTGTACAAGGTAAGAGAAAACGGGAAGTTGCACTTGGAAGGTAAAACAGCCACTGGCCCGGAGTGGCACTGGGATTTACCGTCCTTCTTGTCCCTTTCTCTTTTTGACTTCGTGAACGTACATTGGAACTTTACTTAGGTTATCGTCCAAGGAGCAGCTAAGACAGTAGGGTTTAAAGTTGAACAAAATTGGGTCTGGACGTAGTTTAAAGAGTGATTGCTAAAGGGAGGCAAGGTTATAATGTCTGCTGTCAAACTTTAGAGGAAATGATGATGTTCTTTAAAGCTCGGGTCAGGCTGTGGCCCTCAAGTGTTTTAAAATCATTGTGCTTGTAGAAACCGATACTTTTCAGTAGACTTATATTTGTTTACTTGCTATTTGCAGTCATATGTGTGCTTTTCCTAAGACATTTTCTTTTTTAGGGTCCAGGACATATAGCAGTGTCTATAGCTAACACATAACTAGTCTCTTGGGGGTGAGAACATAGTGATTGCTACTTGCAGACTATTTTTGAGTTGGTCGCTTGACAACATACTGTAAAATGGAATGGAATTTCTGATAGAAAATTTCCACAAGAAAACCTGCATCTGGTACTAGTTTCTAAATGTAATTATAGTGAGCATTGACTAGAAGTCAATACCAGCTCTTAAGAAATTAAAAACACACACAGCATATATATATATGCATATATATTTATTTCAGTAGAAAGAGGTTTGATGTTTCAACCTGAAGGCATTATTATTAACTGTTTACTGCCTCATAAGGAGTATAGGAATGAATGATGTCATTGGAATATTTTCATCCTGAAGGGTGAGGTTATTATGAGACACAGGTTAGGGGGAAGGACCCACAGGTTGCCTAGAAGTGAAAACGTAAATAACTTCTGTTTATACGGGACTTTTCAGTTTTTAAAAAGTACTTTCACATAATTTGGCCCCCAAAAGCCTTGTGAGGTAGGCAAGTCATTTCATAGATGAGGACACAGACTCAGAAATTGTTCGAAGTCATAGTTTAGATTTGAACTCAGGTCTTCTGACCCCATGTTTACTATTGTTTTTTGCTTTAATGTCCATTGGTAAAAATGATAGCATTTTCCTTCCTTTCTAAGCTCCATCCACTTCTACCTTTGCCCTGTTTCAGATACATCTCACTGTCCCTAGTCTTTCTCGTTCTTTATTCAGGCTGAACTATCCACTCCTCTATGTGTGCTTTCAGAACACATTGTCCACCTGGCTGCTATGGCACTTGTCACATATTATTGTTAATGTGTTTGTGTTTTTATGATAAGACCAGGGCAAAAATTATGATGTACATCTGGATTCATCAGTTGTCTTTGCACATAGTCCACCTCTCAAGACATTTGCTAGAAGAATGTGTGTTACCTACATGGGAGTGCTTATTGAAATTATTTAATGCTGTGAAAGTTGGCAAAGTAAACTTCAGAGGGTAAAGTATGGGTTTCAGCAAGAGCTTACTGTATAGATGTATGGTAGGAAGGGCTTTTAGTGCAGTGAGATCACTCTTGAGAGTAAAGAATTGTGTTTTAGTGCTGGCTGTCACAAACCAGCTTTGTGATCTTGGACAGAACACTTAACTTCTCTGAACCTCTGTTTTCTTAGCTGGAAAATGTTTGTTCAGATTTCTTTACCCATTAACACTCTGTGAGTATGCAGTTATTTAGGAAAGGCAAAAATAAATCCTCGAGGCATCTAGAATCCAGTAGTTAGAAGGCAGTAAGTGATTATGGGCAGTTTTCATGGTATAAATGTTTTATTTAATAGGAACACTGTACTATTAAGACACTAGCTCTAGAATTGTACTATATCTGGGCTCCTTCAATAGCAGCCTGTGAGCTTAGACAAAGTACTTAATCATTCCATGTCTCACTTTCTTCATCAATAAGACCTACTCCTCAGTGTGTGAGAATTAAAGGAGATAATAAGTATAAGGCACATAAAAAGGGCTCAGTAAATGGTAGAAATTACCATTATTACGTTTACAGCTCAGAAGCAAAATACAGGATGGGATAGGAAAAGGGACCTATGAAGATAGTGAGTCATTTTCCTATTTTCCCATGGCACAGAATGATTGTGTGGGCATACTAATGCTCTGTGATTTCATTAATGACTCTTTCTGCAAAGTGTAACATATCTTTTTACAATGAGATATCAATTGAAAATTTTCTGAAAAAGAGACTTATTCTATGTAGTCGAACACTATAAAATTGTGTCAAGGATAATTTTTGTGGTCTTGATTATTTTACTGTGGTATTTGGAGAGCATAAATTCTTTGCATCTTTTCATTTCACTCTTCTGTGCTTCTAGGGCTCTGAGATTTTTTAAAAAAGAAAATTTAAACTCACCTGACCTGCTTTACCTCTTTTTCCTGGAAGTTTTTGTTTTCCAAGATACTCTAGAAATTTTAAGTTTATAAACTTCCTTCTGCGTGGGGGAAAAAGCTATCAAACCTTAATGTTGTGGGCAGTAGAAAACTATTTGTAAAATTGATTCTGTCATTTGCTTATGGAAATTGGTAACCGTTATAAAGATTAAATTGTAAGTAGGCAATCATCTTGTGTACTTAGTTTATTTGAAACATTTTCCATCATATAGTTGTATCCTTTCCATTCAGTTCAGCACTACACAACTCTGTGTTATTTTTGTACTTGAAAAATCTTCCCTATTTTTAATTTATTTTCTCTTTTTCTAAGTCTCTGACTTATCTATTTTTATTTTTCTTTTTTTCTCTTTTCAATATAGTATTATTCGACATACAAATGAATATATAACATCCCTCTTTTTTTTTTTTTGCATTTGAATTTCTGTTGTCTTTAACAGAAGAAAAAAGGACTGACATAAAATTATATATTGAATTGAAGCCGAACTCCTGACTGGGTACTGGATGAAAGTGATTGTTTTATGGCACTGATGACATGCACCTTTTTTTTTTTAAAAAAAAAAACTGAAATATATAACCTTTGTATTGAAATGTACAAAAACATGTACATTTAGCAAATAATAATAAAGTAAACTCCTATTAATCATCAAAGTCAGGGAATTCTACTAGTACCCCAGAATCCCTCCCACCTCTGTTCTTAATTGATCCCTCTCTTCTCGTAAAGGAAACCACTATCCTATCTTTAAGTTACTAATTTCTTTGCTTTTCTTTATAGCTTACCATCTAGATATGTATCCATAAACATTATAAATTTAGCTTTTTATGCACTTGAACTTTATTTGAATGGAATCATATTGAGTGTATTCTTTTTGTGTCTTGCCTCTTTCAAAATCAGCATTGTGTTTGTGAGGTTAATCTTTGTTATCACCTGGAGCTGTAGTTAGTTCATGTTCATTATAGCATAGAATTCCATTATATGGTTATATCACCAGTTATTTACCATTCTGCTGTTAACGAGTATATTAGTTGTTTCTAGGTTTTGGCTTTTATACACCAAACTGATGCATATATGCATAAGATTTGCTAAGACTTAACTCAGGAGTAGAATTGTTGGGTTATAGGGTAGTGTATCTTTAATTATGCTAGATGATGCCAAACTACACTAGTTTACACTCCCACCAGCAGCATATGAGAATTTCTTTGCTCTCCATCCTCGCCAACATTTGATGTTGTCAGAATTTTTCAGTTTTGGCAGTCTGATGTTTATATATATATATATTTATTGTGGTTTTAATTCACTTTTCTCTGACTACTAATAAGTAATTCTTTTAATAGGTTTATTGGTAAATTGGATTTCTTCTTTTGTGTTCAAGTCTCTTCATGTTTCTGTTCTATGTCTTTTCTTGTTTATTTGTAGTATATTTTGGATTTTAACCATTTGGCAAATCACATTTCTACCTTGCCAGCTGTTCACTTTTAGTTTTTATAAGTATGGAGCACTAGAGGGAGGCTGCAAAGAGGAGGAGGAAGAGAGAACTTGGCTTTTCTCTGTTTCCTGTGGGCTTCTTGTCTGTTTCCCTGTTAGTCTTACCACCATCCTAGTGGAAATTCTTCATCCCAGCAAGAGCAGTTGAATCATTTGTAGTTTTTCCAACACTTACAGAGTTAATATCATAACCCTTCATAATACCAGCTTCACTTGGCTGGTCCCCTCTTTTTCAAAAGGTGTCCTGGTTCCATGTGACCCCTCTTCCAAGTTCAGAGATGCTGGCAGCAGCCAAGTAGCACACTCTCCTCAGGGATCTGAGTTTCAGCTCTGCAGAACCTTTCCTCTAAGCTTTTGAGTTTCAATAATTCTAGTTCCTTCCCTTGGTTCCTCTGGTCCTAGGGTAGTAGCTTTTTCCTGCAGTTGTTACCTCCCTGACCCTTCACCTTTTCTAATTTTTTAGTTACCTAGTTAACAAGTCAACCATTATATTAAATTCTCTCTATTAAAATAATCAATATGATTATTTCTTTTGGCTGAACCTATCGATACAAATATTAAATAAGTTAATAAATGGGGAGTGCAAAGAACAGTGCTTGGCACAATGTAATTGCTCAATGAATGATATCTAATAGCATAATGCATACTATTATATAGAATAGCATACTCGAAATAATTGGAAGTTTTTATACCTTATTTCTTTGCAAAATACTAAAATTTCCAATTTAACTACATAGCTCAAAAAAGCAAAGATGATAATTGAACTTTATTGATACCGATATGCTCAAATATCATCACCTCAGTGAAGTCTAACTTAACTACGCTATTTAAATTGTAATTTCTTCCCTGTGTACCCCCCATCTCCTCATCTTTCTTATTACCTTACTTTAATTTTTCCAGAGTACTTATCACTAACATACTCTCTTTTCTTATATGTCTTCTCCCCACAATTATAAGTGCCATGAGTGCAGAAGGATTTTGTGTATTTTTTACACTGTCAGCATCTGGAACAGTGCCTGACATCTAGAAGGTACTCAGTAAATATTTTTTCAATGAACAAATTGATCATAGCAGACCAATTCTTGAGCATGCTTTAATAGATTTTTATACTGCATTTCTTTCTGAGAACAAATTTTTGTGGGGTGCTGTGTTTGTCTTTGTGTTTTCTACATCTTCAGCTAATGCCTTGCATGTAGTAAATGTTCATAAACTGTGATTTGGTTGGTTTAGTTTTTGTATTTTCTTATGGTTGAATGTTTTTATACACTGGACTTTTCTTGGTAGGAGGAGGAATACCTTTGAGTTCTCAACCTTGAGATCAAATCATTCAAATTAATAGAATCAGTCCCAGTGATTATTAAAGTGTTTGGGTTCATCTCTTTCTTTTTATTCTTTGTCTTTTAGATTCTTTTTGTATTCATCTTATTTTTTTCCCTCCCCCTTTTGATTGACTAACACCTTTGTAGTACTAAGGTCATCTATATTTTCTATGCTTGGTCTTTCAATTTGTAGCTGAGAATTTTATTAAAATATATTTCTCATTGTGAAAGTATTATATAGTCTTGAAATGTAGAAATATAGGAAGAAAATAAATGAAAATTTAAAAATTACTTATATTGTCACCATCCGGGAAAGTAACTGCTGTTGAAACAAGAGCATTATAAGAGGATATAATTTTTACCCTGATTTGTTTAGAACATGAAACCAGTACAGGAAACTTAATAAGTTATGTTTTTCTCTACCCCCCTATTTGTTTATGTAGAGTGGTCAAGTTCTATTTGTGATTCATGAAAACAAAAACATAGTGATTTTTAAATGATCATGACTGGTCTCTGAAAACTTTTTATCAATATAAGTTATATCTTCTTTAAAGTAATATCTTGGCATCCGTTATTCAATTCTTGTTTTTATTAACATTAGTTATTTCGTTGTCTTCATGTCAAAAATTGTCATGCTTTTCGTTAGTAAATTAATGAGACTGTTTCTTTTATCACTTTATATCTATTATATTTGTTTAAAATAGTTTCACATGGTTATCAATTTTTATTTCAGTTTTGATTTTCAGAGTTCTCTAGTACTAGATCCTGATAAATCAAGTTATTTTCAAGCAACAATGTAGGAGGCACTATACTTTCTAATGTAACTTTTATTTATTACTTATGTTAAACCAAATGGTCCCATTGTTGGTTTAATCACTGTATCTAAGGGAATGGAATAATGAAATTTGCTACTATAAAGAACTTTAGAGATCGTCGAGTGTTAGTTATTTCTCTCCCTTCATGCCATTCTATTCAGAAGTAAAAGATACATCTTTAAAATCTCTCAGCACATCAGTAGAAGCATGAAGAAGTAGGATGACTTTTAACTCCACTCAGAATATGCTTGGTCTCCTACCAGGGCTCATATTTTATAATGTTCCTCTTCAAGGACAGTTCCTCTGGTCTCTTTCTTCCTAAAGTGTTACATAAAAATGATAAGAGAAGGGCTTATCTGTCACTGACTTATTTCCTCTGAATAAGGGAGGGCGAGTTCTAATTATTATTGGCTCAACTGTAGTATCTTCCTTAGAGAAAGAAACTTAATGGCTCTATTTCACCAGTTATGATAAACTGTTTGCTTTTTAACATCTCTGAAATTGGGATATATCCTTTACTGATCAATGCCTTAGTATTATTGTTGGCCGGGTGGAGGTCATGATATGTCTGTCATTGAACTTAGTTGTACCCCCATGTCATACAGTTATAGTCCTTTGATGTTTCAATTAATAAACTATTTGAGGACCTTTTGAAGAAAGAAGGTAAGTCCCGATTGTTACCTAAACATCCTTTAGCACCCGTGGTAAGATCAAGAAAGTAGTATGAGCATTTTGCAAAATGGGAGACAGTGGCTTCAAAGAAAATTTTGGAGACAAGTAGCAGAGGAGCAGTGCTGCTTCACCAAAGCTTCTAATGGCCAGAGAATGATACTGTGTGGAAAACACAGACATTAGATAACTCTGAATGAAAAGTAATTTAGAAGAGTAAAACTTAAATATTAGTACTTAATTTTTCATTATGCACAGATTATAGATATGCAATAACAAATTTTGTCTAAACATGTCCAAATGAGTTTTTTAAAAAAGGCATAACATAGAAATTCTAAAAAATAAAGTGTAATAGTTTGTTGGAAGTTTTTCTTTCTTAGTGAAATATAGGATAATGGTGCATCTTAAAAGGCATCTTATATTTTATAAAATGTAGTAGTTTAGAATATTCTTCTACTGTGGTAGTGAGGACCAGTATAAAGTTATCTTTTTATTCGTAACATGTTCTCTGAACCCCAAACGTTAGGGTTATTTAATTAGTAATTAGTATTTTTGCCTCTGTTTTTCCCTAAGGAAGTAAAACAGCAGTAATGTACTTAGAAAATGTTAAACAAAAAACTTCATAGCCAAAAGTTTTTTGAAAGAAAGGTTTTATTGGGCCAAGTGTTAGCCAGAATAGGACCAGATCCTGGAGCATGAAGTCAAACTACCAGCAGCATGGATAAGCTAGATAGAAAAGACAAACATGCGTGCCTTACTGGCATTGATGGGCACTTTTAGACATTCTGTTCTAGGGAAGAAAGATGTAAGATTTTTAGGAAGAATTTACATTGGCTACAGATAAGCAAGATGGGACGAGGTAAAGTGGGAGTAGTTCTATGATAGGTATACATTCTGTAAGGAAAAAATATTTACTGCTTTTGATTGGTTAGGGCAACAGTCCTGAAAGTTGCGTAGTATGCAGTGGTGTCTAGTGATCAGCTAATAAGACTCTTGAGGTTGATTCAAAGCTCCAGCATACATTCAAGAATATGAGCAGTCTTTTGTGAGTTGTGCCACAGCTATTATCGGGTGAATTATTCCCGTCTCTCTCACTCTCCTGTCTGCTGTAATTTAGGACATCTCAAAATTTTTCTCTTGACAAAAAAATTCGTAGGCTGATACCTGCTTTGTTTATTTTCTTCATCATCATCACCAATGTTAGATGATAGATTACTAAGAAATCTCTCATATACTGATTTTTAAGTACTAATTGCCTCTATAAAAATGATACTTGTCCATTTTTAAAAAATTAAACAATATGTCTACAGCCATGCCACCCTGAACAAGCCCGGACCGTCTGATCTCAGAAGCTAAGCAGGGTCAGGCCTGGTTAGTACTTGATGGGAGACCACCTAGGAAGACCAGGTGCTATAAGTGTAAAAAAAAAAAGTAAGGGATTGTAAGCTGACAAGGTCCTTGCAATCTGTGAGGTCAACCAAGGGTAGCCTTGTTTAAAAAAAAAAAAATTTAAACTTTTTTTAATAAAACTTTTTATTATATATAAAAAAATTAAACTTTTTTTTAATAAAAAATTAAACAATATGAAAAATAATAAAAAATCAAAAGCGCCTGAAATTCTACCATCCTCACTAATGCTGTCTTTCCATTTACTGCTTATGAAGCTCTTCATATGTGAAAATGGATGTGTAGTTTCTGTAAAATTACATATCTCTCATGTTTAGTAATTTGCCTTTTTTCCCATTCAGTGATGTTTTATGGCTGCTATTTTATCTTAAGAAATATTAATTAGCCAATTAATTTTAATGACTGCATAATGTTCCATTGTAGAATTATATTGAATTATATAAGCAGGTTCTTGTGACTAGACATTTAGGCTGATTCATTTTTCCTTACTGTAAGCATAGCTTTGATGAATATTTTTATGTAAGCATATTTTTATTATATAAAATTATCTCTTTACCATAAATTCATGAAAGTAGGATTTGGACATTTATTTATTTATTAAAATACTTATAAGTAGCTTTTAAAAGTTTGGTATTTTTTTCTTAATAGATGCAGTTTTGCTGAAGTGATATAATAATATTGAAATGTCTTTTAAAAACCTAATTAGTATTTTATGATCTGCTTAAGATACGCACTTAGCATAGTGCATAGCATGCATTAGTTAATATTTATGTTTAGGCTATCTTTTAAAATAAGTATGTCAAAAGAATGAGAAGACAAGCCACTAACTGGGAGAAAATATTTGCAAAAGACATTTGATAAAGAACATATAAAGAACACTTGAAACTCAATAATTAGAAAACCAACAAACTGGTTTAAAAAATAGGCAAAAGATCTGTACTGGCATCTTACCAAAGAAGATATGTAGATGGCCAATACACATATGGCGAAAATCCAAAACACTGGCAACACCAAATGCTGGTAAGAATATGGTGCAACAGAAACTCATTCATTGCTGGTGAGAATGCAAAATGGTACAGTCACTTTGGCAGATGGTTTGGCAGTTTCGTACAAAACTGAACATTTTTACCTTATTATCCAATAATTGGATATTTACCCTAGGAGTTGAAAACTTATATCCTCACAAAAATCTGCACATGTATGTTTATAGTAGCTTTATTCATAACTGCTGAAACTTGGAAACAAGCAAGATACCTTGAGTAGGTGAATGGATGGCATACCTGTATAATGAATTCAGTGCTAAAAAGAAATGAGCTATCAAACCAAGTAAGACATTGAGGAACCTTAAATGCATGTTACTACATGAAAGACACCAATTTGAAAAGGCTACATACTGTATGATTCCAACTATATGACATTCTGGCAAAGCACAACTATGGAGTAAAAGATCAGTGGTTGCCAGAGATTAGGAAGGGATGAATAGATAGAGTATAGAGGAATTTTAGGGAAGTGAAACTTCTGTATATTGGTGCATACATGTCATGCGTTTGTCGAAACCCATAGAATGTACTCCCAAGAGAATGAATCTAAATGTAAATTAAGGTCTGTGGGTGATCATGATATGTCAATATAGGTCATCTGTTGTAACAAATGTACCATTCTGGTGTGAATTCTTGATAGTGGGGGAGGCTGTGCATGTGTAGAAGTGGGGAGTATATGGGAACTCTCTGTACTTTTTGCTGAACTTTGCTGTGAACCTAAAACTGTTCTAAAAAAGAATGCTTATTTAAAAAAATAGTAAAATTAAAAAAAAAGTCCGCATTGTGAAATTTCTGATACTTTCATTTTTAGGCCCAGAATAAAGAGACCAATGTTTTAGCTGCTGCAAAGGTGATTGACACCAAATCTGAAGAAGAACTTGAAGATTACATGGTTGAAATTGATATCTTAGCATCTTGTGATCACCCAAATATAGTCAAGCTTCTAGATGCCTTCTATTATGAGAACAATCTTTGGGTAATTATTTTCTGTTGATCTATAGGAGTGGTCAAAATGATTTCATTGTCCTAAAGAGGTTTATTAGTTGTGAAAGTCTACTTTATGTTTTACTTTTTCTTTTTAGTTACTTGTGTTACTTTAATGAGAGTTGGCTAGCTGATGAAAGCATCATTAACAACATAATTATCCTTAGCTTCAACAGATATTCAGATGTATATTTCATTTTGTACCATATTTCATGATTATTTGACATTGGAACCAAATGGAGAAACTTTGTTAAGAATGTTAAATTTCCTAAATTATGAAATTAGATGGCCTTTTCTTGTAATTTAAATCTAAGCGTTTACTTGAAAAGTTTTAAATATTTCTTTTGTTCTCTTAGAAATTATTTATAATTTTCTTATCTTAAACTTTTTTTAAATCATGTAATAAACTATAAAATGCTTACTAGAAATGTTAAATATTTATTTTCTATATTATTAAGCCCAGCTTTAGTACATGATGTAAGTGGTTAAGGCTGTATGTATAAATTTGGTTTATTCTTAGAGAATATTAGGCACAAATAGATACAGAAATAAAATGTTAATATTCATTATAATAACCAGTCACTTCCTTTGTACCAACTCTAAACAAGAGTGCTTTTTGAAACAGTTTTCATTTTTCTCTTTGAAGGAAGAAACAGTGTTATGGGAGAAGAGTAGGTAGGACAAATAATACCTGACTGGGAATCAAAAGGCCTGTATTTTTTGATCCTGGTGCTGGTAGGTAGGAGCTTCAGTAAGTTAATTAACCCTTACGAGTCTGTATTTCCCCACAAGGATGAGTAATGATCTACCTCCCAAATTATTTTTCAAATGATATAATGCATTTGAAAAAAATTTTGTAATTGATAAGCACCTGTAAAAAAAATCAAGTGTTATTATATACAGGGAAAACAAAGCAGGAAGCTATAGAATTTGTTAAGATATGTAATTTAAAAAAATTATCTATAGTTATTATTAATGTCATATCTTCTAATATAGTTGTTCACGGCTCTAGCAGAACATTTCCAGAGATTATAATGAAAATGAACTCCTAGACAATTTAATAAATAGATAAGATCTTTACTCAAGACTCATAAAATAAAAAGTTAGACAACTGTGAAGGGACAGTCTGGTGAGAGAGATAGATAATAATTAACCAAAGAATCATAGTAAATAGAAATTTACAACTGTGATAAGGGTTAAGGAAAGGTACCTGGTAGTATGTACCAGGGAGGTCTGGAAAGGCATCCATCAGGAAGTGATAATTGACCTAGGATCAGAAGGTTTTGTATATGTTTTTTCTATTTTTTTTTAAACTAAAAGTCTATATTTTCAGGATTTATTCCTATTAGTAAAGTTAAAAAATATATTTGGTCACTTAAATCACAACAGTTACCTTAAAAATGAGAGTAATAAAATCTTTTAGTGGTGATGAAATGGATATATAATACTGTTCTGAAGAAAAATTCTGTACCTTGTTATTTTAGAGAAGCAGGAACACTAAAAATGATGATTAACAAAAATGCACATACTTGCAGAATGTATTCTCTTTGTGCTTTCTCCAGTGTATATCATTAAGACTCGTAACACTTTTGACAAAGAAAAGTTTTATGGTCAGCAGCATAACACTGTTTTCATAACTTGAGTTATTTGATAGCTGCTTATCTTTTTTGCTGAGTCAAAGAAAAAATACTCAAACTCAATGTTGTGTTAGACACATGCTTTTTTATTTGCCCACAGATCCTCATTGAATTTTGTGCAGGAGGAGCAGTCGATGCTGTGATGCTTGGTAAATACCTTTTTTCCTTTGTTTGTATCTTAAATTATACTTAATAAAAGTGAAAGGATTTAAAACATTTATATGTTGATATCTTATTGTTAAGTGAAGTTCAGTCAATTAAGAAGTCCGCTTAACTCTATTTTTCTTGGATAATTGTAATAAAGTTCTAAAATGAAATATTGAGTATAACATGTAAAGAAAAGTCTTTGTAGATATTTAGTTCTTCTAGAATAAATTCACTGTATATGATCCTTGATAGTGATGGTGAAGTTACATAGCTTGCCGATATGTTTTCACTGAATAAAAAATGCAGATTTGTTTACTTTTTCCTTATAGAACTCGAGAGACCATTAACTGAGTCCCAAATACAAGTAGTTTGTAGACAGACCTTAGAAGCGTTGAACTACTTACATGATAACAAAATCATCCACAGAGATCTAAAGGCTGGCAACATTCTTTTTACCTTAGATGGAGATATTAAGTTGGGTAAGTTTATTCCCTTAAATAAAACATTTGATTTGTGCTCTGAGATTTCTTTTCCCCTGTATATATGTGACTTAATTATTGTTTTGTTATAACTCAAATATATGAAAAATGAATTACTCTCAATTAATTTTTTAAATACTTCCTTAGATAAGTAATTATTCATCAGCTCCCAGAGTTCCAAAGTATAGTCATCTAATATAAAGACATTTTAAAAAGAAAGTAAGAAAGGATGCATAAAGGCAAGCTTTAAAAAACTGGTTCTTTTTTCCATTAAATTTTTGTATGTAGACTTAATATTTATTAATATAATACATTTGGAGTATGATATAGCATGTAAAACTGCTAGTTTTATCTTTAATTCTGAAACTCATGTCTAATGAGATTCTTTTTTCATGTTTATTATTTAGTTTTATACTTTATTTTATGCATACCTTGGCTAAACTAACAGTAACTAACCATAGAACTGAAAAGGATACCTAAAACAAGTATAAGGACTACAGTTTTTACTTTTGTTTTTTAAGTGGGAGAGTAAATGAAACTTCGTCAGAAGAAATAGATGTAGATTTAAAGGGGAACTTAATTAATTTTATACACACACAAATGGAAGATACAGTCCTCTTTAAGTATACCCAAGATATGAATTAAAAAAAATCTGGTGATGAAGTCTAAATTTATGTATTTCGAAAGCATATTAAAAAGACAAAATATATTCAAAGGCGATGTTGATAGGAGTAATCATAGTCATTTTACTTCACTTTGTCATGACATCTAAACAGGTATTATTTGATATACTAAATTTTAACCTTTTTATTATGAAATAAATACAGATATAGAAGACTACACAATTTTGTACCTTAGTTCCTTAGCTTAAGACAATGAATTGGTTCTCTCTCATCCTGACCAGTATTTTTTAAAATGTTGGTGACCAGTATTTTTTAAAATGTCATAATTAATTCATAAATTCATTTTATTTTATAGGCTTCAAATCTGTTGCAGTTTTTATCTTTATTTAAGCTAACATTGTACCATCTTTGGTGAATGGGAGTTTCTTCAAGTTGGCTTGTCAGTCTTTTTGACATGAGTCAAAGCTTCGATAGCTTCCTTATTATCTATTAGCTTGAGATGTTTCAGGCTCATATTGTATGTTTCCTGCCTCAGACCTGTGATTAGCCATTTCTTCAAGAAACCTTGGTTTCTTTTGGTAGGATGTGGTATTTCAAGACCACAATTTGAGTGTCAGAGGCGCTTATAGTCTCTGGATTGGCAATTGTTCTAGGCCTTTCTAAAGAAGAGAGACTCTCATGAGTTCCTATATGTTTCCTATTCAAATTCAACATAAAGGTCCCCTCCCCACCCCCTGCCGCCCTCAAGCTCTTCTATATTACATCTGTATCTCCTGAGAGTCATGGTTCTCAAGGACATTGATGATTGATTTAGAATATACCATAAATACTCATTTAAATCCTCTTTTCTATATTTATTTAATGCTCATCACCAATCCTTATGTTGATGTCTCTGGTCATGTCGGTTGTCTGAAGTTCATTCTCTGGTAGATTCCTCTGGAAGCGTTCTTGAGTTTTTATATAAGGATAACAGTTCTATTCTTTATATTTTGAAGGTCAGTTTTGTGAGTTAGAAAGTCCTTGGTTTGTATTTCTTTCCTTGAGTACCTGAAATATGTTACCCTGTTTTCTTCTGTCATAAAGTGTTGTTGAAAAGTTCGATTTTCTTTCTCTTATGAGTCATATGCTCTTTTTGCCTAGATGTCAAGGAATTATTTTTCTTTAAGGGCCAGTAATTTGTCTAGACTTTTCTAATATATATGTTTTTTTTTTTTTTTATAACAATTCAGCTTTTTTTTCAGTAAGGTGGTTTGGAATTACTGATTTAGTGTTTGTTCTGTTCCCTTGTATTGACTTTCGTCTTTAGGGACTTTGATTATCTGTTTGTGAGATATACCTGTCATCAATATTTACAACTTTTTCCTCAAGTTCTTTTTATATTTCTTCATTTCTTTTTTTTATTATGATGAAATATACTTAACAAAATTTACCATTTTAACCATACAGTTCTGTAGCATTAAGTATGTTCACATTGTTGTGCAGCGATCATCATTGTCCATCTCCAGAACTTTTTCACCTTCTCCAATTGAGACTCTACCCTTTAAACACTTAAGTCCCCATTTCCCTCTCTTCCAGCCTCTGGCAACCCTCGTTTACTTTCTGTCTGTTTGAATTTGACTACTTTAGGTACCTCATATAAGTGGAATCATACAATATTTTTCCTTTTGTGACTTAGCATAATGTCTTTAAGGTTCATCCATGTCGTAGCATGTGTCAAATTACTTTCTTTTTAAGGCCGAATAATATTTGTTAGATGTATATGCTACATTTTGTTTATCCATTCATCCATTGATAGACACTTTGATTGCTTCCACCTTTTGGCTCTTGTGAATAATGCTGCTATGAACATAGGTGTACAAATATCTGTGTGAGCCCCTGCTTTCAATTCTTTTGGCTATTCCAGAAGCAGAATTGCTGTATCATATGATGATTCTGTATTTAATATTTTGAGGAACCAGCATATTATTTTCCATAGTAGCTGTACCATTTTCCATTTCCACCAGCAATGCACAAGGGTTCCAGTTCCATCCTTGTCAACACTAACAAGGATATATTTTTGATGATAGCTATCCTAGTGGGTGTGAAGTGGTAAAGGGTATGAATTTTATTGTATTATTTGTCCTTGCATTCCTCCTAGTTTTGTCTTTTTTTTTTAAATGATTTTTTTTTCTAGTTTTCTCTTGCATTCTGCTACCTCATTTCTGAGTCTGACTTATGCTACTCTTTTATGTCTTTTGTTTTTTGAAGTCTCATAACTCATTTTGAAATAGTATTTTATAATTTTGATCCATCTTTGGTGATTGTTTTTCTGTAAATATATTAACATTATTTGAATACAGGAACATACTTTTGTGTAAAATAATGCATACCTTCAAAAATAAGTATATTTTGAAGATTTAAGGATGCCAAAATAGTTTTGAGTTGCTTGACATTTAAAACAGTTGCAATTTTTTTTCTACTAATTTGTAAATACTTGCAGAGAACATTCCATTTCTTTGACATCCTGTTATGTGTACATAGATTTATAGAACCATACTACCCTCATGGACCCAAAGTTTTAGGATGATCTTATTGGATCACATTATCACAAATGGAAATAAGTATGTAAAATGTTATCTTAACAGACCAATGTGTACATGCCATGTCATTATAAGTAGAAATACAAAGCATATAGTGACCTTCATTTTCCTTTTTGCATAGAAAATAAAAATGCCTTTTGTTCCTTTTTAGTTTACTTCCTTTTCATTAGAGTGTTTAGAGAGATATGAATGTTGACAGTAGACATTGTTTAGACCTATTTCTGGACCTCCTTCCCAAGTCATGTACTGAGAGGAGAAAGTTAAGAAGAATAGTGTCATAGGTTCTAGGAAAACTCTAGATTACCGAGCTGACTTTACCTGAGTACAGAACCTCTTCGGGCAGGAATATCATACTGTGATCTCAATTTCTTCCTCCAGAAACATAAAAGGAGCCTATAAGTAGAGGAGGTAGCGGGTAATAGGGGTGAAGAGTCCTGAATAAATCTATTTGTTGCATTTTCTGCAAATATATTTTCCAACTATAATATGTTCTGTTTGCTTATTTATTTAATTATAAAACATTAACAAAATATCTAATGTAATGAAGGACTTTGTCTACCACATTAGGAAGCTTGAACTTCATTCCACAGGTAATAGGTAGCTGCCTATTTATGTTTAAGCAGAACTACATGTTCATAAAAAACCACGATACAGTAAACAAATAATTAGAATACAAAGTAAGATTTAATGAGTTTTAAGAGTTCTAACAACAAAATATCACAAAGGTTAAAATTATAGATATGGTTAATAATAGTAACTGCCATTTATTGAGCGTATATTCTGTGCGAAATACTGGATTTTTGGTATTTTATTTTTGAGAATTGTGGCATGTCAAACATGAAACTTTAAAAGATATGTATATATAGTATATAATGGCAAGAGGCAATTCAGGCAGCAGTAACAATTATATTACTATTAATTGTGGTCTGAGCTCTAAGCTTAAATGGTGAGGTTAACATTAATAAAGCTCTTTGTTGCTGTTCTCTGTAATTTAAATCAGAAAACACAGTTCCTAATATTTTTTGTGACAATCTTATGAGGAAGTTAGCAAGAGAAATATTGTCATAAAGGCTGCTTTGGTATAATTTTTGTTTTTCACACTAGAAAAAATGTCTATTTAAATATAATGTAGCCCTAGTTGGCATTTGTTTTGAAGTGGATAGACTGGTCTATTTTAAAGTTACCTTTTTTTCTTCAATTCTGGAGAATTCGTGATCTGAAGATGTATAAACGTGGTATTAGTATATTAATGATGGAATCTTTGGCAGTTTTGGGAGTGAGTGTGGTAGGAAGAGGGTAGTCAGAATTAGAATGATAGAGGTTATTTCTCTCACTCTTTAGTAAGAGCGCCATTATAAAAGACTTAATATGCTTTTCCCTTTTGTTGACAACAGTGAACTTTGCTTAAAAACTATCATTAACACTTTTATATGATTATTTATTTCAAGCGGATTTTGGAGTATCAGCTAAAAACACAAGGACAATTCAAAGAAGAGATTCCTTTATTGGCACACCATATTGGTATGTGTTCAGTTTTATGGATTTACAGTGTTAGTTATATCAGCAGTTATTACATTCATTAATTTGTCTACATAATTGGTGATCTGTTTATCTTTTATGCGGTTTGCAATCCTATTCTTAAGTTAAACATCTTAACTTTCAGTTCCTTGTTTTTATAGGATGGCTCCTGAGGTAGTCATGTGTGAAACATCTAAGGACAGACCCTATGACTACAAAGCTGATGTTTGGTCCCTGGGAATCACTTTAATAGAAATGGCTGAGATAGAACCACCTCATCATGAATTAAATCCAATGCGAGTGCTACTAAAAATAGCAAAATCTGAGCCCCCTACTTTAGCACAGCCATCAAGATGGTAAAGTATTCTAAAGAAGCTTTAAAAAAATTTTTTTTTCCCAGCTTTATTGAAATGTAATAGATAATTAGTTGCTCATATTTACATTGTACAATTCAATGAGTTTTTTTGAATTATAGTTGGCATATAATAATATACCAGTTTCAGTTGTATAACCTAGTAATCAGAGATCCACATAACTTGCAAGACAGTCACCCCACTAAATCTAGTACCTCCTATTCCCCCTTACATATTACATCATTAACCATCTTCCCCATGCTGCACTCTACATCTCCATGTCTATTCTGCAACTATCCATTTGTATCTCTTAATCCCTTTGCCTTTTTTTCCCTCCCCCAACCCCCCTCCCGTCTAGTAGCCCTCAAAATATTCTCTGTATCTATGAGTTTATTACTGCTTTTGTTGTTGTTGTTTATTTGTTCTTTAGATTCCACACGTACGTGAAATCATGTGATATTTGTCTTTCTCTGTCCTTCCCATTTCATTCAGTGCAATACTGTCTCAGTCCATCAAGGCAATATCTTTCTCCATCGCCTTCCTTTTAGTCTGTGTGTGTCTTTTAATCTGAAGTGAGTCTCTTATAGGCAGCATATGTAATTGTCTTGTTTTCTTATCCATTCAGCCACTCTGTCTTTTGGTTGGAGCACTTAATTCTTTTCCATTTGAGGTACTTATTGATAGGAATATAGTTATTACCATTTTTTATTCATGTTCTTGATACATGTTCTTTCTTCTTAAGTCCCTCCAACTTTTCCTGTAATACTAGCTTGGTGTTGATAAATTCCTTTAGCTTATTTTTGTCTGGGAAGCTCTTTATCTGTCCTCCAAATAATAGCTTTTCTGGCTAAAGTATTATTGGTTGTAGATCTTGGGTTTTCATCATGTCGAATATTTTGTGCCAAGCCCTTCTGTCCCACATAGTTTCTTTTGATAAATCAGCTGCCCGTCTTATGGGTGCTCCCTTGTAGGTAACTAACTTCTCTTTTGCTCCTTTTAAGATTCTCTCTTTGTATTTAACCTTTGGCATTTTAATTACGACGTGTTTTGGTGTGGGCCTCTTTGGGTTCATCTTGTTTGGGACTCTGTGAGCTGCCTGGGGTTGTATGTCTATTTCCTTCACCAGGTGAGGGAAGTTTTCCAACATTATTTCTTCAAATAGCTCCTCAGCGTCTTGTTTTCCTTCAGATACCCTTATGACACAGATATTTTTACATTTAATAGTGTCTCATATGCTGCTTAAATTATTATTATAGCCTTGGCTTCTTTTTTCTTGCCATTCTGAATGAGTGCCCTCAGCTTCTCCATCTTCTATATCGGTGGTTCGATCCTCTTCTTTACTCTGTTTTTTTCCATCTAATATACTCTTCATCTCGGATAATGTGTTCTTCATTTCTGACTGGTTCCCTTTTATAATTTCTATTTTAATTTTTATGTTTTTTATCTCTTTGTTAAAGTTCCACTGAATTCATCTACACTTCCCATAAGTTCATTGAGTATCTTTATAACCAGTGTTTTGAACTCTGCGTCTGTTAGATTCCTTGATTCCATTTTTCCCAGATCTCTGTTCTGTTCTCTGATATGGTTTCTGCTTCTTCGTCTTCCTATTTTGACTGTCTTTCTGTGTCTGTTTCTGTGTACCAAGGAAAGCTCTTAAGTCTCCCAGTCTTATTAGTAGGTGTCCAGTGGCACAGTCCTGAGAGGGGTTCAGCTACAGGCCAAGTTTAGCCCTAGACTGTGCCCCTCTGGGGCCACCTGTTAAGATTCAGCAAGCAATCCACAGATGCTGTGCTTATAGTTGCCTCAAGAAACAACACCAGAAACCAAGGCTAGCTGCCACTAGTGTGAATCTTGCCTCTGCTCAGCAAGGAGCACCTGACTCTCCCAGGACACACCTGGATGTGCCTTGGGTGGGGCGGAGTTTCAGGGACTCCTCTGGGCAGACTGACCTCTGTTATCCAGTTTGATGATGTCTCAGCTTTGGTGGTGCTGCATCAGCATACTGGGAGGGAGATGGGCTCAACAGAGGAACAATGGTACCGCGGGCACTTCTGTCTGGGAGAGACCCTAACCTCTGACCCTCACTCCGACAGCTCAGCTTCCCCCTGTAAGTGCCTGTTGCCCTCCGCATAGCCAAACTGGTGCTGTGCTCAGAGCAAGCAGGTCTGTCACCGGGAAAGTCCGCTTGTGAACATGGCCCCTGTAAGAGTTATCTGCAGCTGCTGCTGCCGCAGCCTCCATCACACTCAGCAGCCCCACGTTCTTGCCCCGTCCTACCTTCTGCCGTTGCAGGGTGATTTCTTAGTTCTCTCCATATATGTATGGCTTGTTCATTTAGATCCCAGGTGATTTTCCTTTCTGTATGCTCCTTGTTTCCGTCACAACTTTGATTTGGTCACCAGAGGGATGAACAGAGTCTCTATCATCCACACCATTTTTTTTTTTTTTAAACGAATCTTTTTAAGAAGCAAAACTTGATGCTTTATTCTTCTAACTTTCCTAGGGTACTTAAATTTATGGTACAAAGACTGTATGAAGTAGAAAACTGATTTTTGGTGTAATTTTCAAGGCTTAAGGACCATATAAACTCTTATAACTAACTTTTCCCATAAATTTGAAAATACCAGAGAATTCACTTCTACGTGAAAAAGGTATTTTCTGTACTATGAGAAAGCGAGACATATATGTGTTTGATCTATATTTGTGGAATTTAATATAATAGAAGAATTTTCGTGATTTTGGGCATACTTGTGAATATATGGCTATATCCCAATGGCTAAAACTATGAACTTACTTACATATATGTCTCACTTGTATTTAGAGATGAATAACTTATAAAATCTTAATATTCTCATTAACTGGTTTTCTTTTGTTGAATAATACTATTGTGTACATAATGAAACTTAAGCATAATTTATCAGAGTTTGTTTGATTTTTAATAACAAGAAAGTAAAATAGAATGTTATTGTTAAATTTTTATTTTGAAGGTCTTCAAATTTTAAGGACTTTCTAAAAAAATGCTTGGAAAAAAATGTGGATTCCAGATGGACTACATCTCAGCTACTGCAGGTAAGATAAGAGTAGTATGATAGCAAACCATATAGTTGTTTTAACATCTTCTTAAGAAGAATACAGTTTTAGATTCATTTATTATGTTTGCTTTCTACTCGAATTTCCCTGTGGAAACTCAAAGTTGTTATTTGCTGCCATTACTAAAAGGCATTTAGCTTGTAAGTCATTCCTCTTGTGCTTTTATGATTTAGTTTAATTGTATTCTTTTATTTTGTGGGTTATTTCCACTTTGTTAGTTGCTTCTATTTTGTCTCTCCAGTTACTAGAAAGCATGCACCTTGGGAGAGGGGCATGAGCTAATTAATTTTTTTATATCTCTTACAATGAGGGTAAATGTTCAGTATATAGAGCTGACTTTAAAAAATGGTGTTAAAGTGATTGGGTAATTTTGTTTCATAGCAAGACCAGTTCATAATATTTGAAATAAAATTTTGTCAAAGAATTAATATTACAGGTGGACAAAAAGAATGACAAATCTTGAGGCACTTACTATTTGGTTGAGTATGGTGTAGCTCTTGGATTATAATATTTTAGGTTGATCTGTTTATCTGGGGGGAAAAGCAGGAAAAATTGCCTCGTTCTATGCCAACAGGTATATTCTTGGAACACACTTTCTTTTATTATTTCAGTACCCCCACATTTGAAGGGCTTAGTCTGTGACAGACACTGTTAAGTGCTGAGTATACAGAGCTGAATAGCATGTCTTCTTACTCTTAAGAATATTATAACCATGTCAAAAAAGCAAGTGTTTGTAGACGCTGTTAACAACTTTAAAGCTTTTCGTAATTCTTTTATTAAGGCTTTATACAGGATTTATATGTGTTGTTACTTTTTAAGAATTGGTAATGTATCAACTTGAAAGTTACTTCAAATTTTAAGTTTTAGATTATGAAATGTTGAAGCATACAGAGAAATACATGTACCTACTACCCAGGTATAATGTGTTGTTGTTGTTATTGTTGTTATTATTATTTTCTTTAAATTTTAAATTTTTTAATGATGACATTGCATAATGAAATGTGTTATTATTTTTGACATATTTCATTCAGATTCTTGAAAAAAAGGTAAAGATACAGTTGCAGGCAGCCTCCTACTCCTGCTCAATCCTCATTCCCCTTGCCTCCTTTCTTCCCCAGATATAATGTTATCCGAAGCTGTATATTTCTTGCCCATGTGTTGATATTTTTAACACAGTAATTTTTGACATAGTAATATGTTTTATGTGTTTGAAACTTACTTTACAAGCAAGGGTTTCAGCCATTATTGAACATGCTCTCTTTAATGATCAAACAGCATCCCTTTGTTACTGTTGATTCCAACAAACCAATTCGAGAGTTGATTGCAGAAGCAAAGGCTGAAGTAACAGAAGAAGTTGAAGATGGCAAAGAGGAAGAGGAGGATGATGAAACAGAAAATTCTCTGGTCAGTATTTAGAAAGGAAATTTTATTTAGGTAATTTTTAGAGTTGGGTTTTGAGGTATGATTACACTTGTATCTAAGGATAAATCGATGGGTAGCAGTACAAAACCTTTAATTTTAGAGGTGAAGATTAATAGCAAGTTTGCTCTTGCTACCTGTTTTTGTCATATTTGTTATGTGAAGATTTGTCAGCTCTTTAAATTATTTTTATAATGTGATCAGTTTACTGGATAAAGATTAAATCACATATAAATTAAATAATTTTTAAAAGTATATATTAACATTATTTTGGTCACCATCTTGAAATTATATTTTAACACTAAAAATGTATAAAATCTTTTTTAGCCAATACCTGCAAGTAAGCGTGCCTCCTCTGACCTTAGTATTGCCAGCTCTGAAGAAGATAAACTCTCACAAAATACTTGCATTTTGGAATCTGTCTCAGAAAAAATAGAACGTAATACTCGTAAAGATAAATTTAACAACAGAGTTCTTAATGAAAAACTCATCACTGATGAGCCTGAAAAAGCTGTGGAGGTTACTGATGAACATATTAATGATACTAATTTAGAAGGTATGGCCGAACTTCATACTAGAACAGTGATAATAAGGAAAATGGGAGAGAGGAGAAGAGACCCAGGCTTGAAAATCTACCTGACACAGAAGACCAAGAAACAGTAGACATTAATTCAGTCAGTGAAGGAAAAGAGAATAATACAGTGATAACTTTAGAAACAAGTATTGAGCAGAATCTGAAACCTGAGGAAGAAATGGATCAGGAAAAGCAACAGATACTTGAAAATAAAGTTATAAAATCTGAAGAAATTAAAGATATTACTATGCAAACAATGGATTTAGTTTCTCAAGAGACTGGAGAAAAAGAGGCAAGTATTCAGGCAATTGACAATGAAGTTGAACTTGCAGACACCCAAAAGAATTTGGTAAAAGATGAGAAAACTCAAAAAGATGTGATTGGCGATACAAGCAATGCAGTAGGAACAAATGAGGCAATAGATGTTGCTCGGAAGGCAGTTGAAAATAATGCTGAGGATGCTCAGAATAATGATGGGAAAGAAATGGTTGAAGTAGGCCAGGAATTAGTAAGTAAATCTACAGAGAGTCCTGAGGTTAGTGGTACTGAGGAAGTTCCTGTTAAAGAAATAATTGAAACTAATGAGATAGATCAAAAATCTGTAGAAGGTAAAGATGAGGAACAGTTAATCAACAGTTCTAAGAACAGAGTGGAGACCAATGAGGAACCTAGGACAAATGAAGTTGAGAAAATTACTGAGTTGAGTAGCACTGAAGAAATAGAGGTCAGTGGTGCAGTGATTCATACTGACCAAAAGGCTTTAGGAAGTGAAACGCGAGATGCTCATGAAGCCACTACTCAAACAGATACAGAGCAAAAAGAAATTCCATGTGAAGTGCCAATTAAAACAGAACCTGAAGTTACCACCACTTCAAAGCCCAGTGAACCTCAGCCTGTCCCAATACCCAGTATTAATATCAACTCTGAAGATGCAGAAAATAAAGGAGAAATAGGTGCTTCATCAAAAACTGAAACCCTGCTAATACCAGAATCCGAGAATCAGAAGGAAAATGATACTGATTCAGGCACTGGTTCCACTGCTGATAATAGCAGCATTGACTTGAATTTATCCATCTCTAGCTTCCTAAGCAAAACTAAAGACAGTGGATCAATATCTTTACAAGTAAGTGTACATGGGTCCTCATTTGGGTTTTTCTTTGTCGTTTTGGCAATTTAGAGTTTATGTGAAACTGATATCTTGAAAATAAAATAGTACTAAATCGGTATAGTATTAACCCCATAAAATTCTTAAGGCCTGCGAAGGCAATCAATTAAAAACAAACAAGGAGAGAGGTTCTGGATGTTAACGTTAAATTTTTTGGTAGTACCTGCTTATTTTTTGCCAACGATATAAACAGTGTAACAATTATTTAGTGTGATTTGAGTTCTCTTATTGCACATATCTAGATACTATTTTAGCAAGAATCAATAATGTATGAAATTGTTGAGAAATCGAAGGAATGATCTTTTTTAAAGCACATTTAGGGTGCAAACAGCCCTTGATTTACCGCTGGCCCATACAAAAGATCACTGTTCCTTCATTAGTCGTAGCCATCACAACTACCATGAGAACCATCGTGGGAAAACAAAACCAAAAACTAAAACCCAGAACACTTGCAGTTTTAGACCATAATTGTCAAGTTTAGTGTGCTTAAGAGTTCCTAGGGGGAGCTAAGTAGAAGTATGGGGTGGGACCCAAGATCAGTATTTGTAACAAAATATCCCATGGAATTCTAATACAGGTGAGCCATTGAGTAAAGATCCTGGGTTGACTGTGGAAGAGAAGGCTCTAAACAACAGAAACAACTTAGCAAAACTGACCTTGGGGATAGGACTCCTCAAGGCATGACTGACCAGCCTGCCTGTGTGTCCCAAATTATTACATGTCTTGCCTAGATTGTCTTCAGTTTTCAGTTTATTTTGTTTCACTGACCAAAATTATATTAATCTGAAGTTCATTCACTGACTTAATAGCCTCTTTTAAAAATACAGATACTTCTGTGAGAAGGTGATATTTATTATGGATACTTTAGTAGGAACTTAAGAAATGGAAAGTTTAGCAGTTATGGGGAGGTAGATCTATTGGGGGGGCATACCCATTTTAGATTTTGGAGGAAGCCTGGATAGGGTGCCATGGTCTAGAGCTTAGGGAAAGGAGCATGAGGATAATGGGAACCTGGAGAATATAACAATAAAAGGTTGCAGAACAATGACAGGGAAGTGCCAAAGACAAACTTCAAATTTTAATACATTTTGACTTTAGTATTTTTACATTCCACTTTTTCTCTCTTTGCTTTCTAACCTTTTTCCTCATATCAAAACCAAGTAATTATCTGCTCTGAATACTTATATGTTTACCAGATATGTTTGTATGAGTGTTATGCTTCTATTATTTCTATTTGCATTTAAAAAGCATTTGGATACCAGTTGAGAAATGAAGAATTTGGTCTTAATAAAGAATTGTAGGTAATAGCTAGCAGGCAAATCTGGTGCTTTTGTGGTACAGTAGAGGTGCTTTCTGTCTAGTAACTCTAAAATCACACATTCATCTCTGGCCCTGAGATGGAGGAGGGCTGTTGATACTATTGTTGCTGATGAAATGGATTTTGAGTCCCAATCCTGGTAGTTAAAAATTACCTGGAGGGCCTTTTCAAAATACAAATTCCCAGCCACCCTCAGCCTTATTGATTTAGATTCCTTAAGGAATGAGCCCCAGAAATTCATTTTTAAGTGTTTTGTCAGTGGTTCTGAACCTGAAAAGCAGAGGTATCTGAAAAACTACAAGGTGAAAATATGAAAAAAAAAAAAATGGTTAACATGTAAAAGTTATACTAATTAGTATACTAATTATTGCCTATAATTCTTTATGTGAATTGCTCGTTATCACTGTGCCTGATTATGATGTGATACCGTAAAAAATTATACATCACCAAAATGCATAATATCACTTGAAAAAATTTTGATTTCATCTATAAAGTCACATGAAAGATGAGATTTAAGATGATATAACTGGTTCCACAGGTGGGTCTTATATTGATTTATATTTTCTTTACATATGTAGTCTTCATGGCTGTTCAGTTTTTTATTTTTAAGAAGAAAATGTTTTCTATCTCTAGTATTACCCATATAAAGCTAACTAAAATAAAACCTCATTCAGGAAACAAGAAGACAAAAGAAAACATTGAAGAAAACACGCAAATTTGTTGTTGATGGTGTAGAAGTGAGTGTAACAACGTCAAAGATAGTTACGGATAGTGATTCCAAAACTGAAGAATTGAGGTTTCTTAGGTGAGTAGCGAAAACAACATAATTAAAATTGGTTTTGTGCTTCTTTTCAGTCTCCGCAAAGTCTAAAGAATAGAGAAACGAGGAAAGTCTTGGCTAATTTTGGATTATTTTGTTACTTTTCCATTAGAAAAAAATGATTTTTAAAGTTTTTTTAAAGCATTGCTTCAAAGGTGTAATTTTTGCTATCTTCCTCTATCATTGCCGTTAAATTTTACCAGACGTCAGGAACTTCGGGAATTAAGATTTCTTCAAAAAGAAGAGCAAAGAGCCCAACAACAGCTCAATAGCAAACTGCAGCAGCAACGAGAACAAATTTTCCGGCGCTTTGAGCAAGAAATGATGGTAAAATCTTAGATTTTTGTACCATTTTGTTCATAATGTAATTTTGTGCTTTAAGAAAGAACCGACTGGTGGCGTGTAGAACTTGTTCTCTGATTACTAGAATTTTCTGGCTCTGTGATGTATTTCTGGTCTTTATCTCTTTGGTGTTCTGGATGTGCTTTTTTATTTTTTATTTTTGGCTTCTTGCCCAAAAAGATCTTTCATCTTGACCTTCCTGTCACTGACTTATAGTGTGATGGGTGTCCTCATTTTTCCTTGGTTAAAATCTGTCATGAAAATTTGGAATCATGAAGCTAGTAGATGATTCGCAAAGTTCTTAGATGCTCCTGTTGCTGGATAATTTTTCATCATTACAGTTTGACCCCTCTGATTTTAGAATTCCAAGATTTTAAGACAGTCTAGAGGAGTTGTATTTAAACCTTGCTAAGTATTAGAATTTCTTGGGGGCTTTTTCAAAACCCACTTAACTTCTCTGGCTCCTACAGTTAAGCTTCCACAACCCTATTCATAACTGAAAATTCCTAAGAAAATAACTTTCTGTTCTTACTGAGTATTTTTATGATACTTGTATTCTATTTTTTAGAGCTTTATAAAAACTATTTTTTCCCACAAAATATTTTTCAGAATGTTTTGCTTTTTAATTTTTTTAAAGAAAACACCCTTTACAAATATTTAACTCTACTTATATCCAAAATTGCAATGTTACTAAAGTTTTATATAAGCAGCAATCTTTTGTTGAATGAGTAAATTTATAATTCTAAAAGATTCATTGAAATGAAAGGATGTTTATTTTAAGAATCTTAATGAAGAATAATTAATCTGAAAATGACAGTGGTACATTATTAAAATAGACTTCAGATAAGACCTTTGATTTATCAAAAATTTTATTGGATAAATATTGAAATTTTTCTTACTTTAGTATTTCATAGCAACTGGATATTCTTATGGATCGTCTAAAAATTTTGACTATTCTACTTGTGTAATAGAAAAAAGTACAATTGACTCTTGAACAATGCAGAGTTTAGGAATGCTGACCCCCATGCAGTTGAAAATCTATGTATAACTTTTAACTTCTCAAAAACTTAACTACAGTTGTCTCTTGATATCCATGGGGGATTGGTTTTAGGACCCCCCCCGCCCCCGCTTGCTACCAAAATCTGGAGGTAAACACTTATATAAAATGGCATAGAAAGATGCATATAGTAGACATTCTGCATTCATGGATCCCCAGCTGTAGATCGAAAATAATGTTTTTAATTTGTAGTTGGTTGAATCTGTGGATGCAAACCCTGGGGATACAGAGGGCCAACTGTATATTTATTGAAAAAAATCCATATATAAGATTTGAACTGTGTAGTTCAAACCGTGTTGTTCACAGGTCAACTGTATTTATTTTCCACGTTAGAATATATGCAATGCTTATCTTTTTTGAAAAATTTCATATTTTAGTGCATTTGACTTGTTCTGGTTATGTACTCTTAGTAAACATCTTCATAATAATGAGTTGATATGACTGACAGGAAAGTTAAACGATCTTGAGCAACATTGTTTTACAGAGCAAAAAGCGACAGTATGACCAAGAAATCGAGAATCTAGAAAAACAACAGAAACAAACTATTGAACGTCTAGAACAAGAACACACAAATCGCTTACGAGATGAAGCCAAACGCATTAAAGGAGAACAAGAGAAAGAGTTGTCCAAATTTCAGAATATGTTAAAGAACCGAAAGAAGGAGGTAGGTGTAACTACTTTTTTTAATTATTAAAGCCGGTTTTTTTATTGCACATGTAAGACTGTCTAAAGAATTAGGAATAATACCTGATAGTTAAATAGCACTTTTTTTTTTTTTTTTTACCCCAACAGTCATGTAGGGCAGTAGTAGTAAGGTCAGGTGTTATCCCATTTTACTGCCAAGAAAACTGAAGTAGAAGATGTTGAAATAACCTGTTCAAGTTCACAAATTACCCTTAAAAATGTCCAGCTAAATGTTGAACCGTCTTCATTTTCCTTTTGGACTATCGTTTCTGCCTATGACAGAAATTTTATTTTATTTTTTTTAAATGCCTTCAGCACCTGGTCTTCCTAGGTGGTCTCCCATCCAAATACTAACCAGGCCCGACCCTGCCTAGCTTCCGAGATCAGACGAGATTGGGCACATTCAGGGTGGCATGGCTGTAGATAGAAATATTTTTTTAAAAAAACTTACTATGTTCCGTTTGCAGATGGCAGTAATAAATCATCACACTATTTGTAACATTTAATTCATATTGAAAATTTTTTTCTTGATTAGCTTGATTGCCTTTCTTGGACATGTGCCAAAATAAAAGCTGAGTAACCTGAAATTTGAAATAATATCTATAATTATGTTCATTAAATTGCGAGATACTTTGAAGAATCACAAGTGGAAAATATCTGTAAAGTTATTTGAGTAGAATGAAGTTTTTCATTTTCCTGAAATTATTCCACATTGTTATAGAATCTATTTGTGGTATGAAAGATTGTCTTTGATTGAGATTTACATATTGTGTGTGTTTTTTTCTCCCCAAATTAAAACTAAGAGAGCTTTACATATTAGCAGTTTTCAGAGATAATTTTATCATTTATTATGTACCTTTAGAAAGAAAATGTACCTTTTTATATGATAAAAGACAGCAGGGGAAATAATTATGACCATATCTATTAGATTGGAACCAAAGTATTTCAGCCAAACTAGTGAATGCAGTTTCACTTTTGTTGCATGTCTCAAATACCCAGATTCATTGACTCGAACATTCAAATTATGTAGAAAATTGAACATCATATTGCTGAACTTGAGAATCTCTTTTAAAAAGGATAGAATCAACATTAATAAATGTAGTGTGTTCTATGATTTCTTTAGGTAAAGTTGAATGAAATAATACATAATTTTATTTGATGTAGCTACCATTTCAAAAATTACTGTTTCATCACTGTTTATTATAGTTTATAAAGAATTGCTCTATATCATGATGTATGACTTTTACTGATGCTACTTGTTAATTTTCTTGAAATCATGGGTAGTTGTCATTGAGTGGTTGTTTTTCAATTTCAGATTAAATAAAACTAATTTTATAGGTAAATATTTAATCTTAAATATATAAAAGTCTCTAATTATTGTTAGTGTTTGGGGGTAGGAGAGTTTAAGCCAGTGAACATGTTAGAGATATACGTATTTTAAATAACTATATTATGTATTTTTTTCCTGTCACTGAACTTCTTGCATTTGGGGAGTTTCTTTCTTTTAATGGTGATTTGGTTTCATGAGGAATTACTGATGGGAAATTCTAAATGCACTGTTAAATCAAAATCAGTCTCTTTCATGGACCATCAGTAGCATGTGGTGATTTGGAATCTGGTTGCTTTTGGTTCTTCTACTTGTAAATACATGATCATTTTTCATAGTTGGATTATAGATCTGTTTTTAGGTGGAATACATATCTGGAATTTTGAAATGATTAAAAGAAGGAGCTCTAAACTATTTCATTTTATAATATACTTTATCTGATGTAATAAATCAGCATATTAAAATTATTTTGTGAGTGCTTATATTACTGCTTTTAAAGTTGACAATTAAGTTTGGCTTAAACTGTCCGCAAAGGAGCATGTTATCCTAATCCAACACAAAATCATCAGATATGTTCATTTTTCTCACACCATGTATAAAATGGTGTGTTTTATGAAAAAAGAAAATCTGGTGTCCATTTATTTCTTTTTTGTGTATTCTAAGGCTTATTTTCCCTTTTTCTTTTGGTCTCATTAAGTGGATTTTATTTAAAATTATTTCTTTGGTTTTATCAAGCCAATTATGAAATTTTTCATTTTATAAATGGCATTAGTTTTCCTATATGTCCAGAATTTCAGACAGTGTCAATAAACATGTTTATAATTTTATGATCTTTCAAGGTCAGTTGAGTTTATCACCTTTAGTTCAGCATCACCACTGCAAGTAATCCTTTACTGATTGTCTGTGGATCTTCAAGAGAGAATGATACATTAGGGATAATCAAGCAACTAATTAACCTCTACATGGTGTAATGTCCCTTTCTGCACTGAGATTAAGCATGTTCTGTCCTTTCATTCTTTTTCACCAAACTAACACCTATGCTAATGCATGTTAAACTTTCTAACGGCTTTAATATTTGACTTTTAGCTTGTCTGCTCACACAAATGCTTGCTGTGGAGAAAGTATTATTTCCCCACTTCCTGCATGCTTATACACTGTAGGTTATAAATGAAGTGGAGAAAGCACCCAAAGAGCTGAGAAAAGAGCTCATGAAACGCAGGAAAGAGGAGCTTGCACAAAGCCAGCATGCTCAGGTAACAGCAGCAGCTTAATGCTACTAAAAACAGAAAGCATTCTCACAGCTCAATAAACCATGGTTGAAAGGATAAATTCTAATTATACTTATTAGATGATGTTGACTTCTCATACAAAGGTTCCCAGGGCATTCTTTATGTGGTACTAAATTCACACTAATGGTGACATTTAAGTTGCTAATACGAAATTAAGTGTAATGTTTGGAAAGCTGACTTCAGATGAAGTAAAGAAGTGTGTTAATATATAATCCACTGTATTCTTATTTTAATCATGATAGAAACTTATATTTTTAAGTAGTAATGTCAATGTTTGATAAGGCTTTTAGGATAGAAAAATACAGAGATTGAGTATGAAAAGAATGCCTGTTAAAAGGCCATTATTTATATAAAGTTTAAAGTTAAAAGAAAAATGGTAAATGGTAATGTTAAATGGTCAATCAAACATTTATTAGTTAAACTCAACAACATAAACACCTTAAAACCAGATTTTAAATATTAAGTATGTTTTTCTTTTTGATTCAGAATCTAGCAATTTATAAAATAGGCTGTTTTTTTTACCTATATAAACTTGATTCAGGTTATGATAAGGCTGAGCCAATTAAGATCTTTATAAAACTAGATTAATTAGTATTTTCAACATATTCTTCTAGAATTATTTCACATGACTACAAGGTCTTTTATACTAGGAATCATCTTTTAATTAAGTTTGCCCTCAGCCTGGAGGCAAAGAAGAATGAGCTCAATTTGTAGTTACATAAGTCAAGGAAAGGAAGAAGAGACATGGATTATATATTAACTGTTGCTTTAAATTATCTTTTTAATGTGATTTTATGTGGTTTAAAAAGTGATTCCCAGACTTTTGAATTTTACAGACCCATGGAAAGAAACATAGTAACAACGAAAACTATTGAGGACCATGACAAATGGATTGCTATTCATTTTTTTTTTTTTTGATTGTTTTTGCCAAGTAAGGATATTTTTAAATTGCCATTTACTTGTCACCATCATTTTAAAGGAGAGACTATTTTAACACTATGAGAAATAAGAAAAACACCTCAGAATTCAAAATTTTAATAAAACTAGCCTATTTGAATAAATTTAGTTTTTGCTGTGAACCAGGGAAAATTTTGTCTTGGCTAAATAACAAGCCCAGCGTTTATTATGTGTTAAGTACTGTTCTGAATGCTTTACCTGTATAAACTCATCTAACCTCCCATCGTATGAGGTTACTCTTGTACCTCCATCCTACATCCAAGGTCACATATCTGGTTAGTGGTAGAACCAGAATTCTTGTCTAGGCAAGTTTGACTCCACCGAACCCACCATACCATGCTGCCTCCCATATTTAAGCTACCCTTTCTGTGCCAAATCTAAACTCTCATCAGCCTAACCCAATGGTTGTTGTTCACCATGTCTTGTTACTAGGTGAAGAGGAAGTCCTTGCTGGTCGCACATCTATTTTTGGATAACTTAGATTTCAAGCCAGATAATAATATAGTTTTGTCTTGTAAAGGAATATAGACTTTTTAAATTGCAAAAGGTAATATATCAGACTCCAGAGTCAAAATGGAGACATTAGTGTTGAATTAATTAGGTGATTCTGTGCTTTAATAAAGCTTTGTTGGTGTTTTTTCTTATAATTTTGTGGACTAGCTTGTATTTTCCAACTAATGCTGAAAGCAAAAGTTAATTTCTTTCTGTAAATTTAATGAAGAATTTAGTAGTCTAACATATTTCAGAAGTATTTCTCTTTAGCTACTGCATTTAATGAAGGTGCTATAACTTGATAACTTTACAGAGTCTATTTTAAACTTTTTTTGATAATTTGTAAATAATAGTCATATAGTCATGGAGCTGGAGTATATTCGATTATCCGGTGGTTTTCAAACTGTGCTTCCAGGATTTGAGTTTGGAAGAAGTACCTTGAGAATCCTCTCAAAAGCAAGGACTGTGGGGCTCTGGGCCTTGCTTCCTCTTCAACTCAAGCAGCACCACTTTGTTTTACAAATTTTATGTATTTTTTGGTGAGTTTTTAAAAGAGGGTTTGACTGGTTTAAAAAAAAATCACACCAGCAAACTAGAGCTTGGAAACCATTGATCTAGTTCAAATCTTTCATTTTATAGATGAGAAAGAGGCCCCTGTGTTAAATGACTTGTTCCAGGCTTCAAGAAACTCAGCATTTGTGTAATTATTCTTTCCATTTATAAAAAGTCACTCGGTTATATTCTCACCTGGGAGGTGCATTGTATTCTGATCCACAGGGTGTTGCTCAGGTCATGATTCAGTCTTTTCAGTTGTCATCTTGTGCAGTCTTCAACGCCCAAATACAGGATGTAAGTCCCGCGTGCCCGTAGGAGGATGCCTTTTCCTGTTTTACTTGCTTTTTCTTTGACTCACATGTGCCTTTTCATTGTTAGCTTCATTCGTTAAAATTATTCGTTAAAATCTTAGAAGATTGATAGATAATAATGTCAGTAATGACAATAACTAATAACCTGACATGAACTTTATAGTATAGTTTTCTTCAGAGTTTTCACATTTCGTTCTAATTGGCACCACCCTAACATTGGGATGGAGTGTATTCATTTTACAGATGAAGAAATCAAGGCACAGAAGTCCAAGCGATCTGCCTAAGTTATAAAAGAGATTAATGGTAGAGCTGGAACTAGAACACTTCTAATATAGTGTTCTTTTTCTGTCTACCCCACCACAAATTTTAATTTGAGATTTTCATTTTTTTCAAGAAAGATATTCCCAGTAGTATTTTATGAGCTTTGCACATGTGAGAAATTGAATGCTGTGATTCGATTTTTATCTTTGTGTGAAGTGACATTTTGATTGCATATGTTTATGTTAGACGTTTTAATTATGGATATGGTCAGAAAAGCCATATTAAAAGTGGTAATTTTAGTTACATTTAACTCTAGTTTTCACTATTCAAATTGTCCATAATGAATAGTGAGTTGCTATTCTCCTTGCTGTAATTTTAAATTAAGTCTGGAATTCCAGGCTGTATGCTTTCTGAGTTTCTATAGGGAAGTGATTAGCTTATTTAACAATCTAATTTTTGTTTGTGACGTTTGATATATGCGACTGAAGTAGATAGAATACAGATTGATTTCAGCCCCTCCTTTTCCCTCTCCTGAAATTAGGCTTATTTTTTTTATTATTGGCAGCTGTTGGACCCTATAGTTTTCTAAAAGAGTAAGCAAAACATTAATATTTTAACAAGAGGGAGAAATTGTGAATCACAATCATTTTTCTGATCATTGCCATTTTTAGCTCTTGAGTTAAAATTATCAAATTCTGTAAAAATAGCCCAATATATCATCACTCTAATAGCTTTCTACAACCCCCTGTATTTTTTTGGACCCTGTGTATTTTTAATGTTCGTAGTTATCTGATTAATATGATAAAATTCCTTATTAAAATTCAAACTTGTCCATTTAAAGGGCACTCATTTTACAGTTTATGTGTCCATTTTAAGATTATTTGTTATTTCTAGTGACCAGATTCATCTGTTGTTTTTTTAATAGGATGGATGTAATTTATATAATCTTTTTGGAATGTAAGATCACTTTTCTTTTAGATTGTAAGAGTCATTTCTAAGTAAAAATTCCATTGTGAATGTATTATACTTGGATTTTGAAGTTAGAAAATTGAATGAAAGCGCAATAATGTTAAAATTTCATATCTTTTGATGTAATAAAATATATTAATTACTATGTAATGGACCTTTCAGATAATTTTTTAGCTTTAATATAAAAATTATTTGTGCAGTATCTTTGACTATGTAATCATCCAGACTCAGCTTAATTATTCAAGTCCATATCTCTATAAGGCAGCTGGTATCTTGGCTAACTCTGATTGTCAGGAAGCACTTCCATACGTTGCCTACATTGACTCTTACCTGTCGATCCTTATTGTACCTTCTGAAGCAGCACAATGCTAGTGTTGCCTGCTTCTGTATAACAGTCTTAGCTCTTCTTTTCCCCTCATTTATTATTAGTTGCTTGAGGGCATGTAGTTCTTTTAGTCATTCATTGTGTAGCATGGTTTCTAGACCCTCTGTTTTCAGCTTTTGAGTTTTCTGTGGTTTACTTTTGAATTTTCGAAAGTCCAGTACTAAGGGAAGGGGCCTACTATTTATGTGAACTGAAAACCAGTTTGGAAATAATAGAGTGGAAGCTCTTTAAAGGCAATACTGTTTTTTTATTAAATTTATTAACCCTGCAACTAGTACAGTGCCCAGCATTTACTGAGTGCTCAATAAAGGTTTTCTTTGAACTGAACTCCTAAATAAGTATAGTAAATATGACCCAAAATTTCATTGACAAGAAATTATATTCACTTTTTAGTGGCTCTGTCTTATTTTAGCTTTTTAATTTTCACATAGATATTTATTCACCCCATCTTATACTTTTGTACTTGATTTCTTTGACTCTAAAAGTAATATATGCTAGTTAATTTTGGACCCATTGTTTTTTCTATTCACACAGATATTTTTTAAAAGTCCTATATGCAAACGAATGATAAAAATGTTGAACACCCTTTGATAGGTTATATTGTTTATTTAACAAGTTTGCACATAGAAATTTTATAACAAAATTAGAGAAAATTTAATTTTTATTACTAATGGTAATTACTGTAAGAAAAAGAGAAGCTTGAACAACTTACTTTGTTATAACCACTTAAAAGATAGAGTTAGAGATTTTACATCTCTTTAAATAAAACTCAAAAGACCTTATTCTGTGTAGTTGAGTTTAAATATTCTTTTATTTTTATTTTCTTTACTGTGATAAAGTTATATAGGTGACTATAGTTAAGTTGGCAGTGTATTTTGTAGAGGCAATTCATTAGTCTTTCTGCTGCTACATAAGTTGTATTTATGCTACAATACAAATTAAGATGCAGATGAGACAGCAGCATTTGTGACTCCAAATTAACAGTGTGTCATGAATGGTAAGACCCAATCCTCACCTCCGAAGGCACAGTGGTAAGACAAGCATCTTGAGGAACACTGCTAGACTTACACTTTGTGTATTAAAGGCCAGGCTGGTAGTGATCTAGATCCTATCAGACTCTGTCTGAGGCCTAAAAAATAGTTCCAATAAGGACCTTGGGGTTTTATCTTTTGGATGTGCAAGAGAAGGGATTATAGGCGAAGTAGTGCTTCAACCCTAAATTTCTGAATCAACACTCAGATTGATTAGAATATCCCGTGAGCTAATCACAAACTGCTATAACTACCAAGAGAGGGATGGAGATCCAAACATTTCCTGGCAAAGTTTACATTTCTTGAATTTGGGTATTATTCTTTCTGTAAATGTATGATCTAGCATAAAGACCATAAGTCACTTTAACATTTCCTTTCTTACACAGTAATCGAAGGCTATTTTTAAAATATAAATTTTGCATTTAGGAAAATAGTATGCACTTAGTAAAGGTTTGTTAAATGAATGAGTAAATCCCAAAAGTGTTAGAAGTCTCTGTTTATAAGGAATTTTTTTTATAGATTTATAAAATGTAGCTCACTTTCCTATTTCTCGTTCACATTTTACTAGCAATGCAATATTTCTTATTAAGTCCTCAAACTGTTGTTCTTTTTAGGCCCAGCTGTTGATACAGAAACTATCTTTCTCTGTTAGTGTAGCCATGGTATTTCTTCCTAACTCATTATTGCTTAGAAAAATAGAGAGTTTACAATTCTGATATCTGTTTTATTTATTTGCTCTTTATTGCCTTTCTTTCTAAAAGGCATTTCTTGTTCTTGTTTTAGCCACACCATAGTGGAATGAATAGTCATTTTTAGAAACTGTAAATTTACTATTTTCCCAGAGATGCCAGTATAACAGGGCATAGACTACTTTTGTTTGTATTATTCTTAATAGTGAATTAAGAATAATATGTATTCTAGTACTTCTTTTCTGGACTTGAACCAATACATTTATATATATACTATATAATTTTAGTATTTTTCAATTTTGCTAACTTGAGAAACTTGGTTTAGAAATCTTGTAAACCATTAATATATGCAGTTATATTGATAAATGGATGTTTTGTTCAGTAAATAATTATTAACTGATGGTTAACTATGTCTAATAGGAACAAGAGTTTGTTCAGAAGCAACAGCAAGAATTAGATGGCTCTCTGAAAAAGATCATCCAACAGCAGAAGGCAGAGTTAGCCAATATTGAAAGAGAGTGTCTGAATAATAAACAACAGCTCATGAGAGGTATATAAAATTATGTAGCATATGTATATGTGTAAAATGGTATCAAAAACATTGCTGAGATATACCTTGAAAATTATTTGAATACTTTTTTTGCTAGAGTGGTAGAGGGAAAGATAAAGTTGAGGTAAACAAAAGGAAAAAATTTATAAAATTAACAAATACTGCAAGATATAGAATTCCTTTTTGACAAGTGAACATAAACATAGAGTCCTTAAAACATCTTTTTGTCCAGATGATGCTAGAAATATACTTGAATAATTTTATATATTCATTATGCCTTACAATTGTCGGTATACTTTGTGGCTACATGATAGAATGAGATTTTAAGCACTTATTTCTCCTAAGAAATAGCTTAGATTTTTTATTTATTTCTCATTAAGATGATTAAATAGAATTTTGATGTTGAGGGTAGAGCATTCTCTGTTCATAGGACATTAGAACAGAATGGAAAGTAGCAAAAGATATTATCTTTCCATTGGTAATATTTCAGAATGTCATCATGTGTGTAAGTAGTGTATGTAAGAACACTTTTATGTAAATATTAAAATGCAGCCAAAGTACATTAGTAAAAAGATCAAAGTGACATTTTGAAAATTGCTTTTTTTCTAGCTCGAGAAGCTGCAATTTGGGAGCTTGAAGAACGACACTTACAAGAAAAACATCAGCTGCTCAAACAGCAACTTAAAGATCAGTATTTCATGCAAAGACATCAGCTACTTAAGCGCCATGAGAAGGTTAATGAAAGGAAAATTTATTCACTTTTTTGTTCATTTTAAAGTTTGTGAAGTGAGGATTTTATTTCTGAAGCTTATATTTTAGAGAATGAATTTCAGATTTATTTTATCCTAAAATTTCTTTGATGAAGTTGAGAGTAATTAATTATATGTTGGTTATGATTGCAAACTTCTACAAATTCCACCGAAAGTAATGAATTACAGTGCTTAACGGCCTCTGATAATCTTCATCTCATCTCTCAAAGGTAGTTATTGTGGCTCCATTTATGATTCAAGTATCTTAAAAATGTAGACTACTTATACGTAGTGAAAGAGGGTTTTAGTACAAGACTTTTATTACTAATAGCTTTGTTTTTCTTATAATTTATTTTTTGCCTAATATTTTATATTATATATATATTATATCTACATCACTGGATTGTGTTTAAAACTTTCTTAGGAAACAGAACAAATGCAGCGTTACAATCAACGACTTATTGAAGAATTGAAAAACAGACAGACTCAAGAAAGAGCAAGACTGCCTAAGATTCAGCGCAGTGAAGCTAAGACTCGAATGGCCATGTTTAAGAAAAGTTTGAGAATTAACTCAACGGCCACACCAGATCAGGACCGTGAAAAAATTAAACAGGTAAATAAACAAATTACTTTCTTATATTTTAGGTTAAAAAAATTTGAATGACTTTTAGAAGTGCCACCTGTTGTGTTGTAAACATTTAGAGACACCTTGGGTTGTCGATATTCACTTTGGCTCTATGGGCCGGGGCTAAATATATAACATATACCAACCTAGTCTTCCTACAGTTGTGGCCCCAGAGAGCAGAGCTCTCCCTCCCAGGCCCCACATCAGATCCTGGACTGTGCTGGTCCTGATACCAGCTTTGGGAATAAGATGACTTGGACAGCTTTTTAAGTCAAAACATAATGGCCTCGGTATACTTCTACCATACAAGTGAACTGAGGTCATTACGCAGATAAGGAAGAGCAAGGTTTTAATCAGAAGATCCCCATTCCCTACTAAAGCCATGATGTAGACTCTAGCTTTCAGTGATAGTATATTATTATTTACACCCTCAATTTGTTACACTTACAAGTTTTGTTAAATTCTTTAATTATACCTTTAGAAGATGCAGAAATTACATTGTTAACCATATTTATCTTTTGTTTTTCTTATTATAGTTTGCTACTCAAGAAGAAAAGAGGCAGAAAAATGAGAGAATGGCTCAACATCAAAAACATGAAAATCAAATGCGGGATCTGCAGTTGCAGTGTGAAGCCAACGTCCGAGAGCTGCACCAACTGCAGGTGAGCTATGGAAACGTGAAAACATTGCTGGTGGTGGACGGGCGGCATAGGTTTTGAGGAAAGAATAGCTAATCAAAGTAAACTGCATTTTACTCATAAAACTGCTAGGATTGTTTCCTCTGTAAACCCAAATGAAGATCAGTTTAGTATCATAGGCACTTCTTTTGATTTTATGTAACTGATTAATATAACATGAAGCTAAATTATAACCTAAGAACTTTAGTCTTTCAAAAGCAGTATTTTTTCGTATATTTTGCAAAGGAGATGAACAAAATTTTCAAAATGATGTAGGCAGTCTTGTTATCAGATTCTGAATTTGAAATTTCATTTAGAGAAACAGTTCACTTTCTTCTACATTTTTGAAAAAAGTGATAAACTAAACATGAGAATTTTTCTCCTAAGAAATTTAAAGGTTAACTTTGGAGAAGACTGTTTTGGGCCTTACCTGGAATATGTAGCCCATCTAGTATAGCCTAAAATGTTTAAAATTTCAGAGTAGTGTATACACTTGTGGATATGCTTCATGTTTGTTTAATTTACTATAGTGGAAAAGTTCTGAATCCCACATTCTGATAACCAGGTATGGGTAAAATATATACAAGCTGCCCTCCGAAGTGTCAGTTTTATGAGAAAATCTTAGCAAGGAGAGCTAGGATCAAACTAATTCTAAGTTATATTCATATGGTAACATATCCAGCTTCTAAACTTGCAAAAATGAAGCTATGACTCATTTCATTATTCTTGGCCCTTGGTTTTTAGAGAAGAATTTGAACCTCAGTAACAGCTTAGTGTTTGATGAATAATTTATTATTTTGGAAGATAATTGTATTTGTGAAAAATTGCTTAGTTGATCTGAAATTTTAAAAATCCAAACTTTATTTTCAGAATGAAAAATGCCACCTGTTGGTTGAGCATGAGACTCAGAAATTAAAGGAATTAGATGAGGAACACAGCCAGGAATTAAAGGAATGGAGAGAGAAATTGAGACCTAGGAAAAAGGTAATTTTAAAAGTTTTAATTAAAATATGTTTGCGTTCATCCATCCACCCATCCTCCCCGCTGTTGGCTCTTTTCCTAATACATATCCCCGTCCCCCAAAGGTTCAGAATCTAGTAACAAGCAATGATACTACTGATCCTATTGCTCCGAAGGAGGTAAGTACAGGGTTCAGGGAGAAGAGCTCAATGTATGAGCAAAGAAGGAATAGTGCTCAGATTTTCCCGGGGAAATCAGGAACGCTTCACAGAGGAGTTGCCTTGTAAACCAAGTGAGGCTTGAAGGATGAGTCGGAGCTTGCTAAGCAGACAGACAGATTGGGGTAGGATGGGGCAATTTAAGTGTAGAGAAGACAATGAGTGAAGATCATACATACAGGAATCGTAAGTAGCTCCCCATCATTGGAGCATTGCGAGAGAAAGGAGGACATGATGACAACTTGGTCTAGATGGGTTGACTGGAGCCAGATTGCAAGGCCATGGTATGCTATGTAAATTGATAATCTAGAAAAATAGGAATGGCTTCCCTTCCTTTATCTAGCCAGCCAGCCATCTTCCTTATTTGCAGTTGACTCCCTGCTAGTCTGGTCCAGTTGGTCAACCATTTCAATTGTGTTTTTATTATCACTGTATTATCCTCTTCCTAATTCTCAAACTTAAACTTTTATTTTCTCTTGGGCTTCCTGCCTGCTATACGTTTCAACCATTCCTTTTTTCCATTCATCCAATCAATCAATTAAGGAAATATGTATTTAGCACCTACTGTGTGCTAAATGTTTCTAGAAGAAATAAAATGACCAAGTCAGTTGATAGTGTGGCTTTTTAATTTAGGTTTTATTTATTGTTAAACTCTTGAATAGTGTGATTCAGAATTCAAAAGGTAAGGAAGGGTAAACAGTGAGAGTGAGAAGTCCCTTTTACTAGTCTCTTTTAAGTCTTTGCAGTTTAGCTTTCACCTCAAACTCCCCAGTTGTTGAGAGTGTTCATAAGTGAGTTGCTAATAACCAGATCCTATGCCATTATCTAACTGTTCTTGTTAAAAATCTTGTTTCTTAAAATTCTCTTCTTGCTTGACACTTGTGACATGCTCTCTTTGTACTCTTTATCACTTTTTTTTTGGTCTTCCAGTCACTTGAAATTTAGACATTTTCCCGTTTCACATCCTTAGCTCTGTTCTTTATCTTGATCGCGTAGCTAGTCATGGCTGTTGCATATTTAAGGACAATTCCAAAACTTGTATAGTAGGGGTTATATAGAGCACAGATTCTAAAGTCATATAGATTTGGGTTCAAATCTCAGTGCTGACACCGATTAATTTGTCATTTCTAAGCCCAGTTTTCCTCATTTGTAAACTGAGGATGATACTACCTGCCTAATGGAGTTAAGACAGTTAGAAGAAGTGATGTATATACAGCAGTTGTCCCAGTACCTGAGCTGTGGTCAGAGTTCACTGAATGGTTGCTATTCATTCGTATGGCTGAGCCAAGGCTTGAACCTAGGGCTGTGTACAGCTTATGAACCTAACTGTTGAGCAGTCTGGTCTTCCTTAGGATAATATACAGAGAAATTGTTTGGGGCAAATAGTTTTATCTTGTCCAGCAGAGTAAATTCTGTTTGTAATATTTCTTCTTCCCTTCCTTTTTAAGACGCTGGAAGAAGAATTTGCCAGGAAACTGCAGGAACAGGAAGTGTTCTTTAAAATGACCGGGGAGTCTGAGTGCCTTAATCCATCAACACAGAGCCGGATTTCCAAATTCTATCCTATTCCTAGCTTGCATTCCACTGGATCATAACAATGGGAAGCATTCTGTGGTCCGGTTTGGCTTTTAAAATATGTCATTCTGTTCTGTTCATCCTCTGCCACAGTCTATATTAGAGTGCACGAAGACAATCACCTGCCTCACCTTCTAAGTGTTTTGTTTTTTTGTTTGTCTTTTTTGTTTAGCAAAGATGAAGGGAAAGAAACTAAGACAGATGCTGGGCTGTGTTGGCAAAGTAGCATCTTGCAGTAATTCCCTAAGGTGATTTTGTATATTAATCTTAAAAAATTGTATTCTTTAGACACTATTACCTGCAAAACTCTTAAGAGATATGTTTAAAGTTATTTAAAAAAAACCTGTTACATCACTGAGTATTAATAAATATCATTTTACCTGATCTAATTTCTCAATGATGCCTAAATTCTGTAGTTGAAACTGCTGTTGAGAGTTGGAATAATTTTCTTTTGGTGAATCAGCTCTCACAAAAAAGCTATGAGTTGCTCAAAATATGATACTGATTCAGTAAATAAATCTGTTTTGTCTTTAAGTAGCAACAAGTCTTTTTAAAGAGAAAAATTATTTTGATAATTAGTCTAAAATAATTACCTGTTTATGAGCTAATAATTAAGGGTGCTAGTTTTATTAAGATAGTGCCTAAAACACTAAATTTCATTTGAGTCTAAAATAGGATTTTCTTTTTTGATTCAACAGGGACAAATCACCTTTAGCATTAAGCATTATTGTTTTTTAAATCTTGCTCCTATTACCGTTTGATAGAAATTTTCATCCTAAAACATGTTGTACAAAGTTGAAAAGATGAGAATAAAAGGTAGCTTTTCGATATCCAAATTGGAAATGTAAAACTCACCAAACTAAAAGAAATGCAGATTTACCTGTCCTAGCTTATTTTTAAAAATAATACATGAGTTGATTAAATGACTTCTCCCATCTTAGCAAATTCTGTTCATTGAAAACTCTGTCAGAGGCATACTGGCTCTGAGTTACATTTATAAATGTATTTTCTGAAATTAATCTTGAAGCATTTGTTCAGAATACTTTTTAAAAATTTAAATAAAATATTTAGGTAAATTTCGGAAATGACTTTGTTGTTTTGAAATAAAGTCATTTATATGTTGGTTTTATTTTGTTCCATGTTTAAATTATTTACATTTATTTGAGTGGGAAAAGCCTGAAACCTTTATCATGTGGTTGCTGATATGTGTAATTATTAATGAAATGCTCACTCTTAGTCCCTCTCGAGGCTTAGAATTTCAAGCACGTGTCAGGTCTAACAGTATTATGAACTGTTCTGCAGTGTGTGAGACAGCACATTTGTAAGTGATGCTTGCTGCCCACCATTTGTAACCTGTTCTCTTTTAAGAGTACTAGGTACTGAATTGTACAAGTTTGTTTTTAGTTATATTACATTTGAGGCTGGTGAAAAATTTAAATGTAGCTGTGGGAACACTGATTCATATTAAGAAAATGTAAATATCTGTAGCACTTTCTTGCAGTTAATTTGAAAACTTTGAATGCTGAACCTTATTTCGTCAGTGGTTTAGATGACTTAAAAATGCACGTGTAATTTTCATTTCGTAATTGTTTTGATGAGAAAAATTTACTTGGACAACTTTGTAGGTAGCCTTAACTCTGGCCAAGCTTGTTTTTTATATAAATATATATACATATATATTCTGTATGGTTGTAAATTCATACACTTATCACATGAATGTGTTACTGTATACAAAACTCTTATAATGCTTTATTCCCAAGTGCTGGGTTGAAAATGTTTTGAAAGCCTTTTAAAATATATATCTTTATAAAGTAATATTCAGGATGATGATGGAAATTGTTTATATTATGATAAAAATGACAGTATAATGTTAACTCAGTGTATTTAATGATTTAAGAGGGAGAGAAGAGGAAGGTTCTCATACCACTATCTCCTTTGAAATTTTCAGTTTATTGGCTTTTAAAAAGTTAATACTTCAGGCAATAGACATTTTTTTCAGTATCATTTAAATGATACCCTGTGTACAAAATAGTTTGTGGCACATAATTTGGTCTGAACATTTGATTTTTTATTCCTTTCAACTTGACATTCAGAGCATTGAGTAAAGGAAGGAGGCTCGGAGTAAAATGGTTGACACTCTGGTAAGTTTATTTACATCTCTTGCATATCCCTTAAAACTGCTCTTTGGATTCAGTGCTTATGTGCGAGTCCTCTTTCAAATATGACCTATTCATGTGGGAGCAAGGCTACAAAATGATGCATACGTAGAGGTGAAACATTCATTTTAATATTTAAAGTTACCTAAATCTTTTCAAAAAGTGTTTTATTATAGAATATGCTGTTTGTACTCATCCCTGCCTACTTCTTGTTAGGCTCTATATTCAGATAGATAATACATCTTTCTTGCATGAAGTGTAGGTGGGGAGTAGGGGAGGAGCTCAGACTTCTTTGAAATCAAAGTGTATAGTGAAATCCATTCCTTATTTGGTTGTTTTTTTTTGCTGTGGCAGAATGTGCTATGAAATGCATAAAAGAAATTCTTCATAATGTGCACCCTCATTACTCACCCTCCCCTTTTCTCCCTGCATGCTGCGAATACACCAGACCACCACACTTCTGCAGGTCCAGCTCATAGAGCTTGTTGCACCAGGTTGCCTTTCCTAGTCCTGTCAATCCATAGTTGGGTGTGAATTGCTGAAGTAGCTGCTATTCTATATGGAGTCACAATTAAGCTTTTTCTTACCCTTTTCTATGGGGAAGCTATAGGGTGGTTAAGGAGGAAATTGAGTGCTTATACTTTGCTGAAATTATTAGAACTTTCCTGTGACAGGATACAGCAAATTGTACTTAAATATTAACCAGAACCAGAGCTACCTCTAAGTAGTGTTTCCTCAAGCACAAAGCTCTCAGGCATATGAGACCCAATTTAATGGAGGGTCTCTGATTTCTTGAGCATCAGCGAGTTTCAGAAGTGACTTGTCTTTTGTACTCTTCTAAGTTTCCTTGTACTGACACACTTTTTCCCATTCCACACTGTGCTTAAATGACAAAGTCTCTTCTGAGAAGCCAAATTCTGTCAAATGATTAGCTAGAGATATTATTGATTAAAGAAAAACCTAGAACTGAGGTGGAAGAGGAGAGTTAGTTCCAGTTCTAATAGTTTTCTGATTAAATAAATCTTTTCCAGGAAATGATCTTTTATAGGAAATGGGATATTTTAAATGCTTATCTTACGTTGAAGGCACAACAATTAATGACTCTATTGTTGCTTTACTGTGGCTGACATGGTTTTGATATAGCTTTAAAATTTCTGCTACTAAGCTTGGGATAGAATGTTATACCAGTTTTAAATGTTGGCTGCAGCTTTTTGTGATCCTTTGATTTGCAGTGTAATAATGTCACAAGCTAAATTTTCAGAATTTTGTTTCAGATTATGCTTCTTGTCTCCTTGGGAGCAACATGTTTTTCAATCATGGGGTTGACAAATGAAAAAATAAAGTTATTTCTTAATCTATTTTGAGAAGCAGTCTTTTATTGAGAACTGTCGAAGCTGGCTTGTCCTGCATGAGAACATCTTGCAGCTTTTGTGGTCCTAGTTATATTTTAACACTTGCAGTCCTCCAGGTCTTCTGATTCTTTCAGACTTACTAGAGGTGCTTTAAATATTTCCATCGATATATATATATGTATACATTTTTTTTTCCTTTTCCCCCCTTGGGATGGATTATTTTTCTCACCAAGCATTTCACAGACCATATGACTTCACTTTTGCTAAAAATAACTTCTTTCTGTCATTGATATCTTCATGCAAGATTCAGCAGACACGAGGAAGCATTATTTGGCAAGTGTTCAGCTTAACTGGAGAGAGGCAAAGCATGTCATTTCCTCATCTAGGAGCATTGTACTCTATTGAGCTCATTCTTAACCTTTTTAAATAGAAACAAAGAGGCTCAGAGTCATTGCCATCCAGCTGAGGACTTACATATGCCCATCTTCTTTCTGGGTTCTGTCCAGAGAAGGTAAGCAGATTTGGACTTTTACCCTATTTCACTTGATCGTAGAACTCTACGAAGACTTTTGGAGGGCTTAGGAAGGTAAATCTAGTAAGAAGGGGAAAACTCATCTGTCTGGTTAATCAAGATAAGAATTATTAAAGGGCTTATAATACTCGAGCCCTTGAAGCTACTATTACAAAACTAAATGAATTCAGCCTTTAGGTAAAACTAAAATATTAAAGAGGCACAATGCAGTCATTTATTATACACAATAAGTTTTCATTAGACAGTAAAAAGTTGTTTCAAATTCTGAAGGCTTTATGAACTCAATTTTTAGAATTCCCATATTGATTCAGAGCAGGTAATGATCAGGATATAATAAAGGAGGCAAACAGACAATATAGAATGCTTGGTGCTTGACTGACTAGTGGTTGCTGCTAGCAGTTGTTTGCTATAGTAGAACTAAGTGGTGTTTTTTTTCCCAGGATAGGATGTGAGATAATCAAGAGAGACCACATTAACTCAGTCTTTTAGAAAAGTAGAGGTGTTGAAGTAGATTTCATTTAATCCCAGTTTAAATTATCCAGCAATTGAGTGAGTGTTAGAGTTTGTAACCAAATTCAAAAGTTGGCAAGTATAGCCTCTTCTGAATTTGCTTGTCTGATTTTACTCTGCATTTCTGTGGGGCATTTGATATTTGTGTGTTTTTCCTTAATAAGAGTTTTGGTATTCCATATTACTATCCTTACCATTATAATTCCTTTGCACCAGGATAAATCACTACATTTACTGAAAATAATCTTGTTGCTCATCTGTTCTTCAAGTAACTTATGCTTAGGGAAATCCTTCAGATGCTTTGTAATGGCCCAAATTGAGTTATTAGTTGCAGATCAAGGTCTGCTTTTAATAATCACAATAACTAAAATGCAAGAAACTGTGTCCCAAAATACAACCAGTTCTGCTTTCATGTGTTTGTAATAGTGTTAGGGTCAAACCCAATTAACTCAAAATATTTTCTTTCTTTTTTATTTTGGTTAGATGGATCACAGTACACATATTAAAAAAGGGGAAAAATCCTTTAATTGGAAATTTTACAATTGAAATGACTTTTCATCTAATAGACCACATTGATTTTAGACATTGAAAAGTGCTTAAAAACCAACTGCGCCTAGTCCCCAGTGCCATTTCCTAAGTGCAGAACAGAAGTGACGTCTCCCCAGCAGTAGATGTAGTCTATTTTCCCTCTTCTTCCTTGCCCTTCCTTTCCTCTTTGCTGCAGTCTAGTTCAGTATGAGATACCTATAAACTCTAGCGTGGACCTATAGATACAGATCACAGCTGCAATGAAACTTTGTAAGCAGGTGGGGATATGATACGTAGTTAGAATAACTAATAGAAACCCTGTCACCACCTTCAGGGGAGGTGAATTTCTTAATTTTTTCAGTTGTAAGAGTTGCTTCTTAGCCAGCTCTTTTCCGTGACTAGAGAATGTAGAGTGAACAGGGGAGGAGGGAGCCGATACCACAGCTTTAAGGCATTAACCAGGACATATCCCCTGCCAAGTGTCGCCCCCAGGAAGACATTCCCTTCCCATCTGCCATTTTTCTGGCTCATTTTTAGGGAAAGCTCAAGGACTCTTGGCTTTTAAATGTAACTGGCTTTCCTAGGCTGGGGCTTGAACAAAATGTTAAAGAAGCCAAGGAACTCAGGTCTAGATAGCAGAGAAGTCAGTCCCCTCCTACAACACTGCAGCCATGCGGGTCTACCCAGCGAAGCTGTTTCAGATTGTATGTCTCTGACTGAATTATTTATATATAAAGTTCCAGACTAAAATAAGTGTTCTAGCTGACTGTTTGGCTATGCTGTGTCAGTAGGATGTTGAGACTCCAGCTTTCACTCTTTGGAGACATTTTGACCAAAGCACCGTAAGCCATTGCAAGAACTGGTCCGGTGGATGTTCTCTGCTACGGGTAGCTCATGGCTTGACAGCAATACTTCTCTTTCTCCGTCCAACATAGACTTGGTCACCTGAAAGTTAGAAGATGAGTAAGAGATTAAAAAGTATCTTGTGGTCTCTGGAGACTTTAGCTCGGGCAATTATGACAACTATGACTACTGTAAAACTAATTTGAAAGATGAACTCTTTTGTAAAGCCTATCGATTTAAATTGTTTACCCTATTTTGTTACCAGATTGCTTCTCCTTCTCCTCCCTAAATTGGCACTCTCCTTCCTTTCTCCCTAGCTGTTTGTTTGATTATTATGCAAATCATGTTGGCAGGGTCTGCCTTTAGTAATTAGCATTTGCCTTATTTTTCCAGGCTCCTTATGGAACAAATTGTCCTCCTAGTATCCCAGAAACGGGAAGTTGAGGCTTACCTTTGTCTCCTTTTTCTCCCTTGTGCCCTCGAGGGCCAGGTGGCCCAGGCTGGCCAGGTAGCCCAGCAGGGCCCCGCTCACCTAGGAGGACAAAGCATGCTAAGTAAAGCACAGTTGCGGGGCCTGGAGGAACAGCATAGCACTGGCAAGGGAGTTGCTTTTCAGCAGGAGAGTGTTGTTACATGAGATCCTGGTGGCTGTTTCCCGCCACCACTTACCTTTCGGTCCTGGGATGCCCATCTCTCCCTTCTGCCCAGGGGGTCCTGGAATGGTTCCATAAGCTGTAAGGGGGAAAGATGGTTTTAGACTAGCAATCGCCCTTGAAGCTGGGGAGATAAAGTGATTGTAACACAGGTGGTGGTAGAGTTTGGGCTTGTAGAAGGAAAACAAAGTTTAAATCTGCCAGATTTTCAGCGTCTCAGGTATTCGGTGAAGTTTTTCAGGAGAGTAGTTTCTGTGGAGCAGGCCCCATGTGAGACTGTGCAGCAAGTTATGGGCTGGGAAAACAGAAGATCCTTACTTCGGAAAAAGTCCATGAGGTCCTCAGTCACATTGCTGTAGGCAGAGAAGACCTTGCTGATGCCGGGAGGCCCCTGGGGCCCAGGCCGGCCTGGCGGGCCTTGGACAGTGTAGGCCATCCCTTGCAGTAGGCCCTGACCTGTAAAAACACAAATGTGTGGGTACCCTCTTCACAGTGAAAGTACAGCACCCTATAATTGTCTAAGCCCCGATAAAATTAAACTAGGTTAAGTGACAGGAAAAGCCCTGTGGCTTTCTTGTCCTCCCCTGATGACTGGCACCAGTTTCTGCTGCAGTAGGCTTTCATCAAAGGCTTTTTGCCTGCACAGCTGTGCTGATAAGGTACAGGGAGAAAGGCTTTCTTAGCCATCAGCCTTCCCTCAGCCCCAGCAGAAAACCATTATAGTCATAAAGACTTCTGAGACCCACACAAGTTAGTGGGAAAGCAAAGAACAAAGACACCAACATGCTCTGTTCCCCATAGCCAAGGTTCTGGTCCTGACTGCAGCCCCTTGAACTAAGCTGGCTGAGAATTAGATTGGAGCCTCCTGTCTTCAGTCTCTGTCCATCAGATTCTAGGATTGCTGGCCTCACAGCCTAGGTGCTCTAAAAATGAGAGGAGTTTCTGGAGCCTAGATGTGGAGATGCTCACATGCTCCTCTCACTGCCCCCACTAGCACCGAGGCCAAAGTGTCCCCACTTACGCTGCAAGCTCTCGGACACCCGGACAGCCAGCTCGTTGTAATCCAGACCGCCAGCAAAGCCAGCTCCAAATGATCCACCATCACCACCGTACATGCCACCTGCTGCTGCCCCATATCCTTGGCCCAAGCCAAGGTCTGGGCCGAAGGCACCCCCTTCACCCAGGGAGCCTCCACTGGCACCTCCTATGCCCATGGAAGAGCTGTAGGAGGTGCCCCGGCTGATGCTGTGTGAGGAGCTGCTACCCTGACTGTAGGAGCCATCCATGGACCTCAGGCGGCTGTCTCCAGGTGGTCCCTGGGGCCCCGGAGGGCCTGGGGGTCCAACAATGAAGCTGCGCACATCAGGACCTGTGGGGAGGAAGCTGCATTAGCGGGAGCTCAGGTCTGGGTGGAAAGAGGTGGGAGTTAAGAGTCCCAACAGCCCTAAGCAGGATGTGCATATTGAGGCACTTTTACACGAGCAGGACTGTGCTGGTTGGGAAGAAACTGGGCTTTCCCCAGTTTCTTCTCATGTATTTGGCCTCCCAGGGCCCTTCAAGTACCTTCTGCTCCCCTTACAGGGAGAAGCAAGGTCTAAAAAGGGGACAGAGGAGGGACAGTGATGTTCGGGGCACCTACTTGTCAGGTAGCTAATCAGTTCACTCCGGAAGCTGTCGCTGTTCTCAGCTGCATAGGTTGCCAGAGCTCCTGAGACACCTGGAGGCCCTCGAGGGCCTGGGGGTCCAGGAGGGCCTGGAGGGCCTGGGATGGATGACAAGCCAGCAGCTGCATGGGAAGCAAGAGAAAGATCAGGGGTCACCCTGCTGAGAACACTGCATTCCCAGCCAGGGCTCAGGGCCCCATGTGGGCCCCTCTCTGAAAGGAGGCGATGAGGTGGGGCCCCTGGATGAGGGGAGGAGGAATGACAGAGGCTCAGAGCAACACCCAGGAATGACTGCTCTCTACTGGCCCACTCCCAAGTCTAAGCCTCATTCAACCCAAATCATATTCCCTCCCCCTCAGCCTTTCTGTCACTGAGAGTTGGAACTCCAGCCCTGGTACCTGCTCACACCCTGGCTCATGAGTTCTCTAAGGGCTGTACCTGGGAACACTCCCTACTTTGCCCTTTGCCCAGGCTGAAAGCACCTCAAAGCTCATGCGCCCCTTTCCGGTGCCCAGCCGTGTACGTGCTGCAGGAGGACTTGGTAACTGGTGACTGGCTTAAACGCATGCCCGCCCTTGCTGAAACCCATGGAGCCCTGAAGGCTGGCTGCAGCCCTCTGCCCTCCTCACCCCTGCTCCCCACGCCTTACTACGCAAGTAAGATGAGAGGTCCTCCGCGCTGATGCTGGACCATGCGTTGCCTGGGATCCCCGGTGGCCCAGGGGGACCTGGGGGCCCGACGATGCCTCTGAATTCAGACCCTGAGACACCAAGGAAAAGCAAGGAGTCAGTCATGGCCTGGGCCAAGGGCTCTGCCTTCTGTCCCAAACCGCTTGGACAGATGTCCCCAGCTCAGCCTTACCTTGGAGCAAGGAGAGGAGCTCTTCATAGGATGTCCCCGGCAAGCCAGGGGGTCCAGGGGGCCCGGGAAGCCCAATGCTGATTCCAGAACCTGAGGAACAAAATCCCAAGTTGTAATGGATTCAGATCAGCCAGGGAAGGCAAATGGAGACACCCTGTCAGGGAGGGAGTCAGGCAGACGCAGTGTGAATAGAAGTGGGGCTGAGAGAGGGAAAAGGGGGCGGCAGGAAGGGACCAGCAGAAAGATGGACGCAGAGACACAATCCTGGGTAACGACACCGAGGAAGAGGGGCCCCAGGTAGATAGTGGGAAGAATGCGGGTTAAAAAGGACCCACATCCCTCCTCCCGCTAGGTGCGTGGGAGTGTTTGTGCATGTCGAGCAGTGTATGTGTGGTGTGGGGGGAGGTGTGTGTGTATAGAGAAGTGTGTGTGGAGAAGTGTGCATGTGAACTGTGTCGCTCTGTAGAGAAGTGTATGTGTGAGTTGTGTGCAAACTCCAAGCAGGATGGTGCCCAAGACACTCATTTTGGCTTCCCTTGCCAGGCTCCTTGACCTGCCTGGGGCCACAGGTTTGAAAGCTCTGAGTGCAGCTCACTCCTTCTGGGTTTGGTGTGGCTTGACGGGAGAGGTCAGTGGGCCATTCTGGAGAAGTTTAGCCCCATGCCCTCACCCCGGGCCCTCCCGATCACCCTTGCCTGCAGAGGACAGACACTCACTCGACATGTAGCTGAGAATGCGAGTGCTCAGCTCTGCATAGTCCAAGGACTGCAGGGACCATTCTCCGCCGGTTCCTGGTGGCCCTGGGGGACCCCGAGGGCCCATCAGGTACTGACGCAGATATTGACGCACATCGTCCCCTGAAAGGAGAGAATGCGCTAGCATGGACCCACCTGGGCCGTGGGGTAGCCACTGCCTGGTGTCCCCCACACGGACTGGCTGCTGAGTGACATGCAAGCTCACTCTCAGGCCCACAGGAGGAAACCAGCAAGTCCCCAAGTACCTGAAGGGGCACCTGCCTGGTTACCTAGCATGGGTTGAGGGTATTTGCTGCCCCCTTTCCAGTCAGCTGCTGACTCACTAGTGGTTGGGAGTTAGGGAGTGGCCTCTTGTCCTGAAGAACCATCTACCCTTTGCAGCCCATAAGACTCAGAGAGGGACAAGGTGTGCCTGACAAGGGGAGCCAGGGGACAGCAGAGGGGCTTCCGCCCTCCAGCCTGCCGCAGGCGACTCACGCTGTAGTGCAGCTAGGATGTCTTCAGAAGAGATGGCGGCAGAAGACGAGCTGATGCTGTACCCCGAAGCTGTGGGAAAGGAAACATGGGGTTACCTGTGTACCTACTGAAGCAACACCCCCATTATTGCAGAATCACAAAGGCCTGGCCAACTGTCTGTTTCCATTTGGGGGAGACAAATTGAACAGGGCACAGGAAGTTATTTTGAAAACACAGAAAAGTCAAAGTTTTGCTTTTGCTTGGTAAGAAATGCAGTTTGTTTTCAGGAGACACTCATCCAGGTACAGCCCTTAGCCGAACTCCCACGAGACCCTGCCAACCCAAATGACCCCTTTTCACATGCTTAGGACACATTCATCCACTGCGAGAAGGCTCACTAAACACGGCCCTGCAGTGTTGCTTCATCTGGACAAACCCTTTTTGAAGCTAGCTCCCTCCCAGTGGCCTGATGACCGTGAATTCAGATTTGAACATCATGTTCAGAGGAAGGGCAAAGCCAGCAGTGAATTAAGAGATGAGATTCCAAGAACAAAAGTGGACCCTGGAGGGAAGGGTTGTTTCAGGAGTGAGAGAGGCTTACTCCGTAAGTAGCTCACGACGAGGCTTGCCAGCTCTGAGTAGTCGAAGGTCTCACCCGCGATGGTGGTGACAGGCCCGGGGGGACCAGGTGGGCCTGGGGGACCCTGAACTCCAGACAGATAGGACCTAACGCTGTCACCTGCCAAAAAAGAAAGTCAAGCCTGTCCCCAAGTGGGCATGTCTTCCCTGTGGAGGGGACCTAAAGAACCTGATGAAATACCTACCCCACCCCACACACAGGCCCAAGGCAGGGCCAGCAGGGAGCCTAGACACCCCTTGTTACAAATGGAGACACTGAGGGAGGGGCCTATGCTGGGTCAGGAGGTACTTGAGGGCTATGGGCCACCAAGACTCTAGTTAGCTGCACTTTTGACAAAGTCCTAATGCTCACATTTGCAGAAATCACACACTCACGTCCACAGGGGGCACAGGGATGGGGTTGGGGAGTATACATGTGTGATAGTATGTGTAGCCGTGTGTACATGTGGACAAGCGTGTGGGTAAGCATGTGGGTAAGCAAGCCTCTACTGGGGCGAGGCTGAGGCCATGTGTGTGGACAGCCAGGAGAAGGCAGCAGCTCACGGACCTGCAGTCCCAGCTCCAGGGGTGGAAGACCTGGGTCTGCCTTAGAAACGGCTGTGTATGCACGCACATACGCACACACACACACACACACGCATGCACACACAGTCCGACTGCCACCCGGGCACTCACTCTGCATGTACTCAGAGATGTACTGCTGAATCTCCAGGCCAGAGCTGCTGATGGAACCTGGAGGACCAGGGGGTCCAGGGGGGCCTGGTGGGCCTGGCATGAACATGGTGCTGGATGATGATCCCCCTGGAAGAAAGAAAGCCTTCTGAGCTGGTCTCTCCACCTTAGGGTCAGACAAAGGGGCCCAGGCACTGCTTCTATGGTCTGGGGAGGGAGGGTCTTTCTCAGTAGGAGAAAGAGGACAGTGGCAAAGAGAAGGGCCCCCCCAAAATGAGAGGAAAGGAGTGCCTGTAGCAGTCACTGTCTGCAAGGGGCCCAGAGTTGGGAGCTCTCCAGCCCAAACCCTTCAGCAACCTGCTCTTTGCCCTCATCTCTAAACAGCCCGGCTTCTGGGCCTGCTCTGTCTCCATCTTTTGTCATGTGCATTGTTAGCCATCTTTGTCGTGCAGGGGTCCTTCCCTCCTGCCCCCACTAACTTGCAACCTCCTTAAGGCAGCTCAGAGATCCTAGCACGTGGAGAAAGTACCTAATCAACAATGAATCATGGACGAATGAATGAATAAATGAATGAAGGAATCAGTGTCCGCATTGGCATCATCAGCCTTGCTTGAGGAAGGGGAGAGGAACTTTGGTCACCTTTGGTTCTTACCTTGAAGGAGACCACCGGGAATGCCAGGGGACCCTGGAACTCCGGGATCACCTGGAGTCCAAACCAAGAAGCCCCGTGAACATCACCTCCTCTGAGAAGCCTTCCCTTATTAAGTCTGACCACACTTATCAGCGTCTCTCTTAGTCCATTTCTGCTGTGACACCACGAGCTCCCTTCGGGTAGAAACTGTGTGTCCCCACAGCCCCAACCCTTCCTCCCTCTAGCCCCTTCCTTTCTTTACCCTTTTCTTCCTCCCAAGGCTTTAGCACCAAGTGCCTGCTGCTCACTAGTCAGGCTCTGGGGGGCCAGCCTTACCACACTCCTCACCACATTCTTGGTTGCTCCCTCACTGACCTTTGTCACCCTTGGGTCCGCGAGGGCCGGGTGGTCCCTGTGGATTGAGTCCGAGGGAACTGGAACCTGGAAGCCAACACCACACACAATGCAGTCAGCCAGGGCTGGGAGCGGCTCTGGCCAGAGCCTGCAGTGGGGACGGGGAGGGGGACTCAGCACTTACCTGAGGAGAAGCCGGGGAGGCCTTGCTCGCCTGAGGGACGCAGTGAGAGGGCAGAGGTCAGTTGTGCTGTCCTCCCTCCCCAGGCCCCAGCCCAAGACAGCACCTTCCCCTCCCAAGGCTCTGCAAGATTCATGATTGCTGGGGCTGCACTGTGCTTTGGGCAGTACCTAGAGCGGCCACACACACACACATTCTCAACCACTGGCAGACACACACTCCGATCTACTTTTGCTCAAGTCTCTTGGAAGGTCAGCTTTTCCCACCCCAACGCTCACCCCCACCCCTGGTTTTGTTTGATGCCAGCTCTACTGTACCTTGGTGTCCTCGGGGGCCTGGGGGACCTGAGGGAAGAAGGCAGAGAGTTGTGAGACATGTATTAACCACCTATTGTGACTTCAAGGGGCCCATGGGGAGAGGATGGGGCTCTAGGGCTGGAGCAGACATAGCCTGGGGCTCCTCATGCCTCTCCTCCCACCGGGCCAATGCGCAGGTGGGAATTCTCTGTAGAGCTTCTGAACACCGTGCGCCCCACACCCCGTGTTCCTGGCCACCAGTCCCATATGTCGAGGCACATCTTAATGTCAAGATGCTGTTCTCACCTTGATCTCCTTTGGGACCTGGGGGGCCAGGTGGGCCTGGAGGGCCAGAGAGGAAGGTCTCTGCAGAGGAAAGAAATAGTTTTGAATGTGGGTGCAGTGATGTTCATGAGGGAGTAGCACCTAACACAGTGCCTGGCATACTGTAGATGCTCAATCGATATTTGTCAAATAGATGGATGGATGGATGGATGGATGGATGGATGGATGGATGGACTGATTTTCTACTAGAGAGAAGTTCTGGGATAATGTTTGCTCTAAAGTTATTTCCATATATTTCTATATTTTACTGTTGGCATTGATCTCATTTCATGTCCATGTGTCCTGCCTATTTTATCAAACTGGGGCTCCCCAAGGACAGGAATCAGGTTTTTCCAGTCCAGATCTCCCCAACCGCAGAACTGACTCCCGCCCTCAGGCTAGGCTACCAGGGACTATCAGGGAGGCAGGACTGGCATCATTTACCCTCTCTACATGCAGCAGGTGGCATGGAATTTATGCAAATACACCAGTGTAATGTCAGGAGGAAATGTGGTGACTAGGTCAGGAAGGCCAAATGCTGTGACCACAGAATGTACTGGGGCTAGGACTGAGGTGGGGACAGGTGTGACTTGACTGCACATTACCTGAGTTGGTCAGGAAAGATCCTGGTGGGCCCGGCGGACCTGGCACGCCTTCCCCTAGATAAGAGAACCATCAAGATTTATTAATGTCAAGAGGTGGGCCAGGAACTCTCTGCCCAGGAAAAGTGGTAGGAAAGCTCTTTCCTAAGAGCCAGCCCAGGGGAAGCCTGGGCTCTGGGTCCCATCATCTGGCACCTCCCACCAGGGAGCTCTGCTCTCACCTGCTGGTCCTCGAGGGCCTGGGGGGCCTGGAATGGCACGTCCTGTAGAAGAGAGGGAGGAAGAGGAGGTGCTGAACCCAGAGAGCCAACCCCGCCCCTGCGAGCAGGATTTTGGCTTCCTCACTAAGTGCCTCTACTTCCCTGGCCCCCAAGATTCCTAACCTTCCTAAGATCCCCGACATGCTCACCTGGCGGCCCAGGAGGTCCAGGTGGGCCTGGGGGACCTCGTAAATCAAGACCCTCTGTAGAGAGAAGAAAATAGAAATGAGCAAAAGCTGACGTGGAGCTGCTATCTGCCAGCTTCACCCCTCGCCAGGCTACACTCGCACCCACACGCCAAGCCCTGGGTCAGAGCACATGACCCTCAAGCACACCCTCTACTAGGGGCACCCTTGCTCAGAAGCAGGGCAGGGTTGCTGTTGAACTCCCTGATAGCTAATATGGGTGCTTCGAGCGATGGCTAAGAATGTGGCTTCAGCGTCAGATAGTCTGAGTTTGAATCCCTGCTCCGCCGCTTCTAGTTGGTGACTTTGGGTGAGCTCTTGACCTCTTTCAGCCACAGCTTCCTCCTCTGTAAACCAGACACATATCACATGTGTCACAGGGCCTTATGAAAACTCAGTGAGATGACATGGCACAATCTCTGGCACATAGGGACTGCTGGACCGGGGCTGGCTGTTGTCTTTGCTGTCCAGGTGTCCAGATGCTCAGGTGCCCAAGTGTAGGAGGCCCAGTGGCATCTCTGCCTGGGCTCTTTAAAGGATTTCGGGAACAGGAGGACGTGGGAGTTGGCCCTCCCATGGACTGAGAACCCACAGACCCTTGTCGTTGCCCCCAGTGAGTGGGGGATGCAGTATTTCTGTTGGGGACACTCACCATGTCTGGCTCACTTGGAGGCCCCGCATACTCCTGGTCCTCCCGGAGTTCTGAGGACCTCACTGACAGCTGCCCCATCCCCAGGGACTCATCCCCACAGCTGACAAAAACCCTGCTGTTCCTTCTCTGCTAGCCTTGCATTCCAGAGGAACTGGCTGCCCTTGCCCACATCTGGGGCTCCTCACGGCTCACTGGTGCAGCTGCCACAGCCCTAGTGCACCGGTGTCTCTCCCACTCTGGGCCCCGCGTCACCTGTCCTGGAGAACATGGGGGCACTCACGGGCAGAGAGGATCTCAGAGATGGAGCTGCTGCTGCTGCTAAGGAAGGATTCACCAGCAATTCCTTGCTCCCCTCGCGGGCCTGTGGGGGAGATCACAGAGTTGGGGTGGGTACCCCCACAGCAACCGGTCAGTGCTTTCCCTCGGGATGGGCTGCAGCGGCCCAGGTGTCTGGGGCAGGGCAGGCCAGCAAGCTGGCTGAGAACTGTCCTGTCAGCCAAGAAACACCCAGGAGGAGGTGGATCAGCTTTTCCTAAGCCTGACTATTTTTTGGTATTTGGATAAATCTCTGGACAGTGGCATGATCGTCAAGATCTTGTCACAAGAGGCCTGAGGCCTGTGAAAACAGCTGTACCCTGACCAGGGGGCCACAGAGCTTCAATCCCCCGTCCGAAGGACCCCTACTTTCTCAGAGACATGGAAGGGGATGAGAGGCAGTGTCACCATTGCAACTGAGGCCTTGCAAGGCCCTAGGTGAAGAACTGTGTCACCCGCTCACCCCCCTTCTCCAAATGCATGTCTCTTGCTTCACTTAAAGATCAGAGCCCAAGTCTAGTCTGGGCAGGAAGCCCTCTCGACTGAGTCCACAGTCATGTGTTCCTTCAGGATGTGACATACCTTGCTGTCCTGGGAGACCAGCTGGACCGACAGGGCCTGGACATGGGGTTGGAAAAGAGAAGATTTTGTCACATCTCTAGGGTCACAGTTCTAGAAAGAACTGAAGAAAGGCAGGTCCTGGGTATACATGTAGCTTCCTTATGAGGCATGAAACCGTGGCTCAAAGAGGTCGGTGTGCTTATCTGAGAGCAATAAGCAATCTGAGACCAGCCCTATGGTCCATCCTAGTGGGAAATCCTCTGCCAGGCACCGGGCCCCTGAGATGGGCAGGACTGCCCTCTCCGACACTGTCCAATGATGAGGGACTTCTAAATGCCCACAGTGTCCCCTCTCTCACTGCACTTATCAAGAGGAAAGGCTGGTCCATACTTGCATTGGTCATGTTAAATTAAATATTGTATTTACACACGAACATTTTTAAAGAATTAAAAAGTAGATACAGTTGACCCTTGAATAACACAGGGGTTAAGGGCATTGACCCCCTACACAGTATAACCTTGACTCCTTAAACACTTAACTACTAATAGCCTACTGTGACTAGAAACCTTACAAATAACATCAATAGTCAATTTATTTTGTGTTATACGTATTATATACTATATTCTTACAACAAAGTAAGCTGGAGAAAAGACGTTATTCAGAAAATTATAGTTTGTTTATGAGCTTTTTGAAGTTCTCACAAATCTCCAAAAAATGTTCTAATACATTTATTGAAAAAAATCACATATAAGTGAACCTGTGCAGTTCAAACCATGTTATTTAAGGGTCAACTGTATAACAAAATAACAGGCATTTTGGAAAAACAGAAAAAGGTATTATCCATAATTCCTTAACTTGTAGGCATTTTATTTCTTTTTAGCAGTTTTTTTTTTTGCATCTGGTAAAAATATTGTTGTAACCACAGAGCACACATTATCTAGCAATCTGCTCTTTTAAATAATACCTTTATCTCTTAACAAATTTCTTTAAATCTTCATATTTTTATAACCAATTTCATTATCATTGAACAATTTTGGGATATTTCCTCTAGATTCCTAGCATTTTTGTTGCCCTTGATGCATATTATCAAATTGTTTTTCAGGAGGATGTAGTTTGAGGACCGAGCACTCTGACTGGCTAGACACTGACTCTGGAGGCAGAAGGATCTGGGCCAAATCCTGACTCTGCTAATTCTTAGCCAAGTGACCTTGGGCAAATCATATACCAGCTCGTGCCTCCAACAGTGCTGTGGCCTATGCAGTGCTTGGGATACTCGCTGGTGTGTGATGAGGGCTTTCTCGGCCGTCTGGGAGGGGGCTTTCTCAGCAACCTCATTGCTCTACTTCCCCAGTTTCTGCCCTGTATTTCAGGATTTGGGTGAATGCTGCTACATTCAAATGCAACCAAGGCCTACTGCTGATTTGGGGCAAAGCAAGAAAATGGACTGACCTGGGGCACCTGGAGGTCCTGGGGGTCCCATAGCTCCAGGAGGTCCCGGAGGGCCTGGGACGGTGAGAGTCGATGACCCCTCTGAAAACAGAAGGCACATGGAACGCTGAGTCCCACTCTTCCGGCTCAGGGGTACTGGGACCCATGCCAGGCCAGCACCTCTTGCTCTCATTACTTCTAAACTCCCCCGCACCGCCTCACTGCTGAAAGAGCCCAGCACTGCGTCCTGCCCAAAGCTCCCACAGACTGGCACTTCTTGGAGGCTGTTAAGGCAGAGCTGGGGCAGATGCTGGGTATATGAGAACATACAACACAGGGCCAGCCTACCTGCAGTCATGATCCTGCCTGAAGCGCCTGGTTCACCTGCAAGGGGAGGAGAAGGAGAGTGGTTGTTCCCAGGATCAGTTCGTGGCCTAATAAATCACTTCCAAGGCTTCTGATTGCATTTGAGATCCACTCTTGGGCCTCTAACTGCAGGCTAATGGCATTTTAATGAACTAAGGGGAGTGTGCAGGACGCGTTAAGCACCAGTCTCTGCACTGGAGACCCTGAAGGCCGAAGTATTGATCATCTTGGCCCACATTCGCTTTTGGAAGAAGCTGGGACTCCATGCAGGGGCTTCATTGGTGGATGTCAGAGAGTTTGCCTTTTAGTGATGCTGGAATGAGGCTGACTCAGGAGGCATTCCCACTCTCACTCTCAGTCTTCTACAGATGGCATCTCAGCAGCTGTCTCAGGCCCTTACTGGGAATGGCCTAAGGCAGGAAATGCACTGAGAGGTCAAAGGACGGAGATGTGAGCCTTCCCGGTAGGGCTTGGTTCCAGGGTGCCCCTTGAGACGCTAGTTCTCTGGGACAGTAGTAGGAGCTGTGCAGAGTTAAAAGGGGATTCTGTGGCTGGTAAGCTCTGTTACGTAAATGTTAACAGATCTCTTTTCTGCCTGTGGCTTTAGAGGGTTGAAAACACGGAGGACTTCCGGGAAGGGAATGTCGGAGTCACATTGTGCCACATGTATTGCCTACCAGATGCCATCTCGGAAATCCAGACTCAGGAGCCAAATGAGCGAAGCAGAGGATGGAAAAGGCCTCCCCTGGGGACTTTCAGGGGCCCCTTTTGTCATTTCCCATGGTCTGTGAGCAATTCGGTCACCCGCACATGGGGATGATATTGACTTCCCTCCGAGGGGAAGTGGAGGGTGGGCCTCTGCTGGCCATCCGCCAGCCCCCGGGGTTCATTTTACCAGTACTAGGTAAAATGCTCATCTGTTGTGTGCATTGTCCAGGGAGGGTCTGAAGTTCCCCGTAGGCAGGAAGTCACAGGCCCTCAAGGACGGGGTGCCTGGTATCCTGGGGAATCTGCAAACCTGTGCGTGTCTAACTGAAGGTGCCATCAATCCATAAAAGGACCTATGGACCCAGAGATCTGTCTGGGAAGTGCGAACTCAGTTGTTATTGTTTTTTAATTACATTTATTTGTCCTAAAAGAACTCCTTGGCCCAACTAGGCATTGGAAATAGTTTCTGGAAAGTAGTTATTTTATTCCTTGGGTCTCCCCAAGGTGACAGTGACTGTTCGTGACAGAGCACAGCTCCATAGAATATCAGGGTTCAGGGATAGGAGGTCACAGGGACAGAAGAAGTCCCTAGAATCATTTATCCCTGGACTGGCTCAAGGTTGGGGTCTAAGGGTGCAGAACTGGACAATGGCAGGGGAGCAAAACAGGACAAGAGTGCCACCCTCTGTGTGGGGGTCTCCACGTCCGCTCCAGTCACACCCCAGGGACGACTTTCCCTCTTAACGGCATCTTAGATGTTCCTCCCTTCCTGGATTAAAGCCCCCTGTGTGGATAAAACCAGAGGGGGTGGTTCCTGTCCTGGGGAAATGTCACAGTATGGGGACCAAGCCTAGGTGAGGGGGGATAGGGCATTAGGGGGACATTTTAAAGGTAAGCTAGGGGTGGACTGGCTTGAGGAGGATGGGCAGCACACTTTCAGATCCTCCTCCAGCGAGAGCCTGAAGATGCCCAGGTACTATACTGAGGCTCACGATTTGGGCCAGGGCGGGCGGGTGCTGCCAGCGCTTGAGGGTTCAGGCTCTGTTGATCAGAACAAGTCTCTGGCTTCCCGGCCTCACGGCAGGGGACTGAAGCCACTAGATGCCACTGTTGATCCAGGCTCTGGGCAGAGGGGCTTCCCTCCTGCCAATCCTTCCCCTCCTGCAAAAATGACTAGCGAAAGAAGGACTATCTAATCTGGAAAATCACTTACCTTTAGCCCCTGGTCGGCCGGGGGTCCCAGGAAGTCCTGATGTGATTGAAAACAAGTCAGTCAGGATGAGTAAGGCCCAGCAATTCCAGGCACCCTCTGCTAGTAACTAGCGCTTCCTACGGCACAGCCACAGTGGCCTATGGGAATCTGGAGACCTATCTGGCTTTGCCTTCTGCTCTAGCCCAGGCGGCCCCTGGGGCGGGGGCTGGGGACCAGGAGCTCTTTGTCTGACTGAGCCCCTTCTTGGGAAATGGGGCAACAGCTGGGCTCGAGGGAAGCAAAGGCCCATGGACTTAGCTTTGGGGGATCTAAGTCCCTCTGGGTTATGAGCCCCCAGCAGTCAGAAAAGCAGCCACTGTCCCCACCTCTCTCCTGCAGAGTAGGGAAGTAGGGGCTGGGCTTCCTAGAGCTGAGGCAGCACCCACTTCTCGCTTTTGTCTGCTGAATTCCACCAGTGAGCATTTGAAGGACGTCCCTGTGCACTCAGAGTTTGGGAGGACCTGCTGCTTGATTTCATTTTACGTCTTTGCTTTATTTCCTTTAGGAGTTGGGGCTGGGTATGGTGACAACTTCTCAAATCCAAATGCGTGCGCACTGGTCCAACTATAGGACCGACTTTGACACTGAAGCTGTCGCAGAGAAACTGGGCCCTTCTGTGTGCGGCGAGCTGCCGCTCCCTCCCACCCAGCGCAGCTGCCGGCCTCTGTGGGACCGACGGAACTCCCAGAACTCCCGGGCCTGGGGCCTCCTTGCGGGAATTCCTGCACCAGAAGGGAGCAGGGCGCAGGCAGACAGAAATGGCACATGACCTAACTTCACTTCTACCAGAATGGCTTTCTAGATTGTTCTATGGACACTTTTCCTTCCTCAGGTTCTTCACAAGACTCACAGTACTAGGACCTGGACTCATTTTTGCTGGGAGGCTGAGGGGAGGAGGAGAGGAAACTCTAAGGTGACTGGAGGAGAGGCGCTTGCGGAATTCAGGAAGGCTGGGATGGGAGGCTCGGCAGGTGGTGTTTGGAGGTGGGAGTGACCCAGTGACTCACCCTGAGGTCCTTGGGGTCCCGTGAGACCTACAGAAAATAAAACACAGGAGGGGGGAGTTGAAGGGGTGAGGAGCTGCACCCTCGGCTGCAGGAGCTGGACGGATCGATGGGGCGGGAGGACAAACCCCGAGTCTGGGGCCACCAGACTCCAGGATCCCCCAGCGCTGGCTGGAGAGCAGGTCCTGCACTTGGAGGTGAAGTGACCCGCTGCTCCATCGGGCAATGGTCCCTAGCCCTTTTGGGACCACAGACTCTTTGGCATCTAAGAGCTGTGGATCTAGAAATCTCATACAATCATTGACCCCATGCCCCCAGGTTCTCTCCAGGCTTCCCAACTGGGCGCTTCCCCCCCCCCCCATTAAAGGAGCCGGAGGCCCCTGGTCCCTGCCAGCCTGACGAATTAACAACTCTCGCCTCCTGCTTCTCTTCTCGGCATGGTTTGGCTGTTCCTGCTCAATGCCCCAGGATTCCGGCCTGAGCTGGGCCTTGGCAGAGATGCCACTGTGTCTCTGCTCAGATCTGGTGTGTGCTGGCAGAGGGTCTATAATGGCCAGCCCCTGAGAGAGGAGCCATGGGAAGGCTCCACAAGAGCAAGCTTTGAGGTGGCTAAGCTCTGTGATTTTTAAGACATATAATTTTGTTCTCTTCTCTCTGTAACCCTTGTTTTCCGCCATGTTACATGCCTTCCTTCTATTGCCAGATTCTGATAATTGTAGGTTGGGGACACACACACACACAAGTCAATACTACGGCCACTACTACCATATCAGTCAATACACACATACACATACACACACACACAGAGCAAGGGCATGGCTCCCTCTTCCCACTCTGGTACCTGGCTTTCCTGGGTCTCCAGAAGGTCCTGGTAGGCCTCGGGTCCCAGGCATCCCTGTGAGACCTTGTTCGCCTAGAGAGAGCATGACCAATGTGCGAATGTTTTCCTTCTAGGAAAGCCGAACAGGCCGGCACATCTTAGTCGACGCTTTCTTCGGGGTTTTGCCGAGTGACTTGCGGGCAGGTGGGGAGGAGAACACTAACAAGACCTGGGCTCTGCATGTTTCCACATGACACATGCCCCTCTGGTGTTATGATTAGGGGATGTGGGCAGGGCACAGGGTGGCAGGCAGGGGAGGCAGTGAGAGGGAGGGGAGCCGATCAGTGACCAACCTCTTGGGCCTTGGTGTCCGTCAGGGCCAGCAGGGCCTAGGGAAGCAGAACCACAGTGTGTCAGTGACTCCAGGAGCTACTTCTGGGACACCCTCCCTCTCCAGCCCAGCAGCCTCACATCAGGTTGTCTCCCAGGCAGGGAGCCCATGGGCCCTTCCTCTAGCCGTCCAGTGCGGAGAAAGCCTGGTCTCTGTCACATCACCTGGACGCAGCTGTCTCCCTGCCCTCTTCTCCTAAACCAATGTTTATTTTCCTGTGAAGAGCTGCTCAACAACGCCTCACTGCATCTCTAGTGCCCTTCACAGGACGCAGCACACACCAGATGCTCAATAAATGCCTGCCTCAGGTACTCGAAGTCCTGCAAGTCAAGGTCCTCCAAGTTCTTGTCCCTTCCGCTCTGGGCATTATCCCAACCTCTCTGAGGTCCTTCTGGGACCAAGTCTTGCCTTTCCCCGCATCTTTGTCTTTCCTCCCCCATGTTGTTATCTCTGCACGGAAGTTTCCAAATTGACCACGATTAAAATCTTTCTTACTTTTTAAGACAATCTGAAATGCCACCGCCTTCATTCTCTGGTTGGAAGAAATCTCCCTGCGTATCCTCCTAGCACGATGTACTTTTTGTGGCACTTGTCACCCCCTATAGGCTTTATCTTCCTTTCAGGGAAGTGAAGCATCTTATTTGCCCACCAAGGCAACCTGCATGCAGTCAACACTTCCTGATCATTTGTTAAATGAATGAGAAAGTGAATACACTTCATGCACCATCGGTGGGGCTTAAACCCTTCTGGGACTCGGTGCTAAATGCCTGGCCTTCTGAGGGCCCTTGGCCAGCTCCCACGTCCTGGCTCCCAGGCCCCTCGGTAAGGGTCAGCAAAAGGGTCGAACCCTGGATTCGGCTGTGAGACCAGCCCTGGAGAATCAGGGAATATCATGGGTTCCAAAGGACCCCAACACCTTTCTGTCCTCCCTTGGGGCCTCCTGGGTGGCTTAGAGGCAGAGAGCAGGGTGGAGGCCATGTCCTGCCATACCCCCCATACCCTGCCCCCCCAACCACAGCAGTGAGAAATCCATAGTGATGGTTGCCACTCTCTGAGCCCCAGAGGGTATGAAGGCCCAGGAACGGCCTGTAAATGGAGCCTGTACTAGGGGTTGGGCAGATATGAGAACAGAAGAAGTGGCTCTAGAAGTATCTCAGCCCTAGAGCCATGACGATGACCTGAATGGGGCAGACTTGCTGCGTTTGCTCCTTCGGGACACTCACCCATTGCTCCTTTAGCTCCAGGCTCACCCACAGCACCAGGCAGACCTCTCAAGCCTGGCTCACCTGCAAAGGAAACGGGATGGCCGGTTGGAGGCTTCCAAGCTTCACGTCCTTGGCAGTGGTAGGACGCTGCATCCTCCCTGCCCACTCCAAGCCCGCCACCTCCCCAACCTGATCAGCTTGGGGTGCCAACCGGATGTTGGGGATGCAGTGTCTGCTTAGATTCTATGGTCAGTGGCCCCTGGGCAGCAGGCAAGTTCTGGCCCAGAGCCACGCCTGGTCTAAAGGAGTATGTATATGAGTCTTATTTTCTTGGCAACAGAGAGCTGCCCCTTGTAGGCACAAGTATCGTTACTATTAATTTCCTTTTTAATCATGCGAGTTGGCAGGAGGCGAGTGAATGAGGGGGTGCAAGCAGTGCAAACTCTCTGCTACTTTGGGAAGAGCTTGATTTTCTCAACTGGATTCACCAAAAAGAATCAGAGATAATCATGAACTCCCTTTTCTGCCCTAAACATTTACTGTCTGGACTATACATCTTGATGCTGGCTTATACTCTGTTCAGCGCTCTATTTCATCTTGTGCTTTTCCTAGATTGCAAGTTCTCTGAAGGTTTTTAGACAGAGATTCTGTTTCACACTTTTGTATTTTTTTTTCCCACCTCTACTGCCTGATAGATTTACAAAATTCCTTTAATGATCAAAGCGGATTCCCGTGTAGGACTGACCTGTGAGGCCTCGTGGTCCTTTCTCGCCCTGGTCACCTAAAACAAAAATGGGGTGGGGGTAGAGCAGAAAGCATCAGTCAGTCAGGAGCAAGGACAACATTCTCACCAGTAAGATGGGCGCCAGACTCCTGACACCTGGTAGAATAGTTCTCATTGTACCTGGAAGCTACTGTCAGCAGAATGTTGGAGAAAACTTGTCATTCATGAAGCCAAGGGGGCACTTTGATGTCCCTTGGGGTTGGGGCCCACCCCTAAACTGCCCCCAGCCCTTGCTGGCATACAGTGGGTGCTATGGGCACAAGGAGAACCTGACAAGGAGGACAAGGACCTCATTGTTTACCCTTGTCACACCGAGGGCCACCCAACAACAGCTCTGTATGTGGATGCTTTGTGTCCTCTCTTTGTGCCTTGGTTTCCAATCTGAGAGATTGCACTAGGATGTCCTCCCAGATCCCACTCAGCTTCAGGGACCAAGAGCCAGAGTCTTCTGCATTCTTAGGCCCTGGGGCCGGGGTCACATTTGGGTTCTCAGGAGTCAAGCAGACTCTGGTAATGTATGAGCTGCTAGCAGCAGGAGCAACATACCTTTGGGTCCTGGTGGTCCCATAGGTCCTTTGTCACCTGAAAAGGGGTATGGACATCTTGGTATAAAAAGCTTTGGCAAGGAAGACCAAGAAGGGCAGTGCTCCATGTCTGAAGACAGGCCCCCAACCCCACAGCCTTGACCGCCCCATCTCCTCATGCACTCTTCAGCCTGCACAGGCTGTTGCTTGTGCCCATTAGACCCTTGCTGCCCCCCACCTCAGACCCTCTTCTTGAGTGAGCAGCACCTACAGGTGACATCCCCTCCCCCGGTCCTTCCCTCTAGCTTACCTTTGACACCAGGGAGTCCTACTTCTCCTCGGAGCCCTTGGAGACCTACAGGGCCTGCGAGCAGAGGAAACCACGCAGCAGAGTGAGCACCCCAGCTCTGGAAGGGCCAGACACACACGCAGGCACACTCAGGCACACATACATACACACACATGTACACACGTGCACACAGACACACACCCGTCTTCCTCAGACTCCTCCCCTCTACATTGGCCTGGTCCAGGTTCTTTGGCCCTGTGATTACCAGGCCCTGGGCATACGGACACCTCATGGGACCCTGGCGGAGACACTAGCCTGCATTATAGTGTGGTCTCTAGACTGAGATCCCCAGGAGAGCAGGAGGAGCTCTGGCCCAAGGGATGAGGTAGAGGCAGGCGCTTGCTAGGGTGAAGGCAGGGTGGGAAGTGCCTGCTGCTGAAGCTTCTGGCGGCCGCAGCTCCAGGCCAGGTCAGAATTGCTCTCATAGGACCCCTGGTACACAGCCTCAGCCGCAGGGGACACAGTGAGTTTGTGCCTCCAAGAGGCTCTCTTTATAATTGCTTCTTTTGCATTTAAAATGTTTGTTTTCCTTTTTAGCATCCCTTTCTCTGCCCCAGAAATAGCATCTGTTTATACGAAAAAGCACACTTACCTGGGGGACCCTGTGGGCCAGGAGAACCGCTGGCACCTGGGAAGGACAACAAAAGAATTATTAGAAGAGTCAGGTATAGGCCAGGGACATCTGACCCCATGGTGAAGGTCAAGTGGAGGGTTGAGAGTTCACTTCCAGGTAAGGGCTGTGTATATGGATGTCACCCACACAGTGTGGGTTCTTGCTAGGACCCCAGAGCCAGTGGGTCCACAATGACCCAAGTCCAATGCAAAGTCCTCCTCAAGGAAGAAGCGGCAGCTGGTGAGATCAAGAGACCCCTGTTCCTCTCAGGCCAGAGTAAGACATTTGGGCCAGGGCAGGGGGAGGGAAGAGAGGTGACTAGATGGGCATTGCACTGAGACACTCCATACTCCTGGGTTGTCCAGACATATTTATTTCTAATATGTGCACCTAGGTCCCAGTCAGGCACAACTTCTGATTTCCTGATCCATTCACCCACTTGGAGGTCACATAACAGGGCCAACAAAGACAGAAGGAAACATGGCCCTAAATCCACCACGGCCCCAATCCTGACCCCCAGAGACTGTCTTGTGGAGGCACTCTCCCTGGGCCCATCATCCTTGCACAGGCCTTGGGCAGGGGCTTCGGGCTGTCTGAGATCCCAGCTCCTGGACCTCTGTGATCCATCCTGGACACGGTAAACTTGGGTACCACCCTGGGTTCTTGACTTACCTTTGGGACCCACAGAACCTGGGACACCAGGTAGGCCCTGAATACCGGGTTCACCAGCAGGCCCTGGGGAGAAATGAGCACTCAGAGAGAGTCCCCCAAGTTTGGTTGCCCACCCAGCCTGGTGGTGTCATTTGGAGGATGGCTCCTGCCCTGCCAGTGGCCTCTGAGTCATTTGGTGCCTCCCTGAGGCCATGAATTAACAACACACCAGTCTCTACCCCCAGAGCCTGTATACTCCATGAAGTCTGACACCCAGCAGGTACTCAATAAACATTTGTTGTCTTCTCGAGCAATATTTTAAGAGAAAGAAATAAAACTTCTAGCTCATGATCTGTTGGCATTGAGAGATTTCTGGTTTCTCCTGATACAAACAGACTCATGGTCAATAATCTAATTCGAAATTGTCCCTTCAGGATGGATGGGGCCTTTGTCTTGGACTTTCTGGGCCTTCTTCCTTGAAGGAGAGCCAGGAGAGCCTCCAGGGCCTGAACTCTACTCCGCCTTCCATCAGGCCCTGCCCTGCCACCAGCATTCCCCTCAGCCCTGACTCCTCCCCGCCCAGTTCAGGAAGCCCCTTCCCTGTGTTCTCCAAGGTTCTGAGCACCCCGGCTTCTTAGCCTGAGGCCTGGACCTGCAGCCTGGCCCTCGCCCCTCATTAGATCACTGTTTCCAGAGGGCCAGGCGCAGACCTTGGCTCAAGGTGCCCAGCGAAGGCTAGTGAAATAAGGGTGGGAGAAAGATACAAGAAGGAATCACGGGTGCAGCTACCCCTCCTGGTGAAGGAATTGCTTCTTACCTCTGTCCCCTTTCTCTCCAGACCCAGGTGGCCCTGGTTCACCGCGAAGTCCCATGGGGCCTTCACGCCCTCTCTGGCCCATAGGCCCCTCCATGCCGGGCTCTCCTAAAAACAGAAATGGCCATATCAGAGTCAGGACCCTGTGCCACAGCTGAGGGTTCCACAGGCAGCACCTCGCTGGTGCGACTCCGGCCTGGAGCCTCTGTCCTGGTCCCCTGCACCTCCCCTCGCCCCTGTAGTCCAGGCTCAACCCAGAAGCCACAGTGATCCTTTGAAAATGCAAGAGGATTATGTCCCAACCCTTGCCGCAAACCTGCAAGTGGCTTCTCATTTCACTGGGAGAAAACGCTGAAGTCCGTACAGGGGCCTTCAAGGCTCCATGCGTTCAGCCTTACTCACCCACTACCCTTCCCCCGAACTTGCCTCCTCCCTCCTGGGACCCTGCTGAGGCCTCCTCTTCCTCCTCCTCCTCCTCACTGCTCCCTGACCTGGCCCGCCTTTGCCCTGGGGCCGAGGCTGCTCCCTCTGCCCGGAATGTTTTCCCAAAATCTCATGCCCCCACCCACTTCAAGTCTGCTCAGATGGTGCTTTCTCAGTGAGGCCTTCCCTGGTGGCCCTATTTTAAATGACCCCCTTAGGACTCCCACTGTCCCAGCAGGCTCTGTCTAGCCCATTTCTAAACTGTCTCCTGTCCGGCTGTGTACTTTACTTATTTATCATGTCTATTGTCTTTCCTACCCAAATGTAAGCAGGGGTTTCTCTGTTCACCAATGTCCCCCCAACACGTGACAGGCACTTAATAAATGTTTATGGAAAGATAGAGAGAAGGAAAGAAGGACGGGAGGGAGAGAGGGAGAGGAAGAGTGGGAGGAGGGAAGAGTGAACGGAAAAAGCAATTCTTACCCACGTTGCCTTTTTGTCCCTTTGGTCCTTCTGGACCTGGGTGGCCCAAGAGCCCAGGGATACCTGTGGATATAACGAGAATACCTCAGCCCTGTATTCCTCCTGGAACCTGGGAGCCAGGACCAAGGAGCCTGCAATACCAGCCACCCCATCAGAGGTTACACACCTGGAGTCCCAGGGAGCCCTCGGTCTCCTGTGGGAAAAGAAATAAGAGAGAGAAATCAGCCAGAGGACTCTGGAAATCACCTGAAGGGGCCACTACTCAGAAGAAACTGTGCACCCCTGGCCTCAGAACCACCCGGGGTGTTCAAGACTGCAGACTCCGGGCCCCACCCACCCATCCACACCTGCTGAATCGGAGGCTCTGGGAGTAGGGCCCCAAATCTTCTGGCAATTCTCCTATGCACTGAAGTTTGCAAACCCCACTCAGCTAGATCAAGGGGCGCTGCTGTGGTCACTGGGATGGGAACCCTCTTCCTCCCACCCATGCACCTGTCCCATTGATTGCCAAACCACTTTTCTGAGAAATATATCTATTTCCTACAGCATGTAAGTGTGTGCCACACAAATGAGCACAAGATTGTCCCCCAACTAACTAACACTGTAGGGGCACCTTTTCCTCTGACTACCTTGTGCTGCCTGCCCCTGAAGGCAGGTGGTGCTTCTCCTGCCCAATTTCCCCCACAGGACTCAGGCCCTGACTACTGGGCCTTATTTGCCCTGCTTTCCTCTGCTGAGACCCCTGAGAGGAGGCTGCTCAGCTGGAATGGTGGCTCCTGGCCTGATTCAGCAGAATTAAAACCTGGGGGGAGGGGAGTCAAGCCCCAGAGTGTCTGATTCGGGAGCATGGGATTCCTGGAAGGCCCCAGCAATCTGTGTTTCTAGACATCTCCGTGGGTAAGGTGGGGTTGGGGAGCTGTGTAGTAACAGGCCCTCAGGCTGCCTCTTGGAGCTGGGGGAAATGCAAGCCCTGACACAGGCTACCTCAGGGGCCTTGTTCTGGGAGTCCCTGGAGCCCTGAGAAGAGGTGAAGGACAGTGCCACCCCTGAGATGTAGAACCCTGCTCGGTCTTGAAGCCTTCCCCCCAAAAGCCCAAGGTCTGCAGGCAGCTCTGCGATTCGTGGGTCTGACCACAGAGGGGAGATGGCCAGGGAGAGTGTGAGGTGGCGTCTCTGATACTCAGTGATTGCTTTAAACTGTCAACCCTGACTATTATTTAAGGTAAAAATCTCTATATTGTATTACCTTTAGGTCCTTGACTTCCCATGTCACCTAAAATCAGAAAGATAAAAAAATTGTGACTAGGTGAGAACCCAAGGGCTGTTCTCTCCTGGTATTTTAGACCAGCTGACAGCAGGTGAACTGCGCTTCGAGGTGAGTTGGGTGTGGAGTTTGTGTCACCTGGGCATGTGGCTGGGCCCCTCTTAGAGGATGGCTCAGGTCCTTTCCCATCCTATGATATTCTGACTATAAAGGCAATTCTCAACCCTCCCAACAGATACCATAAGATCTTTCCACCACTCATCTTTCAAGTTGTAAAAAAAAGTTTTCTAATCCACCCGGAAAACCCGGCTCCAAGTACAGGAAATGAGAGCAGGGTAAGTATTCCGTCCACTGCCATACCTTTAGGGCCTGGGCTTCCTAGGAGATTGCCTGGAAGAGAAAACGAACACTGAATTAGGTGCACATCTGTGTGACACACGCACGAAGCAGGTTGCCGTGGTAGATTGGGAAGAGACCCAGGCTAGGACTAGCAACCAGATTCTAAAATGTGCTGGTTGTGTGATCTCGGGCAAGTCTCTCCAGGTCTCCGTTTTCCCAACAGTAAAATGGGCTGATGCTACTGGTCCTCCCCGCCTCCCTCTCTCCCAGGACTGTGGAGAAGGCTGAGTGCAGAGGGAGCGAGAGAGTCCTGTGGGCGGGCACCGCTCCACACACAGGCGAAGGAGCAGGAAGTGGTGGCCTCACCGTTTTCTTGCTCTCTCATCAGCTTGTCCCTCACGAACAGCCAGAGGACCTCCTGACCGTGGCCATCCAGATCAGACTTCCCCAGGCCCTCGCCCGGCCCGGGCGCTGCGCCCTGCAGCCAGTCCTTGCTGCCCCTCTCCGCCATCTTCTCATCGTACAGCTCCACCGAACTCCTGGTTCGTTCCAGCTCATCCACGCGAGCTTTCAGCTTCCTCACCTGCTCCGCTGAAACGGCAGGCAGACGGGCCGCGTCAGCCGGGGCACAGAGCCGGTGCCTTCCCAGCACAGACGCGCTCCTCACGGGAAGCCTGAAATGGGGGCTCTGGGGTCTGTGACAGCTTCTTCATGCCATCGGGGACATTTTGCCAGAATACTTACATGGAGGCAATCTGTTGTGGCTACCATTGGGATTAGCTACTGAAAATTGTCACCGAGCCTTAAAGAAACCTGGCCCAGGGGTCAGTCTTCTCATCTGGGATGGTGACAGAGCTGGCTCTCACTCCGCCTGGGAGCTGGTGTGTGAGCCAACAGAGCGTGGAGGGCGAAAAGGCAACAAGAAGGGATGGCCTGACCACTGAGTGCGACCAGGTGCTCAGGGCACTTGCTGCGGGCAGAGGCCTGGGAACAAGGAGCTGCGTTAGAGTCTCGGTTCTCTCACTAGGTGGCTGTGGGACCTTGGCCATCTGCCTCCTGGAGTCAGTTTCCTCATCTGCAATAACAAGGGGTCTGCACTGCTGATGTAGGGTCCCTTAGCCCCGATGCTCGGGACACTAGTGATTGCTGTCCCTTGATTGGGCAGTGGAGTCCACAGCTCTGCCACCATTGCCACGTACCCAGGGCAATGAGGCCGAAGAGCAGCCCCAGGAGTAGCAGCCAGGTGAGCAGCAGGCCCAGCAACCATTTCCACCAGCTGCAGCAGGAGCCGCAGGGGCACCAGGACGGGGCTGCCCCCCACGGGCCCCCGCCAACACCGCTGCCAACACCGCTGCCAACACCGCTGCCAACACCGCTGCCAACACCGCCGCCTTTAATGCCACTGCCACCATTATGTCGGTCATAGCCGTGGATGTCTGTGGAAGAGAGGGGAAGGGGAACGTGAATGAAAATGGCTCTTGCCCTTTTCCCTCCAAATGCTCTGGCTTTTTTTTGATGACTTCCTTTGGGCCTAAGTAAACGTGAGTGGGCTTTCAGGTTCCTCTGCAGGATGAGGGAGGAATGAGGCCGGCTCCTGGAAAGAACACAGGGCTGTGGCTGGTGAAGAGCAGAAGTCTGACAATCCTGGGCTTGAGCTGTATGACCCCGAGAAGGCCACTTAACTTCTGTTTCCTTTTTTTTATCAAACATGGTTAAAAGATTACCTACTGCATAGGATCTTTGTTGAATAAAATAAGGCATGCCAAATCATTAACAGAGGATGTAGCATGCAGCGCTATGTTTAAAAATCTTGATAATGAATTCTGATCTGCCACAACCTCCTGCATTTTATTTAGAGGCTGAGACCTAAGGCGTTCCCATCTCCACGTCTCAGTATTCACAGCTCTTTCTTTGTAATCCCCAGGTGCCTAGAATTAGACTCAGCACTTAAGGGATACACAGCAATTTTTTTTTTTTTTTTTGTAAAAAGGGTTTTTAGTATCTAAAATGGGATGATAACCTTCGATCTGCCTTTCTCACAAGGCTACAGGCACAGGCGTGAGGAAAGTGTAGAGGGCTGGAGATATGTGTGGTCTCAGTCACCCAGAAGCCTGTGTATGTGTGGGGGGTGGTAAGACAACAGTAGCCCTGTTGTGTTGTTCCTGCCACGTGGGGAGACCCTGGACCTGGGGGAGGTGGAGGGTGACTCGCAGTGTGTGTTGGGGGAAGCTGTGAGCAATGTTTCCTGAACTGAGTTTCTTTTGCAGCCCACTCTGTCCCCCAGCCTGTGCCCTTAGCCACCCTCTACCCTGCTCCCTTCGAGCCTTCAGGGACACTCTTTAGAGTTGGGTGGCTCAGGGGTACACTGGCTCCAGCCTAGGGAGCCTTGTCTGTTCCATCACCATAACTAGCTCGATGGGCTCCTGTCCCCATGGGACCACCTTCTCACCTACCTGCTGAGGTGGCCTTGCCTTTTGTGGACACAGTCTTCACATCTCCTGAAAGACAAACACCGAGAACACACTTTTTGACCTGAGCTTTTAAGCGCGAGGAGACCACAAGACAGCCTGTGTGTAGATTTTGGGCTGGGCTTTAGGTAGACATCCTGCCCCCTCTATCCCCCACCACCCAGGCACCTTGAAGAACAGCAAAATGCAGGAATATCTACTAACTCAGTCTTCACCGATCTGATATTTGCAATAATTACATTGATGCAGACGTGGCTTGGCAAACAATTAATGGTGGAATAAAGCAGTGTCATAACCCTCTCGTGGCCTGAAAACTTTAAAGCCCAAGACATATTCAGAGGACCATGGTAGGGGTGACCTTTGCTTTCAAACAATAAATGTACTTGTGAGAAATGACTCTTGATTTCTTGGTTAAGGGACTTTGAATACAGGTTCCTAATCTGGGGTGGAGGGAATGGGATAGCAAGGGTGGGCTTGGAGCAGGGTTGCTGGTGAGTCCCTGATGCTATTTGACCATCAAGTGTTTGTGGGCATGTGCGGAATTCTCTGGGAAAATTACAGCTTTCATCAGATTCTGAAAGGGTCTTTTGGCTCCACAGCCCCATCTCCACCCCTAGAATATAAGGAACCACTAATTTAGAAGACTTAGGATCAGGCCTTCTCAGGATTATAACTGCTTTCATTTGCATTTATCTAAAATATATTCTATGATGTAACTTTTCCCTTTTTTAATGATCTCCCTAAAATCAGTGATTTGGAGAGATTGTACAGGACCCAGAGCAGTGAAGAAATGTGCTTATCCAGGAGAAAATTCAGCTATTTGGGAAGAAAAAAATAAAGCTAGCAAGTGCCTTGCAAAATATTTTTCTGTTAGTTCTGAAAATTAAAGGAGGACAAGTAAGATGAGGAAAAAATATCACTGTGGACTTTAAACACGGAAGACTTATACTTCAATAATACGCATGCATGAATCAATTGGGAAACTTGTTAAAATGCAGCCCCTGACTCAGCAGGTCTGGCCTAAGGCCTGGGAGAATGCATTTCTGACATGCTCCCAGGTGCTGCCGTTGCTGCTGGTCCAGGGACCAGACTTCAAGTAGTGAGGTCTCAAAAGACAAATAAATAAATGAAATGTGGATTGGCCGAAGGCAAGGTAGACAGCGACCAAATTTGATCTTACCATTAGCTTCCAATAGTAGGCTGGTTTCGGAGGTGTAGGCAGCTTGCTTTTCCTTTTTCAGGGTGTCCTCTGAAAAAGAAGCTGTGCACAAAACCCATGATAATCTAGGATATTCTCTCCCCACTCCCCACCCCTGCCTCTCATCTTCTCCTGTTTAGGGAGGTAGTGGTTAGCCTGGTAGGAAAAGGACCCAGTTTTTCAGGGGTTAATCTCTCGATCTGTGCTAGTGGTTGGGAGTCTTGCTACTGTTGCCAAAGGCCCCTCTGGAAGCTCTTTTCCAGAATTTTCCTGGCTTGTCTGGAAAATTCTGGAAAAGACCTTGGGATACCCTATTTAGGAAGGCATTTTTCCTTTGAGTGGGAGGACTATGCTAGCGTTATGAAAACATCTCAAACTGTCTTGCTAGGACATTCGGTCTCCTCACTGTCTGCCTTTCTCCTGAAATCTGAGTCACATGGGCTCCTGCGTACTTGCAGCAATGCTGGCGGGGGAGGCAGTAAAGACCTTCCCGCTGTCCTTGGTCATGATCAGCAGCTCCATCTCCTTCTTGGCAGGCACATTATCTTTCTCCAGGATCAGGAATTTACAGTCTTTGTGCAAGACTGTTTCATCATTCTGGACACTCGTGGTACAGGCTGGAGAGGAAAGAAGTGGGTGAGGAGGAAGGAAAAGGTGTCAAGAGAAAGAAGAAGGAAGAAATGACCGGAAAAGAAGGAGCAAGAAGAGAAGAGTAGGGAGGAAGAGAGAGGTTAGCGGGTGTGTCTGAGGGTCTCCCGCTTCTTAGTAACTGTAGCTACTAAGAAGCAAACTGGGGATCAAAGACACCCTCCCCTCCTGGCTGGGCCTGGTGATGAGGAAGTTGGGTCGATGTCAGAATCACTGTATAGCTGGCGTATGTGGCTGCCTCTTGCCTGGACATTATAGGATCTTTTGTGAATGGGCAAAAAGTACCCCTTTGTCAGGCAGGCCCTTCTTTAATTAACTCGGTAGGTTCATTTCTATCCTTCAGGTCTCAAGTGCTAGTGTCTGGGGCGGAGGTACCATCTAACATACCTTCTCTACCACCTCATCTATTTCTTTCCTTCAAATTATCTTGTGTACTTTGTCTGCTTGTGTACTTTGCCTCTTCCATTGCAATTATCAGCCTGGCAAGGGCAGGAATCTCTCTTGCCTTGTTTACGTCTGTGCTCCAGGTGCTTAGAACAGTCTCATACAAAGCAGGTGTTCGCTAAGTATTTTCTGAATTAATGAATTGATGAATGGAAGGAAATACACTAGGATCAGAACAATGGAGGAAAGAGCCATGAGCCCAATTAGATAAATAAAGATTCTACAGAAAGTAAGGAGGGTGTGGCAGCTTTGAGCGGCTCCCTGGCTTTTGTGATAGATGACGCATAATAGGAGCAAGTCAGGGGCTTCCAGGCAAGGCTGGGGCCTGGGTGTAGGTGTCTGATCCTAGGCAGGTCTGGAGGGTGGAGTTTCTTGCCTCCCTTGGACAGGGAGGTCAAAGTAAGGTCAGGAGGATGCTCATCTCTACTAACTCCTGGAAATAACTGAGAGGCCATTGAGGTGAGTCCCATTTGCAGACCTTAGGCCACTAGTGGGTTATATTCTCTCTTCCATTGCAACTATCCCATACATCGTGTATCACTGTGTGGCAATTCTCCCTGTGCTGTCGCGTGCCCCTGGACACATCATACCCTGGGACAGCACTCACCAGAAGAGGTGGACACGCCAGTACTCACAACAGCAGGGTTGTGGGGTGCGTTTTTCTTCACACCATATGCTGCAAGAGAGGAACCACTGAGTAAATGGCACCAGTGTGGGAGGGCGGATCCATGCAACTTAGAAGCAGCTTGACCAGCCCTAGCAGACAGGTAGCCTCCCCAGGTGAGTGGATGGCAATAATAATGAATAATAATAATGAATAACAAAATGAAGAATAATGAATAATGAAATCAACTCTCTCCAGCCGTGGAGGCAGCAGTGAGAGTTTAGATGGAACTTTCTTAGTATAATTCTCATCCTTCTAGGACCGTCCAAAGGCCTCCTCCTCCATGAAGTTCTCCTAGACCCTCCCACATCACCTTCCCTTCCCAACTCCAACAGCCCTAATATCTGCTATGTACAACTTGATTCATGTTGTCTTATGGGATTTTCCGATCGTTTCATGTGCATTAGACTTTCAACTTAAAAGTAAGCAACTGAACAGTATAGTAAGTTGAAGGCCAGGGCTGAGGCTCATACTTCTTCTGTTCCCCCGCCCCCAGGTTTGCACAGAGGGTACACGGTAACATCAGCCAGCTGACTGATTTACGGTGACAGTAGGCTGTCAGGGACAGCAGTGAGACATGGGGATATACAGGTGATACCCCACAGCGATGCTCCTCTGAGGTTTCACTTATGTCTGAGCCAACAGATGATGGAGGTTCGGATCTCTGGGGGGGGGGGGGGGGATATTTTGGGAAAGGTTGATTGATTTTTAGTGACATTTCAGTCCTTCTGATCCCGTTGTTGTAAAGGGGTATTGTGAGTTATCGCTGCAAAGAGACATTACTTCCCAGCCCCTAGGCTCCAAACCTCAGCTACTGACCTGTGGAGGTGGTGGCCGCGCCATGGGACAGGGCAGAGGAGCTGGGGCCCAGATTGTTCTGCATGCCAAACACTGTGCAAGGAATTGAAGGCAGGTGAGCACAGGTGCGTAGAGGAGGGCCCTCAGCTTTAAGCGGTCCCCTGCCCCGGGAACCCCCAAACCATTTTCATGATATATGCCTTTGCATATGACAGAGATTCCCAAACTTTCTCAGTTTTCCCATTCTAAATGACAGCCATTTTTTTTAACGCCCCACCTCCCCACTCTGGGCCAAAAGTTACTAACAGTTCCATTTCTTGAGTAGTTAGAGCCACACAACTTAATAGTAGTAGTTCACACAGAGTCTGGCAGATATCTCTATCTCTAAACATTTTTAAATATCCTAGGGATCCTGTTCCCTGTGGCACCCTGGGGTGTCTTGGTACACAGTGTGGGAACTGTGTGCGTAGGATAAGGACGCAGGGGGCCAAGAAGCACTGACTTGGCAGAGCCCTTGTTTTCTCTTGAACTCTACTCCTGACTCAAACACATAAAGCTCCCCTGACCCCCATTATGATTTCAAAGGCCGGTTGTTTGTTTTTAACAATGTGCAGAGGCTCCTTCCTCCCCCAATTAGCAGCTTTTCTTATTCCATCCCATCTAGTGTTTGGGGTGCAAGGTCTGTGGATCCAATATCCTCAGTCAGGACTTTGCAAAACAGAATAACAAAGGCAGAAGAAATAAAGCATGAACCAAGTGTCTTCTGGGTTTGGTGAAATGCTAGTCAATGGGAGGTGCTGAAAATCACAATGCTAAATCTGCATTTGCAGATATGCCAGCCAAGTAAATAAGGAAGGCCCACATCATTATATTTATTAGTCATGCTACTGCAGGGAGAAGGCAGATTCCTTTAAAAAAAGATGTGGCTGCTAAGTTACTTACATACAGGCTATTGCAATGTATGTGGACATAGAGTGAATAAATTTGAGCCTCTAATGAACTGTAAATGTATGAAAAGATCTGAAGTAAGAGCCTTCTAACTTGATGCTTTTCATTTGAACTGTCCTAAGCTAAGCCTCACTTAGTTCCTTTGCTTCCACTTCTCTACCTCTCAGAGAAAATAAAGGGACCAGCGCAGAATGAGTATGTGAGGTCTCTGGCCCCTCCCCCATCAGACCTCTCTCCCTTAGGGACCCAGATGTCTCTCTGATTGAGGGCAGGCTCTGTGCCTGCTAACACAGCCCCTTGGCTGCAGCCTCTACATTGGTTTGTGTGCGGGAATGTCCTCACACTCTTGGGCAAAAAGGACATCTATCCCCTTTTCCTCATCCCAATTTTTTTTTTTTGAGCAAACCATCTAGAAAAGGCAATTAAAGCTGGGAGTACTGACCTGAGGAGGAGGTGCTGATTCCAGGGTGCAGAGTTGGGGAGCAGGATGCCATGTTGTTTGGAACCCCAAAGACTGCAGGGAAGGGGGAAGGCTGGTAAGAGGCACATCTGACCCCGAACAGCGTGGAAGCTCCAGAAGAAACGCCAGGGTTGCATTTTTATATCTTTTAAATTTCTGTTTTAGGAAATCTTAGGCTCTTGCCTTGCAGCAGACAACCATACATTAGTTCTGGTGTGCCTTAGATGCTACCCAAGGGGTAATCATAGGTTGGTCAGGCCTCGAGTGGACACTGGCTTCAGCCAAAGCCCCACTTGTTAGTGACCATTTTATAGAAAAGGCACTTGAAGCCCAGAGAAGATAAACGACTTGCTCAACGTCACAAAATATATCCACATGTTCTTTCCTGTTACGGATACATGGAGTAATACAGTCCTTTTGATAGAAGACTCCTCCTGAAGAAACATGCTAGAGATTGAATTGAATTGAAGTTCCATTGGAAAAGCCTTGGGATATGTAGCCATTTTGGCCACAGAAAGCATCTCTAGGCAGCCTTATGGGTCATTCATCTCCAGGTAAAAGTGTAGAGGGTTCAAAGGTGGAGGGGAACATGCACTGCGCCTCACGTACCTGAGCCTGTAGAATAGGCATTGGTGTTGAGGAGGGACGAGCTTTGGGTTGTCACATTGTTGCGATAAGTTCCCATGGAGGACCCCACCGGCAAGGTGGAAGACCACATGTGGGAGGGAAGGTGGGCATCCAGGATAGTTGTGTCGTAGGTGCCGGACACTGGAGACAGACAGACAGACAGACAGACACATACACACCAGTGAGAGACAAATCAGTATTCTGTGCTGGGATGACCCAGTTGGCTTGGTTTGCTGGGACTTTCCTAGTTTAGCCCTGAAGGTCCTCGTCACAGGACTCCCTCGGTTTCGGGTAAACCGGGGCCACTGGCCATTCCACTTCCCTCTGAAACCTTGGAGTTGGTGCAAACTTTATCTCTGGGATTAGCAATTCTCGCGGCCTCTTGGTAAAATGTGGAGTGGGTAACTTTGGCTCTGGGGTTCGCCCATTTCTCCTTCTAAGCTCTTCTCCCCACCTCTTGGTGCGCTGTCCCCACCAATGTCCTCACTGTCTGTTGCTGACTCCACCTTCAAAGAAGCGGCGAATGAGGCCTCACAGTGAATCCTGACAGAATTCCAGGCACAGGGCACACACAGGTAGGAAGCCCTCACTTCCCAGCCGCACCCCGAGGATGACAGCCTTCTCTGGATAAACTCTCCTTAAACATTCCTACATGCCAACTAGACCCAAGGGGCACTCTGCCTCTAAGAGGAGTTTTTGGTGCCTCTTCAATTGAAGCCAATTCTGCCTATTCCTTATATGAGAGGGAGCTAGTTACACAGGTCATAAAGTACGCAGAAGTTTCAGCTTCGTATTAAAAAACAAAAGGAAGATTATAATCTCAAGGGCTTTTCTTTTCAGTGTCGAATGACAGGAAAGCTTCACATCCTCGCAGGACTGGCTTCTTTCCTCATGTCCCTCCAAGCATCTTCCTATTCCTCTTTCTTCCTCCCACAGAATCTACGTTGTACTTTGTAGGCACGTGATACATGAGTGTTGAATGACACTCATCCAACCTGGCTACGATCTCTTAGGTTATCTGACCTCCCCCAAGGGCCCTCACCTCCACGAGGGTATGACTGTGTCTGCTTTGTTCATTGCCTTTCCTCAGTACCTGGTGATTGGCATAGAAGAGGCACAGCTTCGTAAAGTACGCACAGTACTTCTGCGTACTTTATGACCTGTGCCAATAATAAACATTCATCGAATGAATGAATGAATGAATGACTGAATGAATGACTGAATGAATACACTACAACTTTCCCCAGTTTTCTTCATTCGGGGAATCTGGCCAGCAGATTTTGGCCATCTCCTGGGAGAGAATCTCTAGGATCTAGAGCTCAAAAGACAGGAGTAAGAAAGGCACAGCAAACATTTTCATGCTTCACGAGGCGAATGCTCAGTGCTTTGCCACAGCCTGAAAGGCTTGCCAGTGGCGTATGATTGAATTTCTGGGCCAGAGCAAATGTGACGCCTTGTTCCCTTCCTTCCACGGCAGCCCGGGCTGCAGGGCTCACCTGACTGGGAGCTCGCCGTCACCGTTTTGGTCTCCATGGTGCCTTTCTTGGGGATGGGGAGCGTGTTGGAGGAATTCCGGGTGGGACTCACGCTTGCTGATCGGCTCCCCTTGAGCAAACGTTTAACGTCATCCAATTCCGTCCCTGTAAGAGAATCCCCACGTTTTCCAGTGGGCCCAGGATGCTTTCCTGAGTCCAACTGCAGTGGGAGTCACATTTATGGCATTGTGAATAGTAGGGAGGATGGCATCTGCTTCACACTCTGGGACATTTTTGGTTAGCCTTATAATTTTTGCATTTTGTCAATTTATAGCACTTATCAACCTGGCACTTTGTAATATTAATGGCCTCGTAAATATAGTACCTCTACAAGGAGGTCAAAGTCATCAGTAGCTACTTCCTAATTACACCTCCTCAGACACCACGGGATGATGATTCCGTAGCTGGAAGACACTGTCATCCTGGATCAAGGGAAATTTACACCTAGGGCAGTTAGAGAACCAGACCTCTTGAAACAAATGGTTCAACAGTGACTTCAGCCCCTGTACAGACTGCCTCAGGTGTTAGGTCCCTGACCTTGTAATCTCTGAAGTGTCATAAGTAATTTTTGGCCCATAACTCCTAAACATTATGCTGCTTTCATGTGAGTTAATTCCAAGTTCGTCTGGATGAGATTTCTTATAGCAAGGTAATCTAGTGGAGCAGGCTCTCTGACTTACTCAGCTTCTTACCCCTACACCTAGCCCAGTGTCCCTCTCACAGAAGACCCTTAGACTGAGTCATCGTGTGCATGTGCACACACAAGTAGCCCTGGGTTTCTGGATCCTTTTCAGCAAGACAGAAACCACTTACATCGGGTCGATGGGGACGCACTCTGCAGTCGAACTCGGATTTCACTCTCTGTACAGGGAAGAGATGGAGAGGTCTGTGAATGAAGGGGTTTGGGTCACAGTGCCTGACACGGAGCTGTGTGAGCAGTGGGTAAATCTTTGGGCTGCTCCGAGATGTCTGTGTCCCGGGAACAGGAAACCTAGGTGTACCCAGGATGAGTGCTGCTTAAAAAAGCAATGTCCCCTCCCTACATCACATCCCAGCCTACCCACTGCACACCTCCCAGGTAGAAACCCCAGGCCAAGCAGGTAGCTCCATCATAGTCGTCAATGACCAACCCCTTTCCCGACTGCCGGTACCAAGCTTCTCTCCGGCCTCCAGAGTCTCTCAAGCATTAGTGAAAGAATTCTAAAACCTGTACTATTTACTTGCCATTCTGGCCTCCTCAGAAGTGGAAGGGGCAGGAAGTGGGTCGTTTAACATTCTTAGTTTCAGATGGAGAACTGGCATCTTTCAAGGATTGGCCTAAAGTTCTGGGTGGTTGGTTTGTTCCTAACTTTCAAGTTACTGGAGCAATAAAGCCTATGGGAAGTCTGGGCTGGTGGTGGAGAACTCCCGGAGCCTGTGAAGAATTCTGCCTTTTGCACGGCCCTGATGTGTGTACGATGCTGGCGTGTGCGTGGCACTGACACCTGCTGCCACCCTCACCAGATTCATCAAGAGCAGCTTTCCCAAGGACCAGAGTTCCCTCCTGTAGCCTTCTCCACGGGCAGGTGTGAGAAGTGCAAAACTGTCACAGAGCCCTTGTGCTATTTTTGCTCAAGGGCTTTTGCTCAGTTTTTGACACACAAAGGCCATTACAGCACATCTTGTTAAAGTCAACCAGGAGACCAGAAGAGAAACGAGATGCAGCGTCAGCATCTTCAAACAATCCACAGCAGCAGAACCAACTCCTCCCCGGGTCATTACTATGTGTTTTCATTCCTGCCTCCTCGTTAGATTACCCTTCCCATCCTGGAGGAGCCAGCAAAAGATTCCCAGGATGCTGTAAGCTCAAGAGGGAAGAAATCGTGCCTGATTCATTCTTCTGTTCTCCTCCCGTTTCTTGCCTCAAGCCTGAACACACGTTAGATGCTCAGAAAATACCTCAGTGATAGAGCTCACCTCGTGTTTGGCTCCGTCCTCTGGTTGAAGAAGATGCTGAGAAAGAAAGAAAAGTCATTTTAGGCATATATAAGAGGTGGCCTGCTAAATATTTTTGACATGGAGGTAGCTCTATTTGCAGGACAGAGAGATCGTTTTCACAGTGTTTTTTTCCAGGTAGGAGTTTACATAGGTGGTGGATGCTTCATAAATGATGACCATATAATCAAAAGGCAGAGAAAGTTTTGCAAGGCCCCAGTGCATTTGGGGTGTTATCTAAATGAATGTTGTTAATTCATGCTCAAAGTGTTAAGTTAGCTAAGGTAACTCATTTGGGGGCATGATCCATGTGGACTGGCTGACTACACCCTGATCAAATGTATTGAAAGACTATTAGATCTTCCTTTAGTTTTTTTTTGTTAGATTGTCCTGGTTTTCCTGCTGCAGGCAAATAAATAAAATTATGGTCACTGTACAATGATCATATCATCCATTCGTGTGCACACTGAGTATCCAAGACCACAGACCAAAGACTTAAGACCAAATGAAGATGTAGCCTTGGGTTTCACTTGGCATAAAACATGCCCCACTGAAGCCTGCCATGGTGGAGCTGCTGGGGTGCTTGGCATTTGTGGGTTCTAACACTGCCCCCTGCCCTTTCTCTTCGCTGGGAGGTCTCTGTGCGTCCTGTGGAAGGAAAAATCCTACACTTGCTGCTTGGCCTTAGGGCTTATCTGTCCAAGCCTGAGCCTTGTATAAATAGCTTGTCATGTTAGTAGTGTCAGGAGCAAAGGCTTATGACAGCAAGTAAATGTGGTTGCCAGTCCCCTTAAAATGCTTCAGGGTAAAAAGCAAAACAAACAAACAAACAAACAACATCAACAACAGGTGAGCAGAGGTTAAACTCCTTTAGAAGAATTTGTTTCACTCATGACGTTCCCTGCCCACCTCACCCCATGCATTTTCCCAGTGCCTCCTTTGACCATTTCTTCAGAAAATGAGGACGTACCAAATTCCTTTCGAGGGTACTCTGGAGAAGAGTTGCCACTGGAACTCCCTGGAGAGAGAGAGGATAAGACATTTAGTACAGGCACATTATGCTTTATTGCACCTCTCAGCTGTTGCGTGTTTTTGTTTTGTTTTGTTTTTACAGATGGAAGGGAAGATCCTCCATCGGCAAAAAGATTATGACCAGCTTTATCGTGACACTCGCTTTATTGTGGTGGCCTGGAGATGAACTGGCAGAATCTCTGCGGCCTGCCTGTACCAATGGTCACTTAAGCCCAAACGGCAGCTGAGAGGGCGGGTGCTGCTGGGTCCCTCCTTTCTGCACCTCACATCCTGCATGTTCAAGAGGACGACAGGTGTTGTCCAGCAAGCTCTTGACTAAACCCAGCCAGGGCCTGTGGGACGTGGTTGTGGCTCTTTATTCTGGTTCCTGATTTACTTCGGTGAACAAAAGAAGGCAGGAGGTTTTATTTCCATTTTTGCTTTCCCTTCCTTGACTGCGTTGGCCCTATACCTTTTTTGTTACCGCAGTGCTGGTGCGGGCGACCTATCCCCTGTCAGCACTAGGGTGTCTCTGACCTTGTGAAGGTCATCCCGAGTGTGGACCCTGTTAGAATGAAGGTACTAGCTCCCATGCAGACCTAGCAGCAAAAACCACTTTAGTGACACCATCCTCCTCACATAGATTTGGGGCTCCCTGAGATCCCCCGATAGCTCTGGGTCTTAAATCATTTACTGGGATACCCATCCCTTAATCCTGCTTCTCCATCACCAGTATCCTCCATCACCTGTTTGCTGCCTGGCTTGCCCGTTTTCCACCAGGAACACTAGTAACCTCAGGAGCAGAACCCAAATGCCTCCCTCCTGCCTCCTTCCCAACGCTGAGCACTTTCGATGAGGCCTCCTGTTCCTGGCCTCCCCGCTCCCCTCGAAGACTTCTTCTCCGTGTCCTCTAGCTTCTTTTCTCTTTCTTCCACCAACTTTTTCTTTGCTCCCTTCTGCTTTGTATATTCTCTTCCCCAGCCGACTCCTTCAGTTTTCCACTTTCTACCAGCATCTCTTGGTGCATGACTCCAAAAGGGATGTCCTGTCTAGATGTCTCCCTGAGCTCAAGTTCTATGAGTCCCCCTTCTTGCTCGGTACCCCCACCCAAAAGCCATGCCAGTGGCTCTACTTCACGACCAAATAACTGAACTTATCTGCCTGGGGGCTCCACCTGGGCTCCGTGCTGCAAATGTTGGTGCCACCATGAACCCAACCACCTGTGTGTGAAATCTTAGCGGAATGGCTGACTCCTTTTTCTCCCGTTAAGATTAAAAAAATAAATGGGGACCAGCTTTGAAAATCCCCTGAGCAGACAAAACCAATTTCATCATTCAAACAAAGCTTAATTTAACATATTTTGCAAGACTAATTTAACCTGGGTCACTTCCTGCTTATGCCTCTGAAAATCATAAGCAAAACTTAAACTGTTTCCCTAGGTTGATATGAAGTAACCACCGACCAATTCCTATCACTTAAGACAATTCTAATAATATAACCAATCACTATGAAGCATAAACAGTCACTGTTTCCTCATTGCATAAGCTGCTTTGTAACAATATGCCCCAGAGCCTCACTCCATGTTCGGTTCGAGTGCTCCCAGCCTGCAAACTGCCTTTTTGGTGTGTGCACAATAAACTTTTACTAATTATTACTTCAGTGATGCCTTGGTTTTATACTTCTGTTATTTCTGATCTTCTGACACTCCCTTTCTCCCAACATTTAATCAATTGTCAAACCTATCAATTCTACCTCTGCAGTACCTCTCACTCCAGCTGCTTCTCTCCTCTCCCGCTGCAAGTCCCACCCTAATCCTGGCCACGTTTTCCCTTCCCTGGACTATTGAGCGTGGTCTAATGTGTCACCATATTCGGCCCCTTGCCTCTCTCTTCTTGCATGTAGCTAGTCCTGGGTCTCAAATATGATTGACTGTTTTGTTCAAAATCTCTGTGGCTTCTCGTTGCATGCAGAATAAATTTCAAACACCTGAGCCAGCACCAAATCGGAGTCCCTTAAGCCCGCTTCACATAAGCACCACTGCTGCTTACTACTGAAGCCTGACTCTCCTTCCCGTCTTTGCTGTGCTGCTGCTCCTGCAACCCTGAACGCCCCATCTCTCCACCTCCAGGTATCAAAATCTTACATGACACAAAGGCCCAGTTCAGATGCCACCTCCCCTGTAGAGTTTTCCCTGGAGACTTAGCTGGAAATGATAATCCCCTTCTACTTTGCATTATTGTTTTTATCTGTTGTCTTGACTTGCCTATTAGACTATAGGTTCCTTGAAGACAAGATCCATGTCTGATTCATTTAAGAGTCCATCAAAGCATTCTGCAAGGTTAAAACATGGTAGCTATTTGAAATAATACCAGTTGAAAAAGTGACTAAGGATGAATGAAAGAATGAATGAAGGGGTGGGTAGGTTAACAAAATTGCCAACTAATATCAGTCCATAAAAGAAATGAAGAATGGAGAGAAAGGTGAGGGGGCAGATACAGGTGAATACAGGTGCCAATACTTCAGTCTTCAAGGATGAGTGAAGTTACATAGGGAAGAGAGTGGTTCTCTTTCAAATCCGTGAGACTGATACCTTCGTATGTTCCATGGCGGCTGATGTGAGTTTTCCTTTCAAAGGTTGAACCCGGTGAGTTGGGCAAAGTGGAGGCAGGTGAATGAGCCCTCCTATAGCTAGAGGTGGAGGCGTTGCCTCGTGTGCTTCCACCTACAAGCAGGGAAAAGCGTCAGTCCTCACAGCACATCAGCAGGTTGACATCTAGTTATGTTCACTAAGTCTACCCAGGCTGTTCATAAGAAAAGAAGGCCCTGTGGAGGGGCCGGAGGAGGTCAGTACTGGCGGAGCCTAGTACTGGAGGAGCCCACCTCAGCATCCCACGACTGCTTAGAAATGGTGGAATTGCTCCTGCCCTTCCTTCCCAAGCTGACCACTGGAAGGCAGGGAGGTCCCTTGACGCACATGGCTACAGGGCATAGACAATGGAGGGGCTTCGGTGGAACTTTTCTTAAGGGCCTGGGCTTTAATCGTAGATCACTGCTGGAGAGACTAAAACAATTTGATGTGGAAGGTTCCAAAACGGATAAAGGCAGGCGCTTCTCTTGGTCATCCTGGCCATTTGCCTGTCTTAGGTCTCTTTAGTGTCGCTTCGAGATTTTTTAAATGGCTTTATGGGTTATGTATGTGCTGTTTTTTTTTTCTTCCTTGCCTTCTTTTGTTTTGTTTCGGTGAGAGAGATACCATGAAAGAGGGTTTCATGGGGAACAATAGGCCTGTGTTGGATGCTTGCCCAGTGAAAAAGCAGCCTCCTCCCTATGAAGCCTCCGTAATTAATTATTGTTATTTATAGTGGGGACTTAATGAAAATTGAGCCCATTGTAAGCAGGCATCAGATGCAGATGCCTTTGCTGGGTTGCATGTACTTTACATAGCTCTTTGGGGCATTTGGAATGGATGACAAATAGTTTTGTCCTCTCTTTGCTGGATTCTCTCTCCCTGTCCATCTGCTCTTTCCCCGTCCCCTCCCACTAGCAGGCACTTACTTGAGTTTATGTAGCCGCTGCTACCATGTGTCAGGCTCTGTTTCTCCAGCCGGCTCCCTCCACCAAGAGAGCCTGTTTTAGCATAGCCGTTGCTGGTCCCCCCTTCTGCAGAAACGAGAAACAGGTGACAATTTATGGATGGAGCCAGCCCAGAGGGTCCTCTCATCCCTCGCCTCGTGGAAGCCTTCCCTGGCTTCTCAACCATGACCCTCTTGGTTTGGGATCCTTTTCCCTTCTATACCGCACAATGCAAACTGCCATACTCTTGTTTTGTTTGTGTCCAATATAAATATCAAGAGCAAACGTTCCACCCGATTTAAAAGGAACATCTTCTGGGGGGAGCCTAGCAAGTTGCTTATTAGAAAAATTTAAACATTAGAAAAGATAGCAAGGGGTGAAAAGCATCTTGAGGGCAGCACCTAGGTTGGGTTTGCTTTTTTCAAATGCCCGGTCAGTGCCCCTGACATGGCAGTCCCAAGAAGTGTTGGAGGGATAAGTGACAGCTCTGCGTGGCTGGTGTTCTGCTTGGCTGCTCATCATGCTCCGATCTCTAGTGCTGATGGGTGGGATTTTCACACACACCGCCCCTGTCCATGTGCCAGGCTTCCTGGGAGGTGCAGGGGTAACTTGAGGGCTCAGGTCTCTATCATAGAATCCACTAAACATGAGGAAAGAGTGGGCTCAAACAGAAGCCTGACTGGCTGTTCCTTGCTCCACCCCAAGCTCAGGTTGGATAGGATTTCTCATATTTTAGTGTCCAGATCAGGCAAATCTACAGAGATAGAAAGTAGATTTGTGGCATTCAGGGGCTGGGGAGAGGGGAAGGAGAATGGAGAGTGACTTCTAATGGCCATGATGTTTCTTTCCGATGTGATAAAAATGTTCCAAAATTAGATTATTACAATGGCTGCATAACTCTGTAAATATACTAACAATTATTGAATCACATACTTCAAACTGGTGGATTTTATGGTATATAAATTAATGTCAATATGACTGTAAAAAAAAAAGATTTCAGATATTTTGGATTTGCTCAGCTGAAGCATGAATGCCTCTGGGAAAGGTTACATGCAGAGCCCTTCACACATGACTTACTGAGCAGAAAGCTCTCCAGGTAGTTACTTACTTGGCGGTAAGGATGTAAGTCTTGTAGTTACTGTTTCGGAGATAACTAGAAAAAGAAAAAGAAAAGATGAGATCTTATGTAATGCACTAAAGTCTCTGTGTTTTGGCAAGGTCTAATGTCTTTCATAGGCTCAGCACATCAAATTGGGTTCAACAGAGATTTTTGTATACTTGTGCCTCAAAGTATGTGATCTGCCCCACTACACACGAAAATATGTTCAATAACAATGGGGCTTAATGTACCAAGAAAATAAGTTTATATCCCTTTGAAACCAAAAGTAGGTAGCTACCCATTGATTTGAAAATTGGTTTTCTTGGTGTCAATATTACTCATTTAAAAATTAGATCCAATCTAGGCCCAGATTTACCTTTGAAGAAGGAGCAGGCCCCCAAGTCATGCTCAAATGTCTCAGGTCACACTCTTTTTTTTGTACTGTCCCTTCCAAATGGTCACCCAGTCCAGATGGGGCCAGTGCATCATCTTGGCTGTTTCTATTGTGAAGTGGATAATTACCTTGTACTTTTTTAAAAAATGAATTTGGGGGTATCTTGAAGATATCATAATTCATTCTAAAATCTTCAGGACCATCCCTGAGTGTGAGTAGGTATAGGAAAGAAGGGGGTCGGCAAGTCACATTTGGTGCTTGGCGAAATTAGGGATAAATGAACATCAAAGACACAGATGAAATGCCAGTCTCTTTGCCTCCTAAAATTGAGCTTCACTAGACTCCAAATGGTGATGAGCCTACAGAGGTCATAAGAGCTTTGGCAGTTTTTAAAGCACCAGTTAGAAGAAAGACCGCTTGTCTTCCTGAGTCACCCTCTCTTCTTCAGCAGCATGGGGAAGTGGGTAGAGCCTCCAAACCACAGTGGGGCCAGTTTCATACTCTGATCACGCCCGCCTCTGTTACCTCCCTCTGTGCTAGACATAAAGGCACACCTAACTCCTTGCAGTCACAGGTCTTTAAATGCTCTTCGTGTGTGTGTGCATGCCCAGGCCTATGTGTATGTGTGGTGCGCATGCGCACAGGCATCTGACTAAGAGGGACGAAAGGAGAAAAGGATGGAAGAAGATGGTGCAGGATTGTTCTGTGCCACTTTAAGCTGTGTTGCTCACAACCGCTCCACTCCACACCAGTCTCACTACAAAGCCCCCTTGCTCCTTCCTTCTTTAAACTGCATTTTCCTAATGAGCTTTGCTGTCCTAGCAGAAATGTGGGGTTATGAATGCAGCAGAAACAGCCTTCCATACATAAAAGGAAATGGTTTTTCAGACTAAAATGGCAGCTTGATTTGAATAACGGCCCTGAGCTTTCACTAAAATCTTTCAATGTATGGACATGTGGGATTCTTTGACACATAAAAATAAATTATTTCTTAACTTAAAGTTCCAAGTCTGTGGAGCCAGAATTTTTTTTATTGGAGATATATGGAAGTCACAGGATAAGTGAAAGAGTTAGAGCTGCTCAGGGAACAGTTTAAATGTCTTTGAAGTTATCATTCGGGCAGTTTCGCAAAAGAAATAAGTCTGTTTCCAGTTTTCACAGTAGATTGCAACTGTGACATTAGAGTTATTCCAACTTCGTTGCTTCAATAATGGGGATATTATTCTTTTGAATTTCTGTTGCCCTGTATTCCTAAATAAGGAAATGGTTAAATACACTATGATGAATTCATTCAATAGAATATTATGCAACCATTAAAAATGTTGGTTATAGGTTCTACACATCAAAAGGACAGTTTCATCTTCAAAGAAAAAGCAGAGCATATTTTGATTATAAGTATCTTAAAATAAAAATCAACAAAAGGCATATCATGAGAAGGAATAAAAATCTGTTTAGGAACATGTTTAAAATGATATTGTTTTCAAAAAAGACAAAAATATCCCAAGAAAAACTAAAAACTAAAAACAAAACAAAACAAAAAACATTATACAATAGAAACGATACAGAAATGGTTATTTACTCTTTCCAAATTTTTATTACTTTTGTAATGACATATATCTCATGCTCTTACTTCTTTCAGTGACATCGGTGCCATCTCTTTTGTTTTTCTTGGTTACATCCATACCATAGCCACCTGTGGAAAAAGCCAGAAACCATGAATGGCCATGTCTCTTACCATCACTTTTCCTAAAGAAAGGTTCTCAAACTGAGAACCTAAAACCTGATTTCTAGAATTCAAAGAACAATTATTTAATGTGCATAGTTTTTACATGTGTCATTCCCACTTCTTGTATGAATTATAATAGAGAGTAATTTATTAGTCCCACTTTGGATTCTATTCCTTGTACTGAGATCTCGTTTTTCAAGATCTAACTGAGCAGGCTGCCCCCTGCTGGGCATTAAAGGGCTTACATAGAAGATGTGCTCTGACCTTGACTAGAAAACGATATTATTTGCCAAATAGCTGAAGGATATCCGTCAAAGCACTTAGTGCTTTCAGCTAACTTGTAATCTTCAAGGTGCTATGTGGAGCTCTATGAATATAAGACATTTATGCTTTATTATTTAGAATTCGGGTGTGGAAGTGATGTTTGGTGGGTTGAAAGTAAGATAAAAATCATTATAATGGTCATACTTGCATGGAACTTTACACTTTTCACCATGTGAAACTTGCTCTTTTAAACAAACTGGCTCTACTATGCTTCTTTGTAGACATAAATAGGAAAAATATATTTATTTTTTATTTTTCTTTTTAGGTGAGGCAAACCTTGGTTGACCTCACAGATTGCAAGGACCTTGTCAGCTTACAATCCCTTATTTTTAATTTTTTACACCTACAGCACCTGGTCTTCTTAGGTGGTTTCCCATCCAAGTACTAGCCAGACCCAACGCTGCTTAGCTTCCAAGATCAGACTTGGGCTTGTTCAGAGTAGAATGGCCATAGAGGGAAAAATATATTTAAAAATATGTGTAAAATCTATTGAAATATGTAGGATAATAGCTATTTGTACATTAGCTACATTCTCCCTTCACTCTGCTTCTGGAAAAGAAAATCACTGAGATCTTGTCCACTGGGTGACTGAGGCAGGGCTGACATGAAAGGGTGGGCTGGGGTGGGGTTCAGACCTAAACATGCAGGAGAGCACAGCAAGGATCTCGTCTCAACTGGGCTCTTTCAGCTGTAGGTCCCAGTCTCAGGTTCTGGAAGGACTTGAAATCTGGCTTTCCCTTTGTTTCTCTTCTCCCACCCCCAAATCTCCCCTTCCTCCCAGTTTATTTTTTGGATGAAGTTCAAATTGGATTCTAGAATTCTGGGGCAAGCCACTTCTGCCCAAGATGCCTCTCGCTTGAAGATCTCTCACTGCAAGCTATTTTTTGCCTGCCTGGTGACTTTAGTGCTTAATCCCCATCATACTTTTAGGGGCTCACTAAAATATTTTAATTTCTTTTTAAAATCAGAAGGAAAAATGGACACCATCCAACCTGGATTTTTCCAATGAAGTTATTAAACATATATATATATGTTAAAAACATATATATAAAACATATATATATATATATGTTTATAAAACATATATATATATATGTTTTTCCAATGAAGTTATAAAACATATATAATATAAAACTTTTTTTTTTTTTTTAATGGAGGAAGGGGTTCCAAAGGCAAATGTGTCTAAGGCCATGAAAGTCATAATGCGGTCCCTGAGTAACTTCCGCACTGAAAACCAGGGCCACATGAGACCAGCCAGTCAATTACCTGGTAGAATCAACCAAGATGAGCACAGTTAGCCTCAGGGCCCGGTCAAAAGTGCCAACTTCTTGCTCATCCGAGTTTCTTAAATGCAGCTCTAGGCAAGGAATGAGGCATCACAGAAAATCTCCTAGCTGGACCAGAGAAACCACAGGTCTTTTGCAGGTACGTCCCAGAGCCAAGAGGAGGGGCTCCATAAACAGTTTAACAAGGGATTCCAGCCTCATCGCAAGGCCAAACCTGGCCTGTGATTCTGTCTGCATTCCAGCAATAACCTGTATGACTTATGTCATGCCAACCTATATGCAACCAACACCCTCTCTGAAATCCTTTGTTTAAGCATTAATTGCCTTTGGTACCTCTGAAGTTCCTCTCCATTTTTTTTTTTTTAAATAAATTGGTCATTAGTTGTGAACCAGGAGGAATTTTGGAAATTAATTGTTTAAACGCACCTGGCTGCTGATTGGGGCGCCACCTAGGATGGCACCTGAATTGATATGAAATATCCCAAAAGGAACTGTTTATAAACAATCTATGGAAACTTTTATTTCCCACAAATTATTGCTTGTTTTGATCTTTTAATGAAAGTTGCTGCCAACAGCTATAAATCTGGGATTGGCTGGCTTTATTCCACTTATAGCCATCAAGGCAGACTGATAACAGCTCCCTTTGGTGAGAGTCTCAGAGTCCAAGCAGCAAGACTGGCATGTGTTTTCTTGTTCTTTCTATACTCAGAAAAATAACAGACATTTCTTGGTCCCTCCAACTTTTCCTTAAGTCCTAATGATGGAGCCTTGAGATCTGCAGCAAAAAGCTAAGGGTTCCCCAAGTTCCAGAAGGCACAGAGGGACAGCTTGCTAGGAAATCAAATGCCCTCCTCCAGGGCCTGGGGGGGTTCTCACTGGCAAGTACCCTGAAATAGAACATGCCCAAGGTGGGTGCAGGTAGCCTCTCTTTCAGGCTGAAGCGCCTCAAATGGCTATGTTCCATGGCCATACGGAATGATGTAGGGCCTGAAATGCACAGGACTGAGCTCCGCTGACTTGGCCAAAGCCCTTTTCCAGACCGATAGTCTGAACTGGCGGGAGTGTGTTGGGAGACGAATTCCTTTAAACCAAATGTAAGAGAAAATTTTCTGTGAGTGAGTTATCAAATGGAAAATGAGGGATTGAGGCGCAGACCTTGATTGGGATCATCCCATGGGACCTACAGTATTTCCACAAGACTTTCTTTTTAAGTATTTTAAGTGCTGGTAGTTTTAGAAAGTGTAACTAACATAAGGGAAAGGAAATTGCATGCCCAGGCACGAGGCTGATTTTCTCCTTCTCAGCCATGTTCACTGGCACGTTCTCCTCCAAAAACACTACCTAATGGAATGGAAGTGCGGTCAAGTAGCATAATTTTTAATTTCTTGGATGTTTGGGCCACTTCATTAGAACTAAGGATGAGAAAGTCACTCAAGTTCTCAATTCAAAAGTATGCTAATTTCCATCCATAGTTCTAAGTGGCTGCTTCATGGTTATTTCATAGTTAGTGCTCTGTTGAAAATGTTAAAAATGATCCCATGTCATTTTCTGATGCAGGAAAACACAATTCAAAATCATTTTTCTACTTTCATGAGTTGCTTTTTTCTTTCCACTTCATTTAAGTGATGTCACAATCACCTAAAACTATTTTGATAATGATGTGGTGTAACACACACACAAGCAAGGTCGACTGGCTATTAGCAATCCTAAACAATGGCATTGACCTTATCTTATTCTAAGATAAGATATCATATCTTATTCGTGAAACACTTGGTCATTGATACTAAGGAGGGAATGGAGAGGCTGAGTGTTTTTCTCCCTATTTTCTATTGTAGGAATAAATACTCGGCTAAAGAATCGCAAGTATTTTTACAGCTCCTATTACTTTCAATTTCTTTAAATTTTAAAACAAAATGACAAGGAAATGGCCAAAGTGTGAGAAAGCCATCCATTAGCTATTCATTTGTAAACACAGAAGAACCAAGAAGTTTGACAGGTGGGAAAACCAATGCCCTGGGGTTGACCGCCCCAGAAGCTTTTGTCTCTACCCCAGCAATAGGTTTGTCCTCTTGCTACATTTGGCATCCTCCATTTTTATAGCTTGGGGGAGAGGGAGCTTGGGCACTAGCTTTGTGATTATGCCGCTTGTTTAGCACCATGTTTGGTTAAATCCTACTTCTCTTAGTAACAACAATGAGCCAAACCACCGAGACACTGATTTCTTTCTGTCAGGCATTATCTAAGAATGTGGTTAGCTCTTAGGTCGGGTTGGTTTCGCCAGAATGCAAAGTTTCAATCTAAGCTTGAATCAGGATCATTTGTTTTAATTTTCCTCCTGTGAATTCTGCTCAGATTTGTGCGGGTGTTTTGAAGGGGCGGAGAGTAAAGTAGGCCCCTTCTGATTTCTCCAAAGGGGCCTAGATGGCCGCTCTCATTTAGTTCTAACTTAGATCTGTACCTAAACCCTGAGAGAGAGCAGACAGGGGTGGGAAGGAACAATTCTGCTTTTCAAATAAAAGTCTTTTCAAAATCTCACTACCTTTCATGGACATAACAAATCCAACTATTAGGCTCCTGATTAATTGCTTCTCAAAAGAAATGATGTGCCAGAGGCTTTGCCTATATTTTGAGAAGTAAAGTAGTAATTTATCAGTTAGCCAGTTAATGTGGGTCTGTAAGACACCTCTGTTGGTAATTTTCACCCCAAAATGATTGTGAGGGGCCCAAATTGGCCAGTTAAAGTGTGCACATAGACAAAATTTTCTTTCTTTTTTATTTTTCTTGGTTCTAAATTTGACTCAGGAAATTCCTAGATTAATTATATCATTTCAGATATTTCACTTTAATTTAGATTAGTGAAGTAGTAATTTTAGGGTGTGATAAACAACAGTGTTCGCCCAGAGCCTTGAGCTTAACCAGAACCTGCCAGCACAGAGGCCTGGGCAGCTCTCAGTGCTCAGGGGTTGCTTCTAGAAGGCCCCACTTACCTATACTTTAACTTCACCTCTGTGTTGCTGTCTGGTGTCAAAGGGAGAAAGGGAAATAGAGGTCAGGGGGAGAGCGAGATAAAATGAGAGAGAGAGACAGAGAGAGAGAAATTGAGATGGAGAGGGAAGAAATTATAAAGTCTTATCCTATTCTAAATAAAGCAACATAAGCCATTTTATAATACTGAAAATAATACAAACAAATCTGGCCTCTAGAGCCTACTTTATCTTAACTGGCCTTTTTTCTTCCCTTTACCACTGATGAATCTTTCTCACTATTCCTTTAAAAGACTTACCCTAAGCAGAATGCATAAACCAGAGTAATCAATTATGATCAGTTAATCATTTCAACCAGAACATTTGAAAGTCAACAACTTTATCTTATTTCCTTCAACAAACATTCGAGTTCTAAATGCCAAACCTCAAATCAAAGTCTCAGGAGAAGTGGGGAGAAAGGTCAAGTTTGTCTTGTTACTTACCTAGTCTGAGATTTTGAAGGAATGGGAAACAACTTTGACTTAATCCCCCCTGTCTCTTCCCCTGACGTTTTCTTCTAGACGTTTGCAGTTCCCACTTTTTTTATCCAGACCCAGCCAAGGTGTGTTAAAGCTGACTGATCTTTCAAAAATGTTCACTTTTCCTTCTCTCCCCCTTGTTTCTTTCAGTTCTTTGCTTCCAGACAAGTCCTGACAAAGATGTGCCGGGGTTTAGGCGTTACTCCGCCCTTCCAATGATCTGACACTTGCTGAATTAAAAAAAAAAAAATCTGCCTCCAGGAATCAAACTTTATAGGAAGCAGAAAGTTTCTCCTACTAGGTTAGGTGGATTAACCATTCACGAGCCCATAAGGAGAGAGGAACAAAGGTTCAGAAGAAAGGACATTTCCTTTTATTACTTCTCCTTAACTTCTCTAGCCAGAAATCTGCCACGACTTGGTTTTCCCCTTCCCCACTGCCACGGCCTAACCAACATCCCAATGTGCATGATTTAAGGCACTGGTGGTTCAGTGGTAGAATTCTCGCCTGCCCATGCGCATGATTTGTGGTGTAGCTCAGGACGTGGGGGTCAAGATGCTATGGGTGTGGTCGAGGTGCCTGAGCCCTAGAAAAACTGAAGTTGGCAGGATTTATGTTCGAGAACTTTTCCCCCTCTTTCTCCCATTCTGACCCCAGCCAGGTCAAGTCCACCTTGAGGAAATAGTGGGTGAACTAATTCAAAATAGATATTAATGACTGAAAATGTGGAAGAATTGGTGTCATAGGGATTCATTATTTAAATGAGGTAGCCAGATATAGTAATGCAGACTCCAAAGAGTGACATGTTTGTGACAGAATTTTAGGCATGTAGCCACCTAAATAATGGAGAGAGAGATACTCTTGGAGAGGGTTAAGGACTTTCTTGCCCCTTGAATCAGCAACCACATAGTCTCCACACACATGTGTGGACTCCCAGAGGCATTCCACAGGACAATTAGACTTCCCGAGATAGTCAATTTCCACCAGCCTACATAATTCTCATGAATACCTGGAGAGCATGTGGCTTTCCAGGACCCCAAAAGACTAGCTTAAGAGTTGGTGTAGGTAATATGGGAAAGTTTGAACTTGGGACCGACTCAGATGGTTCTTTGGAGCCATAGCATCTTCTCAGAACCCAATGTCAAGTGTGGATTCCCAATTCTGAGGCATCCCTCCAAGATCCTGGAGGGGGTGGGCATGGAATTCCTGCAGCAGAGGACCAGTGCATATCCTCATCCTGCTATTGTGGGCACTCAAAACACATGGAAGGGTTTGAGCACCACTCACGGGATTCTCACTCCAAAGCTCCCAATATTCTACTTTGGAGTCATACATTTCAGAACCCTTTTGGTGATCTAGAATGTGCCACTATTGGGTTTTTGCTTGCTGAGATGTTCCCGCTTTCCCCAAATAAATACTTACTTAACATGTCTGCTGTCAATCTCATAGGAGGAGAGCACTGAAGAATCTGGAAGACAGAGAATATGAAATTGATATAACCTTGCATCATTTGTTCACTTATTCAATAATTCATGAATTAAACAAAAATATATTAACTCCTGCTTGGAGTCAGATATTGAACTATATGCTGAGAGTTCAGGGGTGAAATATAGGCACATCCTCTGTCCTTATAGAGTTCACAGGCTAGTTGAGGAAGATAGGCCTTAAATAATGTATTATTCTTCTAGGACTGCTGTAACAAAATTCTGGTGGCTTAAACAACAGAAATTCATTTTCTCACAGTTGTAAATGCTAGAAGTCCAAGATCAAGGTGTTGGCAGGTTTGGTTTCTCCTGAGGCTTCTCTCCTTGCCTTGAAGGTGGCTTTCTTCTTGCTGGGTCCTCACATGGCCTTTTCTCTGTGTGTGTGCATTCCTGGTGTTTCTCTCTATATGTCTTAATCTCTTCTTCTTGTAAGGACACCAGTCAGATTAAATTAGGGCCCATCCTAAGGACCTGACAGTAATTTAATTACTTTTTTAAAGGCCATATCTCTAAATACTGTCATATTCTAAAGTACTGAGGCTTAGGCTTCACCAACTAAATTTGGTAAAGGAGACAAAATTCATAACAAGTTATGTACATGACAAACAATTATGTACCAATATATAATTAAGAATGTGATAACTATTGTAGAGAAAGAATTCTGGATTTTATGAGAGAGTGGAAGAGGAGATATATTTTGGGGAAGAATGTAAGAGGGATTCCTGCTAAGAAAATGACATTTAAATTGATAGATGAAGGTTGAATATAAATTATGTAGCTGAAAGAGGAGTTGAGAGTGTTCTAGAATCTAGACAGGGGAAAGAGTATTTGAGAAGACTCTGAAGTGGAAGAATTGTCGTCAATTTGAGGAAGGGTGATGCTAATATGTTTGAATGCGCCAAGCAAAGGGATGGGTGGCAGTGGAAGAGAAGCTAGAGAAATTGGCAAGGGCTAGATCATTTGAGGCTGCATACAAGGTGGCAGGGAGGTGTTTTTTAGTAGTTGGTAAGTATTCTCAAATTGGCATTAGGGAACAACTCTATATAATCACCATATTAGTGTTTGGATTACTAAGAAAGAAGAGAGACTGTAATTAATATTTTCTGAGGTCTATTATGTGCCAGATATTTTATATACATTATCTTGTTTAATCCCTACAGGGTGCACTACTATTATCTTCATTTTATAGCTGAGAAAAGTAGAATTTAGGGAAGATGAGTAACCAGGCCAAAGATCTTACATCTAATAAGTGGCTCCAGAGAGGGGAATGGGACTGGAAAAGGATAATTGATAATTCCTACATGATAAAGCCTTCATAAAAATCCCAACATTATGGGATTTGAAGGGCTTCCAGGTTGGCGAACACATCCATGTTCTGGGAGGGTGATACAACCCAACCCCATGGGGATAGAAGCTCCTGCATTCAGGACACTCCCAGGCCTCTTCCTATGTATTCATCCATCTAGCTGTTCATCTGTACCCTTTATCATGTCCTTTAATAAATTGGTAAAGGTAAATAAGTGTTTCCCTGAGTTCTGCAAGCCGTTCTAGCAAATAATCAAACCCAATTTGTAGCCAAGTTGGATAGAAGTTGTGGGGAACCTGGGGACCTACTACTTGTGATTGGCATCTGAAGTGGAGGGCAGCCTCATGGGACTGAGCCCTAACTTGTGGGATCTGATTGTATCTCCAGGCAGATAGTGTCAGAATCAGGTTAAATTGTAGGACACCTAGCTAGCGTCACAGAGAAGTCTCTTAGTGTCAGAGAGAATTGTGGGAAATCCCTCCCACATATCTAGTGTCAGAAAGGAAGACACAGGAGGAAGACTGGGAGGCGATTTTCTATACATTGCAGAGCCTATATTCCAACTGAGTCTTGAACTCTCGTTTCCCATGCCTGTGCTTAAGATTTAAGTATGCCCATAGCTTTGAACTGAAAGGAAATAGGCAATATCAAAACAGATCAGGCTGAGGTCAAATGACAAATTACATAAGAACTAAAACCGTCTGAACAGTGGGGATATTTTCAGTCAACAGCATTATGGTGTTGGTATAATTGATTGATGATTTTAGACAAAAATCTGTATTAAGAGTTGGCAATCATAGAGCAATCAGTTCTTCCATTTATATAACTACTATGTAAAACCAAACATGCTAACCAGCCTTTGAAACCAGCATGGTTGTTTTTTTCCTTCCCTTGGATTCTTGTAATAACTTTGGTATTCTCCAGGGACAATGGAAAACTCGGACCCAAAATAGATAAAACCTAAAGCAATTCATCAAGGATCCTTTAAGCTAACTCAATAACTAGTAAGTCTGTGGTCGTGTGCTCCCACATGTTTATGTGTGCATATGAGTACTGTTTACAGAGTCATGTACTAGGCCCCTTGGGAGAGAAGAAATTGGAAAGAATCTAAGTGCTTATATTCCAGTTATTCAAGGTTCACAGTTCATTGTGCTTGCCAAAATTCTTTATAATAAGACATCCTGGTACCTGGAAAGAATCCTTGGGCTCATTCAACATTCATATATTAAGTTCCTACCATATCCTGGTACTAAGAGAATTGTCTTTTAAATGTTTCAAATTGATGAGAAAGCAACAAAATTCTTGCTATAATTAAAAAAGAGTCAGATTTAGGAGAGAGCAGTGACTAAGACACCGGAAAGGTGTTTCTTGTTCACTGCTCCATTTGGAGCTGTGTTAAATGAGTCACATTTAATCAATTTTTGATGGACCAGAAAGAAAATTTCCTTAAGAGGCAACTGGTTATATAGTCATTCTCCCAAAATTCTCTACTGACTTAAAAAGGTTAGAGAGAAAGGATGTCCATTCACGTGTAGCCCATATTGGCACCTGGTGACCAGACTCATCACTTGCTGAGCAATGTGAGTATAGGTGTACCCCATTTTATGTGGCTGATGAGTTTCTGAAAAGTGATGTGTAAATCCAGATTTTGGTGACTAGGGTGTTTTTGTCAAATGACTGTTCACTACCATCTCTATGAGTTAGTGAAATATCTTTGTGAACATATTTTTCTTTATTTGTTTGGTTTAAAGGAATGTGCCCTATAGATGGATTTCTACCTATTCTGTGACCCTCCTCCTATTAAACAGCTTCACGTGATAGTGATATGTTTTTATGATACTCTCATCTAGGGATCTGAAAATTTTAGGGGACGCATTTGCCTGGCATTCCTAAGAGACAATAAAATGAAGTTTGCTGAGAAGGAGATGAGAGAAAATATTTTTATATTTAGTGAGATTATTTCACTATCTATAGTCTTTGATTCAGCTCTTTTGCTGAACAGTTAATCCACTAATTTTTTAAAGAATGAATTCCTACATATTAAAATAAAAGTGATAAAATAATTATTTGTTGCAGGTTGCTACTACATTTCTGACAAGAAGACCATATTTCCTCCTAGGTTTCTCTTTGGTTAGCATGTACTCCTGGATAATAAGTCTTTCCTGTAAACAATTATGACAACAGCATATGTCACAGTTTATGGAGCATTTAGCTTTTGGAAGGCTGCAGCTGAGACATAATACCAACGCCTGCCCTTCATATCTGGGCTTAAGTTCTCTATCAGCTTTTCTTGTGTATAATAGTTCTTGAACTATTCCCAAACTGTGTTCCTTGCTGCCTGTATTATGATAACAAAACACCCTGGTTCCTTTTTTCCATTTCCGATTTCAGATACATTCATTCATTTATCCATTCAAAACCTATACATAGGTGTTGAATGAATAAACAAATACCTATTGAGGGTCTACCATGAGCAAAGCACTCGATGTATAGAAACAATTAAGAATGAGATTTAAAACCTGCCTTCGAGGAATTAATAATGTAAAAAAACAAAACAAAATGGTATATGGGTGTATTCACCACATATACAAATAGTCACAATATAAGAAAGAATGTAAACCTGTAGAGATTTAGAAACTATGGAAATTCACTTCCAGCTGTAGGCATCAGCCAATGCTTCATCAAAGAGGTGTTATTTGAACTGGACATTAAAAAAATGGGTGGTAGTAAGAAGCTGAGGGTGGAGATGATATTTCAAGCATAGAGTCCAGCATGAGAGGCACAGATACAGGAAAAAGTGAGGCTCAGGTGGAGGACGGCAAAACATACTGTGAAAAAAGAGTAGATAGGGAGAGGTTGGAAGTATAGAAAGTGCCAGTTGAGTGGCAGGGAATCTGAAATGCCAGTCTGAGGAGTGTCTGCGTCGTTCCATGAGTGAGGGGGAGTTATGAGAAGTCAGAAAGTGCAATGATAAGAGCTGAGCTAGACAAAGATTAATTTGGTGATAATGTAGAGAGTGAACAGGAAAGAAGAGATAGTGAAACTGATCAGGACACTATGGCAATAGTTTTGGTGAAAGATAATGACTTGAAGTTTAGCAAAGCAAGGATGAAAAAGGAAAGGGATCAAGAAAAGCAGCGTCAGAGAGGCTGGGCAGTGACAAGACATTTGGTGATTGCTTTTAGAAGAAAGAGAGTAGGGTCTGGATGATGCTGAACTTTTCTGGGCCAGTCACTGACCCCAACAACTTCCTTCCTCTTTCCTGCTAAGTTACCTTCTTCAAAGTTCTACTTGTTAGAGCTTACACTTCAGTGGAGGACTAAAAAAAAAAAAAAAATTTTCTTTAGTTTGGACTCTTCTCTGCACCCATTTTGTCCTGTGTTCATTACCTAATCCACTATAAACACGAAATTTAAAAAATGATTTATTTTATTTCTTGAAAAATTGAGATATGAAGGCAATAAGATAATATTAGAATATATCATCTGTAGGTGATACATTTATTAATTTAAAACTTCTGTGTTTTTCTAACACATGCCCTACTAAATTATTTATAACTTGTTTCTAATAATTTAACGCATAGATTAGTTTTATCAAGACAGCAATGAACCAAAAAAAAAAAAAAAGTAAGGTATTATTCCTACCCTTTCATAATCAGAGAAAAAAATATGCCTTGGATTTCAAATGATTCCCCATACATGGAAGAAATAAAAATCCTCCTGTCTGGGTGGGAAGTCATTTCTAGCCTTATGTTTGGCAACATTCACCTGCCCACCCTGACAGTGTTAAGCCCCTCTTAAGAACTTGGGTAAGCCAAGTTATTTGCTCTTTATTTACTCAGAAATGACATGGGAAGGATGTCAGAAGCATCAAGGAGATGAAAAGTTCAACACTACTCATACAAAAAGATATGCTCTCAAAAGCGAATTATTTAATATAACTAGACCAGTTGTTTAAAATGTGTGTGAAGCTTGATCCTTACTGAGGAGCAAGGAAAAACAATTCAACAAAACAGCAGGAAGCCACATGACAGATGGGTTTATTACTGGATTTTAATGACTTTTAGCCTGAAGATCTGAAAAGTGTGTGTCAGGTGATGAGCATTCTCTTGCACTGGAGGCCATGATTCAGAAAACAGGCTTGGTTCTCACAAAACATGTCCACACAAGGACGACTTTCATCAAGATGAGGACCACACCTTATTATCTGGTTCATGGTTACCAGTAATTTTCTTCCGGGTCTATCTCTAGTACATAGACTCACGCTGGAAATCAGGTCTCGTTGCCCGACATACTCATCAACTCCACATTCCACTGACAACACTCACCTAAGAATTTCTGAACTGCTGCTATACCAGTGATCCCCAATGAGTGTTTTGGGTACCCTAGTGTTTTAGCCATTTGCCAGAATCAGATATAAATCAGCTAATTTAAATTCAGTAAAATTTGCCCTTTTTTAGTGTCCTATGAGTTTTGTGAAGGGTCTATTCAAACCTTTGCTTGTTTTAAAGTTGGGTTGTTTCTTACTATTGAATTTTGATCATTCTTTATATATTCTGGCTACAAGTCCTTTATCAGATAAGTGTTTTTTCAAAATATTTTATTCTAGTCTGTGGCTAGACTTGCCATTTTCTTAGCATAGTCTTTTGGAGAGGAAGTCCAATTTATTGTTTTTCTATTATGAATCATATTAATGAAGCCATGTCTAACAAATCTTTGCCTAACTCAAGTTCACAAGGATTTTCTTATTTATTTTTCAGAAGTTTTATTATTTTCAGCTTTATATTTAATACTATGAATCACTTTGAGTTAATTTTTGTGTTAGGTGAGAAGTATAGATTAAGGTTTATTTTTTACATGAGGATCTCCACTTGTTCCAATACCATTTGTTGAAAAGATCATCCTTTCTCCATTGAATTACCTTTGCAAATTTATCAAAAATCAAGTACTCATATAAGAATGGGTCCGTTTCTGAGCTCTATATTATGTTCCATTGGACTATGAGTTTGCTTCTATTAATATGATCATGTGATTTTTATTTTCTAGCCTACTGATGTGATGGATGATATTAATTGATTTTCATGTTGAACCAGCCTTGCATAACTGAAATAAATCCCATTTGGTCATGGTGTACAATTCTTTTTGATGAACATTGATGAATTGTATTTGCTAGTATTGGTTGAGGATTTTCGCATCTATGGTCATGAGAGATATTGGTCTGCTTTTCTGTTTTGGGGGAGTATATTGATATATTCTCTAGCTCAGAGATTCTTTCCTCAGCTGGGTTCAGTCTACTAATAAGCTCATCAAAGGCATTCTTTTTTGTTACAGTGTTTTTTTTTATCTCTAAGATTTCTTTTTGGTTCTTAGGATTTCTATCTCTCTGCTTACATTGCCTATCTGTTCTTGCATACTGTCTACTTTATTCATTAGATACCATAGCATATTAATTATAGTTGTTTTAAATTTCCAGTCTGGTAATACCAATATCCCTGCCACGTCTGGTTCAGGTGCTTGCCTGATTCTTTGAATTGTGTGTTTTGCCTTTTGCTATGCCTTGTCATTTTTTCTTATAGCTGGACATGATTTCCTGGCTAAAAGCAACTGCTGTAAATGTGGTGGTGAGGTGTGGGCAGAGGGAAAGCCTTACACAGTCCTAAGATCAGGTCTCAGTCTTCAGTGAGCCTGTGCCTCTGGACTGTGAACTTCACGAATGTTTCTGTTTCTTTCTACCCACTTAGGTGGGACAGAATGGCGAGAGTTGGCTAGAGTTGGGTATTTTTCTTCTCACAGGTTGGTTAGGCTCATAATAATACTCCCGCAGGTTAGACTCTAGTTAACTAGTTTTCCCTAAGGACAGGCCTTGTTAAGAACAGAATGCTCTGTTGTATTTTGGAATGGCTCCTTTTCTCTTCCTCTCACCAAAAGCAAGAGAAGAACTTACCCAATATTTATTGTGGGAATGTGGTCAAATCCCTGGAGGTAAATTTCACAATAGTGTGGGGACCCCTATGGATGAGTCCCCTGGAGCTTTTAACTCTCAGATTTGTTCCCCTGAGCCTCAGCTATCCATAGGTACAGTTCAGGTTTTCCTTCCCCAGCACTAGTTCCTGTGGAGGTTTCTGTTAGTGGGTCTCCCCTCCATTAAGCCTCTATTCCCTGTTTTTGCCTCCAATCTTAGGGATAGTGGTTTACCCTGTGTTCTCCTCTCTCTTAAGAATCCAAGAAAAGTTGTTGATTTTTAAGTCTATTTATGTTTTTACTTGTTAGGATGGAGTGGCAACTCCCAAGCTCCTTACATGCGGAACTGAAAGCTAGAAGTCTCTATTATTTTTATGTTCTCAGTTTTATTGATTTCTGCTTTTACCTTTAATATTTCCTCCCTTCTGCTTGCTTCTAACTTTGTTTATTGTTTTTTAAGTTGGAAGCTTAGATAAGTAACTTGAGATCTTCCTTCTCTTCTAATATAACATTTACTGCTATAAACTTCTTTCTAAGCATTGCTTTAGCTACATCCCCAAATTTTTGATATGTTGCTTTTCTTTTTATTTGATTTAAAATGTCTCCTAATTTCTCCTGTGACTTCCTCTTCTGACACATGGGTGTGGCATTTAATTTTAAAATATTTGGGGGAATTTTCCAAATATTTTCTGTTTTTAAATTCTAGGTTATGTTGTGGTCAGAGAACATACTTTGTGTGATTTCTGTTTCTTTACATTTGTTGAGGTTTGTTTTATTTCCTAGAAAAGTCTTCTCTCATGAATGTTTCATACACACTTGAAAGAAGACTATTGAAATGGGTGAAAAATCTTATCTGAATTCTTCTTACCTCCTTGTTAGGTGACTGGTCTTTTTCCTGTGTCCTGCTACCAGTGACCATTACTTACATTCTGTGTCCTGAAAAGCCTGTTTTTCCTTAATTTTAGGATGCTTAATTGCCCTGCCACATCAGCTTTCTGATGTGTTCAAGGGAACTTATGGTTTTCTATTTTATCTGTATTTTTATTGTTGCTAATGTGGAAGTAATGCTCATTTCGGCTTTCTACATTCCAGGCCTATGTGGAAATCCTAAAATTAAAAAAAAAAGCAACAAGGTAGGAATATTAGGACAACAAGGGACTTAGACAATCAAAGGCTTATTCTATTGTTCTTTATTCTCATCCCAACACAGTACTTAAAGCCATTAAAATTTGTCCTCATACACGTTTCAGCCCTTTGCTAGTGAGATTTCTTCTTTTTTGACCTCACTGTTCTGGAATACCCACTTTTTTTGAGTGAAAGGGTCTGGCCTGCCATCATGTGAGTGTTTCAAAAAACAGAAGTATTCTGACCCCTTTTATTACCATTCTTGTGGCAGAAATGATTGGCAGCGATGATATCCAATTTGAGACTGGTTCAGTGAGCAGATCTGTGTGTGTGTGTGTGTGTGTGTGTGTGTGTGTGTGTGTGTGTGTGTTTAGGACCAACATTAAAATAGTAAGAAATTGTTACATGTTTTATATGTTGTTATATTTGTGATTTATCCTCTAGGAAAGATGCACATACAAGTTAGGGTGGTTTACTTCAGAACTATTAACTTTATTTTTTCACCCACAGAAGAATACAAATCATTAATAGTGTGGTGAGTGTTAATGGACCTTGGTCTTAAAGAGAGGGATTGACCAAAGATTTCTAGAAGTGGGCAGTACATGTCGAGTTATTACCATGGCTCTGTGCACAGCACTCTGTATAGACTGAGAATTATTTGTTCTAGTGATTGTGGTGGTTGCCTCCCTATTCTTCCCCCAATCTGTTCATCTTAATCTATTGCCCTTGTTAGTGATGGATTTAGGAGGAAAATGTGACCCATTTCTGGCCAATGGTATGTGAAGAAATTCTATCCAGGGACTTTTGGGAAAGGTTAATTGTTTCTAAGAAGACAAGGGCTAGCTTTTTCTTTTTCAGGACATTGTTATGTCTGGATATGATGTGGAACTGCTAAATCACTATAGTCACAAGGGCAAAATCACCTCAGTGAAGAGATGAGAATTGAAAACACCCTTGCTCGTCAATGACAACATCGAGCTCCTGAATAAATAGCCGTGGAACCACTCTATGTCTGGATTCCTTGTATGTGAGATCATAAACTTCCTTATCGTGTAAGCCAATTTGAGTTGATATTTTCAGTCATTGGAGTTGAAAGCATCCTCACTGATACCTAATAATAAGTAATAGTATTCTTCAAATATGTGTAGGTATTGCTGTGAATCATAAAATACAAATTCATTCTGAATGTTACTGGAGTCATAGTAGCCTCCTGGCATTGCCTAATTTTTCAAAGTACATTACTTGTACTTTTGAAAGACATTTCAAAACTCTCAAAGACATTTTGACCTTAAGAAGAGATGTACACATTCACAAAGGATGAGAACGATACACTCAAGTGTAAAGACTATGGTTTCCTCATTATGCAAAGATCACATAATACATGTACTATGAAGAAATTGTACATTCTCAGAAGATGTTAGAATCTTTGAGACTAATTTTAGTGAAAATGGGCCTAGTTCTGAATCTTGGAACTAACAAGATCAACTAATTATGAAAAAAATGAGAAAATTGAGACCCAAATAAACTAGATAAATTGTTGAAGGTAATTAATGGCAAAGTCAAAACTAGGACATAGGGTTTTTTGGTTGTTGTTGTTCGCTTGACAGTTTTTGCTATGGCACTTGGAAAAATCGTTTAAGATGCTTTCCTAGGCTCTTAACTATCTTAAATACTGAGTAGCTTAAAAAATCACCAAAAAATTGCAGACCAAATTTATGCCTCTAAAATCCTGTGCAAATTTTAGCAGCTTTCAATAAAACATGATAGTGATGATGAACTTAAACAGAATAACCCTGCTCTTGATGATTTCTATCATCCACTTATTTCTCTTGGAAATAAGAAGTAGGCTCAGGCATGTTATATACTTACAGGGTACTTGAAAGGGCAGAATAGTGTAGCATGAAATCAAATATATTTTGTTATTTTTTTTTTGCCACATACCTTATGTTTATCAGATTGTGCTCATTTCATGTATATTAAATAAAACAGCCACAGCAAGGAGAGTATCTGAAATGAGATACTAAAATTTAAAAGGAAATGTTATCATTTCTCATTATATCAAATTCTCCACCTCTTTCGCCTGTAGTTAGGGGGCTTAATTAAATTTTTAAATGGCCAAAAACAATGGATTCAATAAGCAGTCCTTCCTTTTTCCCAAAACTAACAAGAAGCAGCTTTGACTTCAATATAAGTATTTTATAATAATCTTGTGTAACTTGCAATGGTATCATAAATATGTTTTAAGAAGTGATTAATTAATAACATATTACCATAAGCAATATTTTAATACGTAATTTTAGAAAGAAATCTACAGTCTAAATTGAAAACTTGAATAAGCAAACCCAGACATTATAAATATCCAAGTTAATGGCAGCCATATTGATTTACTATATATAGAACCTCACACTAATGTTCCAGACTGTTTTCTTAGTGATAACTTGTGAGTAGAGAGTAATGTTTCTGGCACAGGAAAAACACAAAAGGTGACTTTTCCTTTAAGAGAATATGACTTTTAAGGTATGTGAATTTTGAGTTTCCAATTTTGATTTGTCTGAGTTAACCCAGGCATCTGAGAAAGAACTGAGAGAATTAAATTGTTTATGTAAACTTTATTTAATTAGCCTATAAAGGTTTTATTTATTATTATTTTTTTTAAGTTAGGAGAGATAGACATAAATGGGTGACTGGTGAAAGACTGTAAAATTTTCTCTGTGGGTCATACAAGTGGGATTGGGGGTAAGCTAGGGTAGGATGGAAAGGAATTTCCATTAGTTCCAAGATCTGATAAGTTGATAAAGGATTTCATCGCAAAAGCTGAGAAGGGTTTCTGAAATAGAAAGTTAATTTCATCAGCTCTCATGGAACAGAAGAGCTCCATAGCGATGACTTACTTGTGTTCCCAGGAAATTCTTGCAGCCCATCAGACTGCCAGCTTTGTCATAGTCTGTGTTCTCATCCTGGAACACCCTCAGGCTCATTCTAGGGCCCAGGAAATGCATGGGAAGAAATGTAAGAGATTATTGGCTATTTTACAAAATCAGCATAGTGCTAAACCTGACTATAAAGCTAAAAATTTCAGGTTTCATGTGACGACTTGGGAAGGAGCCCTTCCAGGTAGCCATGGATTTCTCCTCCCTGTAGAGAGATGGAGACTGTTCTGATACTGGGGGATCAGTATCCAGTTAAAGAAAGAACACCACAAATCAGAAAAGCTAACATCCCATGGATGAGACTGGCTGGAACAATTTTGTATTGATAGAGGAGCTTCGAGGGCCAACCCCAGATTTAATGCCTACAGGGACCACCCAGGCTGATCTGCTTAATGAAACAGAGAGGCTAATTTCCCCTCGTTCCCTTCTCTGGGGTACAACTGATCACTTGTCTTTTGCATCTCCTAAGCATCTTCCTGCCTGTTCTTTTATCTCTGCACCTCTAACACTTGAATGCACTTGTTTGTTTTCTTAAAGTCCTTGGAGAAATGGGCTGAATTTTATTTTTTTCACCATATTCCCAACACCAAACACAGTGCCTATAGTATAAGAGAAATTTGATAAAATATCCTTTTTACCGAACTCCTGATTGGTATTTCCAACTACCGCTGTCTGCCTCCATGGATGTCCTGCTGGCACTTCAAACTCAGCATATTAAAAACCAGATTTGTTACTCTCCCCCTCTTCGCCCTTCTCTTGGCCGTGCCTCTGGTGTTGTATTCATCCGTGTGTCTGCGGGGCCTGCTGTTTATAAGGCTCACTCTGAGTCTTCAGAAAATATTCATTCAAAGTGGAATGAGAAGAGAAGGAGAGAGAGAACAAAAAATATACATATGAGAAAAAAATAGTAAAACGAGATCATGAAGGCAACAAAGAAGAGAAGAGGAAAGAAGGAAGAGATGAGTGGATAGGAGAGTGAGAGGATATTTTTGGTTGGTTCCCCCAAATCAGGGGGCTTAGAACGCACCTACAACCCTGAAAGGAGAGCTAGAACACTTTTCCATCTTACTCCATCTTACTCCACTTCCCTTCCAGTGTTTTCTTAACTGCTTCCAGTTAGACTCTCAATGTTTTGTGAGTTTGTTGAGAAAAGGGACTTAGGGGCATGTCTTCACCTTTTTGGCCATTCCCGCACACGCAGGTATCAGCAGCTGGGCTATTTTCTACTATGGAACATGTTTTTATATAACAGTTGGCAAAAATTAAAAGTGTGATCACACTCCTCGTTCCTAAGCCTCATAGTTCTTGAGATGAGGCTCTGAAATGAAGATCTGGGGTTGCGGTTCACTTGTTTTTCCCATGGGGAATGATTCCCTATTTTGCCTTAGGCAGGTTAAGGGACAAGATCTTGCTTGCTCTTCTGGTCCTGGAGTTTTCACAGCTTTGCACCTTATTGTATGTTTTCTTTTTGGGGTTCTGTTGCCAGCTTATTTTAAGTCAGGTGTTCTAATCTCTTTGAGTGGTGACATGTCATAACTATAACCCAAGGGCATATTCAAGTAAAGGCAAGATGCAGGCACACCTTGATTTTATTTGTGGGAGGTACATAATAGCCAGTGGGGAAAATGTGTAAAGAATATTTCGCCATTTAAAGGGACTTGGTAAAATCATGCTGACATCTGGTAATTTTCAAGGGTGGTTTGATCTATGAAAAGAGCATTTTCCAAATGAATTATTTTTTTTTCAACACTAGTTCCAAAAAGAGGCTTAAAGGACTCCTGTGATTTTTTTTTTTAACTGGTGAAAGCACCTGCTATTCCCAAGGCAATTATCCTCAAATGCCGAGTATCAGTCTATGCACCCCAGATTTCTGGCATCTCTGAGAGGGGTTTTTCTATTAGAATGGAGAATTTTACCGAAATATAAATGGGCAAGAGTTTGTGAGCTAACTCCTTCAGTCAGCACATGAGGCAAGATGTGGAAGCCAAAAACAGGAGGTCCCTTCCTGCTGCAACCTCTGGCCTAGCAACTTGAAACATACCTTTTGCAATCTTTTAAACAAAACAGTACAAGTACTCATAGAAATAAATTAGTTATATGATGTAAACTATTAAGAGTTTTCTGTAGGTTTGTAATATAAATGAATATTGAAAACACAAGGTAGCTTGTTGCCTTCAGGCGTGGTGCTCACAAGGAAATTAGGCAACAGTATAGATTAGGGTTCAGTACAACTCCTATTCAAATCAAAGGTTTGTGCAAAGAAATTGGAGTTCATAGGCAAGAATAATTTTTACTTAAGAAGAACATTACATTTATTCTTTATAAAGCAAATGACATCCACCACACAGCTCACTTTTAGATAAGTCCTGATATTTCTTTCACAAATCACTAACACCATAAATGAGCTCTGCATTCCACTATCAGTATTTATATTTGTGCAGCTCTGTTTACCTAAACACATCTGAGAACCTTGCACTTCAGAAAGCAGCTAACTGCATTTGTCAGAGGGCAGACTGGGCCTCATAATGGGGAAGCCTATTGTTATCTCAGAGACCTTTCCATTCACACATGAACCCACAGATCACAGTGTATCATTGGATAAGAATGTTTTCTGAAAACAAGGATAAGTCTATATATTTGCTATCTTAAAACAAGATTCATGATCTGGTGGATGAAAATCTCTAAATGACAACAAAGACGGGTGACGCAGGAAGAAAATATAATTCAGGCTACTTTGTGACCTGCCACGAGCTTCATGAAAAGGAGTATGATATAGGATTATCATAATCCTGAATTATCATAAACCTGAATTAATGAATGTAAAAAGTTCACTTCTCACTTGGCAGTAACTCAAACTCAGATAATACACTACTTTGTTGTAGCTGTTGAAGGCACTGTTTCATTGAATAGGTTATTATGGCCATGGTTGTAGGGATACAAATAGATATTAAAGTGTTTAACAATAGTTTTATTTTCCTAAAGTTCTAAAAGATTCCTCCAAATATTATTGTTTTAATATTTTCCATGAAGAAAAAGTTCATTAAGCCTAGGGTCATCAGTTGTTTACCTAATCCTTCCCAATGTTTTGATTTTAGTAAAATTAGTATTATAATGAATGTTAGTGGTAATTTTGATATGTTCTAACTTAACATGTTGGTAAACCTATCCTGCCTCATGGTAACTTCAAGCTGCCTTTGATTTTATTCTTGACTTTGGATTTCTTTACTTCTATTTATGGATTGTGTTTACGTAACAAGATTTTTGATTGCTTCTGAACACATTTGAGTATATCTGCTTCCTCTTCTTTCAATATATAATCAACACTCCCAGTATGTTGTTCTTTTCAATGACTAAAAAGTGGCTTTATCTTTAATCCAGTGCTCATAATTACACATCCAACAAAGCTCACTCTAAGACCAAAATGCACTCAAGGTTTCTGCCATTAGTATTGAGTGATTACTAGAAGCTACCACTACCTGCTTCTTCTTTGTGAACTAAGGAAGGTGAAAACAGTTATCTTCCTATCCTGTTATAATGTTAGTCATTTCTGAGGAGCTACCTTGAGGAATACAGAGGGAGGAGCAGAGAAGAAATCTCCTGTCTAGACCCTCTCCAGGTTGTGTATGGTCGATATTCACATATAAGCTATACTAAGCCTTTTAAGATGACTCTGCCAGGACTTAGAACTTGTACAACCTGACATCAGTCTTTTGTTGATTCAGAGTGTGACTCAGCAATCCTCAGTGTCAGGGCTGAGGGTAGAATGGCCCATGGCAAATCGTGCCTGAAACATTATAATAGAATCTTTTACCAGAATCTTGACACGCCTTCTAACTACCAAAGACAAGTGGAAGGTAGGCTAACCTTAAGCAACTTCTTTTGCCCCAAAATTTGGCCCTAAATCTTTAACTTTATATTATTTTACTTAAACCATTGGCTAAATGGTATAAAAAAGATTTATATCCTCTCTGGGAAATAGTTTTAGTTATAAAGGAGACAAAATCAATCAGCAAAGGGAAAGAATAATCATTATGGAAACTGTATGAAGCTAATAAACCAAATACCAATTTAAACTAAAAATAAATTTAAAAATTAATTCAACTGTAATGGTGGATACATGTCATTATATATTTGTCAAAACCCATAGAATGTACATTACAAAAAACAAACACTAACATAAACTATAGATTTTAGTTAATAATAGTACACCAACATTGGATTACCAATTCTAATAAATGTACCACATTAGTGACGCAAAACACAAATAACAGAGGAAACCGTGGTTTGTGGAGAGAGGAGATGAGGAGGTATATGCCAACTCTTTGTACTTTCTGCTCAATTTTTCTGTAAACTTCAAAGTGCTTTAAAAATATAGCCTATTAATAAAAAGATTTTAAAAAATTCAATAATGTGGCTAATATGTAGAAATGCTTGTTGCTATCTCAAAACTCCTCAACTCAAAAATGGAGTAAAACTAGAGACACATAGAGGAAGTTCTTGATTCATGAGCCACTTGTCTTTTGTTTTTATTGCTTTAAAAAAAATACACATACAGAAAGGTACACAAATCATAAATATACAGCTTAATAAATAATCACAAAGTGAACATGCCTGTGCAACCATCATCTGAGACAAGAAATAGAATTTCACCAGCACCTCAAAAACTACTTTTCAGAAACTTTTGGTTCCATAAGTTAATTTTTGGATTTTTTTGAAATTAATAAAATGGAATCGGAAAGTATGTGATCTTTTGTGTCTGACTTCTTTTGATCACCATTATGTGTATGGGATTCATCCATATTGTTGTGTGTAATTTATTTTGATTTCTGTACAGTTTTCCATTGTATAAGTATATTACACATTATTTATTATTGTCTGTTCATGGCATTTGAGTTGTTTCAGACTTTGGCTATTATGAAAAATGCTGCTACAAACATTCTTGTACATGTGTTTTCTTGAACATGTGCACAAATCCCTGCTGGACCCATACCTAGGACTGTGCTTTTTGGATAAGAGGTATGTACATGTTTAACGTTAGTAACTAATTCCAGATATTCCACAGGAGTTACACCAATTTACATTTCTAGTGGCAGTGTGCAAGAGTTTCAATTGCTCTATATTCACACTAACACTTGGTATGGTCAATCTTTACCTTTTTTACCAATTTGGTAGATCTGTAGTAGTATCTCATTTTGGCTTTGAATTTCCCTGATTACTAATGAGGTTTCCTACCTTTTCATATATTATTAGCCATTTGGATATACCTTTTTGTATTTGTTAAAGTTTCATGACTATTTTAAAATTAGGATTGTTTGTCTTTTTCTTATTTACTCTTTTGTCAGTTACATATGTTATAAATATCTTCTCCCAGCCTGTGGCACACATTTCAACTTTCTTAGAGGTTTTTTTTTTTTTATAAAAAGAACATTTAATCTTTTCCTTAATGGTCAATGTGTTTTATGTCTTATCTAAGAAACCTTTCCATTTCCTAAGGTCATGAAGACATTCTCTCCTGTATGTCTCCTAAATTGTCATTTTTTATTCTTTCACATTTGGATCTACATCTTATTGGAATTGATTTTTGTGGATGGTATGAGCTAGCGGTCAAGTATCATTTTTTTCCCACATGGCTATATACTAAATGGATTTAGCACCCTTTAATAAAAAGATAATTCTTTCCATCACTTCTCTGCAGTGACATCTTCATCATAAATCAAGTCTCTACCTCTGCATGGGTGTGTTTTTGGACTGTTTCACTGATATTCATCTATCCTCTTTCCAGTTCCACACTGCCTAGATGTCAAGCTCTCTAGTAGAGAGCAAGTTGTTCCTCTTTGTTCTTGTTTTCCAACACATCTTGGCGGTTCTTGGGCCTTTATATATCCAGTCAAACTTCAGAATCAGCCTGTTAAACACACAAATACACACACACACACATGCACACACATCTGCCAAGAATTTTTTAAAATTGAAATTGCACAAAATCCACAAATTAATTTGAGAGAAATCAACACCTAAAAGTAATCTTCTAATTAATGAGCCCTGTCTATACCTCCATTTATTTAGGTCTATAATTTCTTGAAACAATGTTTTATAGTTATATGTATTTTATAATGTACACGCTTTATAAACATAGTTTTTGTTTTAATGTTTATACTTCATATGCTTTTATGTTTTATAAACACATAGTTTATATGTTCCATAATTTTATGGTTTATACATTTCATAGTTTTCTGTGTAGAGGTTTTAGGTCTATAGGTATTTGATGTTTCTAATGCAATTGAAAATAATATCTTTTAAAAATTCACTTTCTATTGGATGTTTAATAAATTTCTTTACTATATCAACCTCATGTGTAGTTATCTTGCTATAGTCACATATTATTTTGAAAAATTTATTTGTAGATTCTTTCGGAATTTCTGTATACTCAATCATATCTGCAAATAGTGAATTTTATTTTTTTCTTTCTAATCCTTATACATTTCCTTTTTATTTTTTTATCTTATTACACTTAGTAATAGGTATTTAGTAATAGTAAGAGGTATATCATCATTTAGCATGATGATTAGAAGTGATAATAGCAAGCATCTATGTTATTCTCAGTTTCAAAGGAAAAGTTTTCAATATTTCACCATTGTATTTATCATAGTTTTAAAAATTAAATCCACTATTAGGTAAAGAAGTTCCTTTTCATTACTAATGTGCTTTTTTTTTTTAGCATAAATTAATGTTGAACTTTATCAAATGCTTTTATCAACTATCAAATTCGATGGCCAGATGATTTTTTTCCATTAATATGATAAATTATGCTGATTATCAAATGCTAAATAACCTTGTATTCCTGAAATTAACTCAGTTTGTTCATTCTTTTTATAGATTTCACGATTTGACTTGTTTGTTTAAAAATAAAAGAAAAAAACACTAGGATTCTAATTCCTTAAGTTCAAAATTGCTAGAGTGTATGAAAAGAGATTGTGGACTTAAGGATTTGTTTGTGGTATATTTAGCAATTTCAGGGCTCATATAGCTACAGTAAGAAGAGTTTTCCAGGAAATTTTTCAAGACGGTTCTGAATTCTCCTTTTTAAAAATTAAAGCTAACCATCGAGCTTTCCTTATAAATTCAACTGTGGTCTGGCTACAGAAGCCTTAGAGAGACTGCTACTCTTAATTTTTGTTAGCATCTTAGATTCACTTGATAGTGGCATAAAGTCCAATACTTGAGATGAACAATTAACAAAAATACAAATAATTAAATTTATGATTGTGATAGGTCTTTGAATGTGAGCATTATTTGCGAAAATCAAACTTGACTTATCCTGGCCCTCAGCAGTATGAGACTACCTGGGAAAGCGTAGACTTAGATCCCAAAATTCATGCCATGTTCTTTAAGCCATGTTTTTTTGAGTCTGAATATTGAGATTTCCAGATCTTTTTCTCCTATGCCTTTGAATAAGCATAGAAGACATACTAAGATAATTATGGAAGAAGCAACAGTGAGCCAGCCACACTCTGAGATGAGGGCTGCCCAAGGCTATTCATTCAGCAGATTGGCTTCCTGCAGTCCTACCAATCATTCATATCAGTCAACACCTAGAAATGTGCTAGACTTGCCTACTTATCAAGAACAAGCAATAGATAAGTTACACAGAGCCTCAGAGGTTTTTTTTTGAGAAGATGAGTCAAGATTTAATCATTCGCATTTTCCAAAGTTTGAGCAGCTGCCTTGTTCAATCTTGAGCTGTGAATCGCACAGTTCTCTCTTCTTGAGGATGACTGGTGTTGAGCATATGTCCTCTATAATTCCCATTTCTTCTTATTCACACTCTTTGGGATATCTTTATTTACAGTAACTCTAGGAGGTACAGATGTACTCATGCACTCAGAGTATATATCATAAAGTACAGAAGTGTGCAGCAACCAAGATTTTAGGTTTTTTTTTTTTTAATTCTGCTTTTGTAAGGTAGTCCTCCTCTAATGTAAAAGCATATTAGAAGAGGAACAGTTGGACAATCCATGGATATTTTAGTAATGCCTTAGGGTGCCCTAAAAACCAGGACTCTAAAGCCTTAGATAATGGAATGCTGGCAGTAACAGACCACATGATTTTGCAAGTGGTCAAGCATTTATTGAACTGCATAAAACAAAGTCATATCTAATTTTGTCTTATGAACTAGGAGCAATAATACTAGCAAGAAAAGTGACCAAACTACATGTTTAAAGTCTTTACTAAAAATAAAAGCTTATACTAAAACAAATTTTTGTTGAATATAGAATAAACATTTAAAATAAATCAATTTACTATTTCCTCTTAATATTCATTTACTATCTATTCATTCTATCATCCATTAGCAGACACTAAACTTTTAAGAGAAGTATATAGCAAATATATATATATATAATTGAAAGCATTCTGCTTTGATTATATATATATATAAATATATATAATATATATAAATATAAAATATATTTATAATATATAAATATATATATAATATATAATATATAAATATAATATATATATATATAAAATATATATATATATATTTTAATTGTTTTTTTCCTACAAATTTTGAAAAGATCACCCTAATTTTAACTTTACCTGTGAAACACCTTGCACGAACTCACAGAACATTGTTGTTCTACTGGAACAAAATCAGACAGCTTTCTTGTACTGTCCCTGCCACCTGCCTCCATCCTTGGCTTCAAGGTAATCACCAGCAGCATCACCACCTTCACTACCATTACATTGAGTCTGAGTATCTGCCAAGTTCCATATTAAGCATTCTATCTGCATCATCACATTTAATGGAGGAGATATTATTGCTCCATTTTATATATGAAGAAACACTTCTCTTATGGCTTATATGGGCAGATTTAAATCTTATAAGTTGAGATTTAAATCCAGCTGTATCTGACTCTACTGAGCATTTTCTTAACTGCTACTCTATACATCCTTTATGACCCAATATATGGCAAGAGTGGAAAATAACAACCCATTGTATTTTGTAAGCCTGTCGATAAGCCTTTAATCAGGTATTTAAAATCTTCTCAATAATAAGTCAATCACTATATTGCCCATGAAATATCTGTCTCCTGTAATCAGGTTTATATACTTGTAGAATATATTTTACAGAATTAGTTGTAAAAAAAAAGATGTCGATTAAAAATAAAAAAGGAAGAGCTTATTAGGATGGTTGTAAAGATAATAAAAATATAGCTGAAATACCACCTTTTTCTTTCCCCATGAAGCTTTCCTTGACTCACCTTTCTCTAACTCCCCTAGCACTATCCTTTACCCTTAGTACTTTATCTCTCAACTGAATCCCCCAAATCTGCTAACCCTTTTGTGCAGTTGCTGGTGATACACGCATCAAAGACACAGTTCCTGCTTTTAAATAGCTCTTGATAAAATATGTATTATGACACCTACAGAGTGCTATGAAAGAGAAAAGGCATCTAAATAGCTAGAAGATCTGGGAGAGAGGAATAAAAAAAGAATATGGGCCACTGGGAAGAAAAGTGAAAGGGAATGGGGATTTTGATTGATCCTAGTCTTGAGGTGGGAGTAGGAAGAGAAGATGTGTATGTATTCATGTGTGTGCACACATGCACTTGTGTCTTTTAGGCAGAAGAACCAAGCAAAATGATAAGAAGAGGAGCCTGGCCTGTCACGAGAACCGTATGCACATACTTTGAGAAGGCTTGTATACAGGGTGTGTGCTGGGAAATGGCACCAGATGAAGCTAGAAAGGTACGTATAAGCGATTTGGTGAGGAGGAGTTTGGATTTGATCCTGACAAGGGTTGTGTATCACTGGACGATTTTAAGATCTTTAGAAAGATCATCCTGGCAGCAGTGTCGAGAACGAATGGGCCTGGGAAATGGCATGGCATAAGTGGTGTGCGAGTCAGGACGCTCTTGCAGGAATCCAAGCCAGACCAGAGCTTGGGCAGCAGCAGGGATGTGGAAGAGGAGGAGTGAGAGACGAGCCATATTTAGGCAAATAAAATGAATAAATGGGGCAAAATAAAACAGTAATATCAGGTTTTCAGTTAAATAAAACTTATTTATCTTTTTATATTATCCCTGAAATGATTCGCATTTCTCTACCTTTTCCAGAGGTTGTACTACTGGTATGTAGCACGGTTAGCAGAATTAACAGAAGTAGTATTTTTTGTATGCAGCTCAATATATATTTACTTCTTGCTGCACTATCTGACTGGTTTTCCTGAAGCTGAAGTTATGAGTTGATTTCCATGAACTTGACTTAACTTTTACTCCATTCCCTGGCTATATAGTCTGCAAATTATGCTGCCTCTCACAAGAGGATTAGGATAAGAAGTAGGAAAGATAAACCTGTTAAAACCCATCCCATTATGAACAGAGCAACTCAAAAGGCACCACTTCCAAGAGGGCTGGTGGCATCACTATCCAGAAAGGAAGCCCACCTTTAGTATATATTTCTATGATTCCTTGATCGGATGACAGAAGCAACAGTAAGAAATAAGAAACATGCAACTGAAAGGTGTAGATTAGATTTGAGGAACAATTTTCTCCTCAGAGAAGCTGTTCACTATTGATATCGGTTATGCCAAATATTCTTCCCTGGAGATTTTTTTGGGGGATGGTAGTAAAAAAAATACAAGAAATTGACCATTTTAACAATTTTAAGCGTACATTTCTGTAGCATTAAGTACATTTACATTGTTGTACAATCTGATCATCATGTGACCATCCAACTCCAGAATTTTATCATCCCAAACTGAAACTCTGTACCCATTAAGCAAACACTCTCTCTTTCCTTCTCTCCCCAACATCTGGTCACCATTATTCTACTTTCTGTTTCTAGGAATTTAACTACTGTAGATATTTTATATACGTGGTTTCGGGCAATATTTGTCCTTTTGTGCCTGGCTTATTTCATTAACCATAAATATTGTCAAGGTTCATCCATGTTGTAAAATTTAACAGAATTTTATTCCTTTTTAAGGTTGAATAATAGTCCATGATATTTTGTTTATTTTTAATAAAAATAAAATTTAACATTTTGTTTATCTATTAATCTTTTGATGGATATTTGGGTTAATTGTACCTTTTGATTATTGTGAATAATGTTGCTATGAGCATTGGTGCACAAAAACCTGTCTGAGTCCCTGGTAGAATTGCTGGATCACATGTGTGTTAGGAAAAAACCTATTCTTTCCTCCTGTGTGTCTCTCCTTTACTTTCACACTACATCTGACCCTTCTGGTCACCAAATGTATGGATTTATTTTCCCACGCCAAGCGATTTTCTTTGATACCAGCTTGATGTCTTACAATTGAGCTCGATTCTGACACTATCTACCTGGAGATTCCATTAGCTCCCATAGGGTAAGGGCTCGGTCCCATCAGACTGTCATCTCCTGCTTCAGATGCCAATCGCTAGTAGTAGGTCCCTGGGTTCCCCACTACTTCTTATTTGGCTAAAAATGGGAGGTTCCCATGACCCTCTCTCCTTTGGATTTTATTATTTGCTCAAGAACTCAGGGAAACATGTTTACCAGGTTATCAAAGGATATGATAAAGGACACAAATAAACAGCCGATGAAGGGGTACATAGGGCAAGGTCTGAGAAGGTCCTGAGCACAAGAGTTTCAGTCTCCATGGAGTTGAAGTATATCACCCTCTCAGCACGTGGATGTGTTCAGCAACCTGGAAGCTCTTGAATCCTGCACTATTGGGATTTTGTGGAGGGTTCTTCAGGTGAGCAAGATCAGTTATTAACTCTGTTTCCAGCCCTCTCCCTTCTCTAGAGAAGTGGGATTGGCAGGGGTGGGGCTGAAAATTCCAAGCCTCTGATCATGGCTTGGTCTCCTGGTGACAGCCCCTATCCAGGAGCCATCCTAGAGCCCATCCAAAGTTGCTTCATTAGAAGCAAAGCCACTCCTATTACCCAGAAAATTCCAAGGGATTTAGGAGCCCTGTGTTAGAAATTGAGGTCAAAGATCAAAATTTGAACTAAGGGAGGTCATAATGCTCTCATTATGCTTTCCGAGGGTTTCAGGATGCCAATCACTAGTAGTAGTGATTGGTAACTCTGTTTAATTTTTTGAAGAACCACTGTACTGTTTTCCACAGTGACTATAACATTTTACATTCCTATCAGCAATGGAAGAGCTCTTTGAAAGCAGGATTTTGCCTGGAGAGCTTTACAACTCTTTTCCCCAAACCCACCCTTCTTTCACCAAGCCATAAAATTCACTAGCCCTGTTGCTTGTATTGACTGTATTTAGTTTACTTTTTATCAGTTATTTTTTAAAAGAAGGATACATTCAGTAATTTTTCAGTAATTTGAAGGGCACAGTGAAAGTTCTGCCTACTGTTAATGTTCCCTCTGTCCCCTCCCTCTATTAGACTGCTAAGTACCACCCTTCTTACTTTGTTTGGAATTCTCACCTTTCAAGTTACTGATTAAATAATTAATCCATTTGTACTTAAATGTATCCGTTCAAAATGCATTTATTGAGCACCTGTGATAAGCACCAAATGTTAATAAAGGAAGGGCAGTAAAAGTAAGCAGAGTAACCAGGAGTGTGTCCTATCAGATGGGACTTAGCCTGAAGCTCTGGGCTTGGGAGACTGAGACTTAGATGATTTGGGAGGGCTGCTATGAGGAAGAAAAGGTCACTGAAAGAAAAAAATGCTCTGTGTAACAATTTTTTTTCCCCCAGGGCTGGTGCTGACTGAATCCATGTGATAAATACCAATGTGTCCAATTTGTCTTTGTAAACTCTTAAAATATATTTACTTTTCCATCTTCGGCACCTAGAACATCTTCCATAGTATCTTTGTAATGGTTGTTCCTACTGGGAATTTTATCTGTAACTTTCACTCTCTGTGAGCTAATGGTGGGGACTGGTAATTTCAGGTGCACCAAAATGTACCAAGACTAAAATTAGAGCAACTCAGAACTGGAAAAGATCACCTTTCTCTATACAATTTACAGATGAGAAAGCGGAGACTATAGAATTTAACCGAATCTGCCAACTATAGAATTTAACCGAATCTGCCAGCCACAAATCTCCTAGGTCGTTAGTGTCAAGGTCAGTACAGAATTCAGCTGCTCTGACTTGGTTCTATCCCCTGCTGCAGCCATACTGCCAATAGCATGAGCTGTAAACATTACTGTGTATTATTGTAGTCACCAAAACTTGTATTCAAATAAAAATCCCAAATGACTTCCCCATTTTCCTCAATTTAAACTGACAACCCATGATTATGTCATGTTTAGTACGGATTTAACCAACCTCACCTTCATCATCTGTGACCACAGACCACTTCATCCTCAATTCACTGCATTAAGCAACAAAAATCAACAAAGAAAATGTTTGGAATGCTAAAGAAAACTCAAGTAAGTAAAGTCTGTGGCTTTACAGACTTACTCATTTAAAATTTCACCAACTGTAAAATGTGGCTTGTCTAATTTACAGGATATAATTAGGTTTAACCTGATTATTATAATATTCCATCAGACCCATGAAAATACACATAAATCTATAATGCATGTTTACATCTTTATTAGTCATAAAATCTTATATTTTTACAATCCTTTTATTCAATTGTATCAAAGGCCTTAATAACAAAAAGTGTGTATTTCTCACTAAGGAAGAAATTATGATTTTCTCAGAATTTATCCCCAAATAAATGTGCCCAGATTTGGTGGTGTTAGATCTGCTATTTGGATTTCAAAACCCAGGTTAAATCTACAGAATAATTTATAATATGAAGTAAACAAGACTAGTAATCAGTAATCTGTTATAAAAAATAGTGTTTTAAAACACAAGTTTTGTTCTAGTTAAGGGCACATAATAAAGAAGTCTCCCTCCCCTCCCTCCACTCCCTTTCCCTTTCCTCCCCTCCCTTCCTGTCTCCTCTCTTCCCCTCCCTTCCCTTCCCCTCGCCCATTCCTCCCCTCCCATCGCCTCCTCTCCCCATTCTTCCCCTTTCCTCCTCCTTCTCTTCCCTTTCCCTCTCCTTCCCTCTTGTCTTACAAAATTCTTGGCAGTGAATTTTGAACTCTTGAGAACAGATTCTCAAGAGTTATGAATGTAGTTAGCTTGAGCAGCTATTGATTGGGAAGTGATGGGTTTACAAGGCTTGCCTTGAGAGCTACTCATTAGAATGCAAATTTTCAATTTCAGCCTCCTAAGTACTCTCGTTAGTCCACATAATTCTTACCTGTGGTCTTTCAAACTTGTGATAACATGCCATTTTCACTCCTCAAAATTAAGTCACTTCAGGTACTAGCTTGCCGCATCTACTGTTTATAGCCATGACTTTCTTTTTCTGAAATAATTTTTTTCCCTAGAGTTTGTTTTGGGAACTTAATCCCATCCTGAGCACAGAATTCTATCCAGGTTGAGCACATTCTCCTTAAATATTTATAGCAGACAGGGTTGTATTGGTGGGTAAAATTGGTTGGTTGATTCATTCTAAGAACAAATGATTGAAAATAAAATTCCTTATCCCTGTAGACAATTATTGAAATGAAACAAAGTCAGCTTTATATACCTTCAAAACCTGAGGAAAAACAGCTTTGAGTGAAAATAATATATACTTGTGCAACTGCTTTTTTAAAAAGAAATATCTTGTCAAAGATTCAAACTCATCCTTTTCAGGGCAGCCCAATTTTACAAGCTTTATGCTAATTATTTTATATTAAAGATTTGGCAGCTTCACAAAAATTTTAAACTTGTACATACAGGTTCAAAATACCATATTTCAATGGCCCAGAGTTAGGCTAGGAAAGCATTTCAGATAATGCCAACCTGTAGTAATGCTTGTTTTTTTAAACATATGGGCAGCTTATAATTTATAGTTTCATAAGAATTTGCTTAACAAATGTAGATGTGAATAGGTGTCTGCCCTCCAAAACCTAAACCCGTGCTCTCTGGTATCAAGGGATGGTATCTGCCAAATGACACGCTTTCAAAAGTCCGAGACCATCGGTTGACTTCTTTGCCGGCACATCTTTGCTGGTGAGTTTTATCCCTACATTTGGTATAAATCCCACTCAGGGCAGATCTCAGCAACATAGAGGTTGAGTTTGCACTATCCAGCATTCAAAGAAGGGCATAGATTCATAAGTTATAACAGTATAAGGAAGAGAGTAAACAGCACGATGGAGATAAAGACTAAAGCCATCATTTCCATGTACTATGGAGTACTGGAAAACAAGTAACTGTCTCTTGATTTTAAAAATGATAAAAGAGAGGCTCATAAGTGACTGTAAGAAGAGGATAATTTGACTCAAAGCTAGTCACTTACATCAAGTGAAAAATTGCTGAGATGACGTAGCTATTTCAGGTTCTGGCTCATTGCATCTACTATTTGATATCCATTAATTCCTTTTCCTGAAATTTTCTTCCTAGAGTTTATTCTGGGGATTTAACCCCATTCATAGATGCTATATTAATAACCAGAGTGGTCCATAAAGGGAAATTTGGGGAAGTGGGAGGGTTGGGAAGAGTTTGAATTAAAGATGTACATTGTTGAAGGAAAAGTATCGTCTGTCTTAATCTTGTGTTAATGAAGTCTAAATAGCTGGATGAAGTCTTGGAGGACCATGTCAAGGTGAATATAGCTGTATTCTATCCATGGGAAAGACATATGTTCACTATAAAAAATAGTGATAGCATTTGTCACTTGAGGGTCACCAATATCATAATTAAACTTCACACATTATTTTTGCTAGCCAGACAGGTATGACACAAGTGGAGAGCTGGGTAATATTGATGTCACTGAGGAGCTGTGTAATTTAAAGACAGTGTAGGGGACATGGGTTCTAGGCACTATCCTGCAGGTAGAAGGGAGAGGATCAAGGCAAAGATGCCTTTGGTCAAGCCATCTCCCCTATCTTTGATCATGCCTCTCCAGTGGATTCTCCCTGGTGATTCAGACCTGCGGGTCAGGAGCTCTGCATTCGGTGGGTTTGGTACTGATCATTAAAGGTCTATGATGAAAATCTAAGACATTTTATGTTGACTGGGAAAGGGATTAAGTTTCAATCTAGCTCTCAGATCCTGAACTGGGCCAGGAAACTCCTGATTCTGGCTAATTCACGGATTTTTCTCTACTATTATACTTATCATCAAAGTTTGTCAACGGGTGGAAGAGCAGACGCAAAAAGACCAAAAGGGTCTTAGAACGTGGTAGAATGGTCTCTTAATTCCTTATTTTCTTGGTACCATTAGAAACCCTTGCTCCTCCATCTAAAAAACATCACCAAGAAGAAACCTTTTATTTTTTTAGGACCGAAACAATATGAGAGGCAAGGGTTGAAAGAAAACTGAGTTGACTTCTTTACCAGCACTTTAACCAGATTTCAAAATAGCACTGTGAAATTATCTTGGAAGTTTTTATCTTTCAAACTTCAGCTAGTTAAAGATGATTGTAAGACATGTTCTGTTACTTAAGAATTTACTGACATCTAATCCTTTTTTTTTCTCTGAATGAATGCAGTGGTGACATTTTTGAGTTAGTAAAAGATCTGAGAAAGATGTGGCCCTGAGCAATACTTTTATTACCATTACTTTTCCACAATCTAATTCCTTTGCTACGACCCTCCCACCTACACACACCCTACCCACTTCTCATCATTATTAATCTAACCTGAATCGCTCTATTCTTCTCTAAGAGAACACACCCTAGTAATAGCAATGAATCAGACACTCCTGCTTCTCTGGTCTCTCATGGAGTTGGCAAAATGCCAAATCTGAGAGAATAAAAGGAAAAGAACTTCAAGTGAAAGGAACTTTTAGGCGTTTGGTTCAGTATATTACCCTCGATATCATTTACTGGATAAATTTTCTAGTGGTGGACAGATTTTTATCACACTAGTATTATTGACCATTCCCAAAACTCCATGCTCCTAAGTCGCCATCCTACTCAGTGAGGCCACTTTTCAAGTATGCCTAATTAGCTAAGTCAAGGGCTCTTTCATGTTGAGTTTGAAAATAAAATTCTTTTCTGTTTAATTTGGCTAAATACATAATATTAAATGGTTTACCCACAAAGGTCATCCTGTGATAACAAAGTCTTCAACATTCTCTATGAGTGAATCAATTATACATGATCAAATTCCATATGAGATCTTTAGGTAACAGAAAAGAAATAGAAATAGTTTGTCAGTTATTCTCAAAGGGAAATTTATAAGATGACAGAGTACTAAGACATTTTCTTTACCAGGGAGATAGGTCTATAAGATGAGACTTGAACACATGGCAAGAGAAACCTAGAGGAGAGTTTTTTAAGGCAATTTTCAAATTATATACAAATGTCATGAGAAATATTAAAAGCCAATTAAGAAAATTTAGTAGATTATTTTGTTAGAGATTTGTATTAGATTTAGTTTAACTTGTCTTAATGAACATTATAAATCAACTTATTCATGTGGATTCTGCATAATTTCTCACCCATGTGGATTTAAATCCTGGTTTTAAAAGTGTTTATTTATAACTGTTTTTTAAAACACCTATGAATGTTGTAGCCGCCAGCCCCCGAAAGACACACGGACCACCAGAAATCAGTGAGTTATAGGAAACATGCTCTTTATTCAGCCAGCTGGGTCTGCCAGGGGTACGCAGAGCCCAAATTAAGCAGCCTCGAAATGTAGAGGTACAGGGTTTTTAAGCCCTAAATCCCATTCCTCATTCTGTCTTAAACACAAAGGTCTATTTTTCTCCTATTCACTACCTGTCAACCCACTGGTCAGGTGTGCAAGCGGGGGTACAGAAGCAGAAAGCTTATTGTTAGAATGTTATGTTCCCATGGGTGATAGCCTATGTTCCCATGGGCGATAGCCAAGCAGTAATTTTCCAGCCAGTACATGAATACTAGCTATGTCTGCATGATATACAGTTTTCTTTTGTCAATACAGAAAAGTCAATGAAATAGAATTTAGATCATCCTGAGATTACTGTTAAGATTTTAAAAATAATGCTAAAGCAAGAATTTAAGAAATAAATTACTGAAATAAAACTTTAAATTGCGGCATAAAAGGTGTGTATTTGTATAGAGAAAGAGAAAGAAGAGAGGCAGGGAGAGGGAGACACTATTCGCTATACTCTTCTTGCTATTAAAAAAGAATAAAAAGCCTCATAAAGATTTTTAGGTCTACGTCATCATCCCACCAACAATAATCACAGACAAGAGAAAGCACTTTACCACTCCCTGATGAATAACAAAGTGGCTAACTGTAGCCTTGGGTATTAAAGAAGTTTAAAAACACACAGAAAAAGCCTGCCTTAGGTTGATATTAAGTACAATTATTATCGAATTCTAGTCCTCAAATTGCTCTCCATGGTAGAGTCCTTGCCTTCTGGCTCTCTGGGGCAGTATTTTTCCTGCCCAGAAAATTTCTTATGAAACATATAATGTTTTATGTCAGAAACACCAAACTCCTTAAAGGTCGATAGCTTTTAGGCTCCTAGAGACATGAACATGTTTGCTAGGCTTTATCTAAAAGTACGATGAAAACTATAGGGGCTATACTCCAAATCCTTTATACTAAATTGAGAGCGGAAGGTATGTTTCCATTTTGGTATGTGACAGGAGTAAGTAAAATACAAACTTATGTATGGGAAGATCATTCCCTTCTAACAACACATGGAAGTCAGCAATATAGGTCAACAAATGCACATTTGAAATACAGGTTTTTCTGAGTACTTATACTGAAGTTCTTTGAAAATCTGGCTAAACCAATCCCATTTTAATACACCAGTTCACATAATTGGCAAGTCAGAACATTTGCAAGGCAAGATGTTGTTTCTCTTTATATAGCCAGCAAAAACAGCTCTCAGCTTAGGTTGTAATGATAAAAGGATTTTGGAGCAGCTGATTTTAGGGAATCATAAAAACAACCCAACCTTATGCCCCAAAGGATAAAGAACATGCAAAGTCTGCACTGTGCTTCTAGTCAGGATTCTGCTTTTTTCAGTGTGAGTAACTGATGCCGGTAGATGAGTAAAGGGAGAAATAAATGTATAGACTAAAACCTGTGGCTTGGTTAGGTGAGTAACACCTGTAAAACAAAATCATGAGTTCTCTTTTGTTTTGTAAATTCCTTGAGGTTAATTTATGTAATTTTTGAAAAATTAAGAGGGAGTGGAATACATATTATTGCGGAAGCTCCAGGTTTTCTGCTATTCATGACTTAAATTGTGAGAGATCTATCAGATCACAGCACCTTTAAGAAAAATCTGAGCCCTTTTTGGGGGAGGTAAGTGAAGGGATGGAAGAATTATTTGATGGCTTCCTTTAAATCAATTAGGGAATGGTGAATATAGTCGCATATATAAAATAATAACTATGGAGTGCTTTCTAGATACCTAGTGCTGTTCTCATTGCCTGCAACGAATTCTCACTTAATCCTCCAGTCCCTAGGTCGATATTATTACCCCCATTTTACTCACAAGGAAACCAAGGCACAGACAGTAAGTAATTATAAAGCACATAAAATAATGGTGCCAGGATTTGAACCTAGGCAACTTGATTCCCACATTTATGTCTAATCTCTGCATTAGGTTGTCTTCAGGTTCTGTATTTATATTCGACTTCTGAGGATTTGGTTAAATTCTTCTGGGTCCTGTCTACTTATAAACCACTGTCAGATAGATGTTAGTAAAGAGACATGCCAACATTTAAAGTGGCCATTCACTAAGACGGAAAACCCTGGCCCCTTAAAATTCCCAACTTCCTCATGACTCAGAAATTATTCAGCTGTCTTTCCCTAAACGCAGTGCTCCACTCAATTTAGTTAACTTTGTTGTTGCACAGCAACAGAACATCTCCACACAGGAAACGAAGAGGTTATTTTAGACTTAGGATGTCGCTGCCCAATATTCAGCAAGAGCCATGTTTGCTTCAAACATCTGAATTCTGAACCAATATAATCTTATTTAGGGGTTTTTCTACTTCCTGTATCGCACCACAAATTTCATTGGGCTACATTTTCTCTCAGAATTGACTAAGAGATTTAAAACCAAGCCAAGGAAACTAAAATTTGTGGTAGATAACGGTAGAAAACCTGTGACTGGACCGCCGAGTTTGCTGCAGCAAAGGCTATAAATGAGCTCAAGTGCACGGCCGGGACTCTTGGAGAGATTTCTGACATGTTGGATTCTCCAAAGGCCACATAACGCAGCGCTGCTCTTTTGTGGTCTCTGCTTTGGAGAGTGTACAAGCTGTAAATTTAACACACTGCTGGCCCAGCTGCTTTTGATCTTGACAAGTCTGAGGAAAGGGCTTTGCTGTGGCAAGCAAGCAGACGAGACAAACCCGAGCCAGCAGAATAGGAGGGGCATTCTCAGTTGTACTTCACAAACACACAAAAACAAGAAAGCCGGAAGGAAGGCTTTGCATGGAAAGAGGAGGGAGGAGAAGCCGCGAAGAGAAGGGCGCTCTAGCTAGGATGCGTCAGTTGTTCAGAAGTCCAGCCCGGCACGCCCCGGACAGGGCCGAGGCTCGCGGCTGCGCGCGGGCAGTCCCGCCTCTCCAGGTCGCTGGGCGGAGCAGTGTCGCGCGCGTCGGTCAACCTGGCCAATCACGTGCCTCTGTCGCCGCCCGCGTGGCCCCGCCCCGCCCTCGCCCTTGCGCGAAGTCTCGAGGCCGCGCGCGCGCGCAGTCCGATCATTCTCGGGCGCTGGGAGTTTTACCGGCCAATCGCACGTCTCTTCCGCCTCCCTTGCGGCCCCGCCCCTGGAGCGGGCGCGCTCACGGCCGCGGCTGCGCGGGGATTTTGCGCTCCAGGGATAACGGAGGGAGGTAGTGTACCGGTTGGCGAGCAGTTGCCCGAGAGCTGGATTGCTTCGGGGTCGGCTGCGCAGTCGAATAGGGCTCCCTTTCCGCGGTTAGGGGACTTCTCAACCGCACCTCAGGCTTGGGGTCTCTCAAGGGCTGTGTGGGTTTTATGCAGTGATGGGAGGGAAGGGAAGACTCCTCCCTCTGTTTCCCCGTAAAGTTGATGCCTTTGTTTGAGGAAACAAACTTAAAGTGTGCGCTCCTTTTCAGGATCTATTCGCTGCTTACACTAAAATGATGCAGGCAGCCGTGAATTTATCTGCTCTTGTGTTTCTTATCCATGAGCCTCGGAGGGTCATTGTTTCCAGTCACAGCTTTTAGAATTTAGGGTAGTATGACAGGTCAGATCATGTTCTGAGTCAAGATCTTATATTTCATTATGAGGCTGGTGTAGCGAAATGATAGAATTCCTGACTATCCAAAGTCGTTCTTTTCCCCAACCTCTATAAGGCAGATTTTGAGGATGTTTTGTTAAAAACAGTCTTGTTTATATGAGACGCTAGCTCATTTGAAATGAAAAACATAGTCACTATGTGGACCACAACTTTAGGAGGGTAAATGGAAAACGACATCAAAAAGCAAGAATGAAACACAACTAAGTGAAAGGAAGTTGCTGGTTTGCTTATGTTACCTACAAGAAAAAATTCTTTGGTAAAAATTGAGGAACATATAGAGGTGTGGGTTAATTTGATTTCCATTTTGTGATTATTTTTGGTTTTTAGAGGTCAACCAAGATTTTATTTTCAAGATGGAAAGCTCTTCAGACTCCGCGGTGATTTTACCTAGCACTCCACGGGCCTGTGCCAACCCACCATCTCCCCATACAAGTAGTTCAAGAAAACAAGTATGAAAATCTTTGTCCTTTCAGTGGATCGATTCTATATTTCTAATTATTGATTGTGGCAGTGGTGGTTTTAAGTCTACCGAAGATAGTTAATTAACGTGTAGCAATAATAAGTAGGTATTAAATAATTTTAGGTATTCTAAGATAATGTATTTGACCTTTCCCCATCTCCAAATTTTCATCATCTTGAATCAATTATTTCATTTAGTTTCAGATTATGTTATTGGATTACAAATTGAAGTAGTTTGAGTCTGCATTGTTAGGAAGGTCTTTATGACAGGATCAAGGCCTTTGCCTTAATTTGTAACTGAAGCACTCAGAGCAGGTCTGGCATGTTCTTGTTGCTGAACAAATGTTTATGATTACTGGGATAAGTGTCTCAACACTGTTTTAGAAGAGTGCTGACTTTGCTAAAATAAAAAGAATAAAAGTAATGGAGCTTCTAGGAATTAAAGACAGTTTGTGATGGTTAGTTACTTTAGATACATGGGGACAGAAAGCCATCTAGTGGTATGTACTGTAGAAATGTGAGGCCTTTATTTGTAGTAGATTATATCAGGAATGTTTTTCTTGGTTAATATTATTGTTTGTGCCTTTTACAGCCTATGAGTGCAACACTTAGAGAACGGTTAAGGAAAACTAGATCTTCATTTAATTCCTATTACAGTGTGGCAAAACGTCTTAAAATAGACAGTGACGAAAATGATCAGACCTTTTCAGAGAAACCAGCATCTTCAACAAAAGAAAACTGTTTGGAATTTCAAGAAAATTTTAAACACATAGACAGTGAATTTGAAGAAAGTATGTGTCTGAAAAATACCTTCAAGAATATCGGTACAAACGAATCTAAATCACTTGATGCTGAGTCTTGCAGTGGTCTCAGTAATGACTGTATGAATGAGAGTCTTCCCAAACAAGGATTAAATGAAGAAAAAGCAAAATTGGTGAAGCAGATTCAAGAGAAAGAAGACCTTCTTCGGAGGCTAAAACTAGTCAAAATGTATAGATCAAAGGTGAGAATAATTTCAGAATCATTGCATACTTATTAAAAATTTTTTTAAATTTTTTATTTTTAGATAAATGCTAGGAATGTCATTTCATAAAGAGAAAATTAGCACAATTAGCAATAAGCCAAGTATCCAGAAACCTGGCTTCCAAAAACTTTTAACTCAAATATAAGTCAGATTTAGAGTAGAAGAGGCCTCAACACCAGATACAACTTTTTAGAAGTCTCAGCTCTCAATTACTATGCAGTTGAAATTTTTCCAGCCTGTAGCAATATTAGAAGTATCAAATGTTAGATGTAAGTATAATGAGAACAGAAATGACAGCTGACAGTGAATGATTTTAAAAAGCTAAAAATAGGCTCAGAGAATACATAAAAAATATTTCTAGTAACCATCTGTGTTCTTCTGAATTATTAAAAGTTTTCAAGGATTTAGTTTGAGAAAGCGACAATTAAATACCAAATATATTAGATTTTAGATTTCAACCCAGTTAGGTTGACTTAAATAGAACTTGGGCACTTGGAAGAAGATAACTCTTTCTTACCTGGATTGTTCATGTATAGGTAGTTGCCCCTTCTACCCAGCAATATGGAATAAATGATGGAATAGTGTATTTTATTTGCTCTCTTGAATTTTTAGGATTTTTCTAAATATAACTGCTTTAGCTTGAGATAGGGAATGTTGAAAATATTTTTAATTTGAATAGTCTCATTTTTTTAAAGTACAACTGTAATAGAAAAAGTGAATTTCTTTTTACCTGTATCGTTGCGTCTCTCCATGATTTTGTCTGATTTAATGACTGATTTTTGCTTAGACCAAACAAAATAGCCGTAGAACTCGATTTGAGTGTCATTGTATCCATTTTATTTAAAACCACCCTATTTTTTTCTCCTGGGTAGAAGTCCCATTCATGACCAAGTGTGTTACCCTTTAAACCTACTCATTGACTGATTTAACAGCTTTCATTAAGTTAAAATAAGGTGCCTATCTAGTTACTGACATACATTTGTATTTTTTTCCTGTTTCAGAATGACCTGTCTCAGTTACAGTTGTTAATAAAGAAGTGGAGAAGCTGTAGCCAACTGTTGCTTTGTGAATTGCAGTCAGCTATGTCTGAGAACAAGAAACTCAGCCTTACTCAGTTGATAGACCACTATGGGTTAGATGATAAGTTGCTACTCTATAACAGAAATGAAGAAGAATTTATAGGTGTTTAATCAATATGTTTTTCTCTAGAATATCTTTGAGAATGACAACTGAAAAGATACTTATACATTTGAAAGGGAAAATATAAACCATTAGGGCTTATAGAAAGATATCTTGATGAACATTGATTTAGGGCACTCTGTTATGTAAATATAAACTAAGTTCTAAAATGAAGATTTACTATTAAAAAAATATCATGTTTTAAAAACTAGGCAGTTTTGGAAATCACTTGTAATACACTGTTTTGTTTATCGTGGTAAAAAAAAAAAGTTTTAATGTTAAAAAAACAGTCCAATATGGTAAATGTCTAAACCTAAACTGTTCAAAAAATGCTTGCCTCTGTCCTAAGTTTATGAACCTTGTTTCCATCCATTTACCACATATTTCCATCTAGATGGTCAAGCAGGTAATTAAACTTACATGTCCAAAATTATATTCTTCCTGTCTCTTCAAATTTATTTCTTGTATTCCTTATCTCATTTAGTGAAATGACCATCTCTTATACACAACCACATCTCCTCCTCTCCCATTTCAAGGCATCAGGGCCTACAAGGCCTTTCATTTACTTTTCTAGCTTTATCTATAAAATAGATTAAACTTAGAGTGTCTACTTAGTTCACAGTTACGCCTCAGGCAGAAACCCACCTTCATAGGGTTTTTCTGGCTGCCATGTTGTATACAAGGTTACTTGTCATCCTGGCCATATACAGAAATATGATCCAAGCTGGCCCAATCTCTGAGAATTTGGAATTGTGCTTGGGAAACAAAAGCTCATCTCTTTACACTATTCTATGTAAATTTGGGAGCAGAAAAGCTGTATTTCTAGTCCTTCCTGAGGGCTTTCTGGATTTCTGCTTTTGAGTCCTTTTAAGGGCTAAAACAGCTTTAGTTTAAAAACAAAAACAAAACTTAAGTACTTTTCTACTAGTAGGCCCCCCTCCTCCAAGTGCATCTTACTTTTAGACCAGTCTCTCCCTATGATCTAACAAACTGTTAATATGCGTCATAGCAGGAGACCCATTCTAATTGTCAGTGCCCATGTTAGTAAACTCTCTTACCTGGCTCCTATCTGCCCCCAACCCCAAATTCCTGCCTTCCAGATACTGTCATTGTCATTGGCTTCTATGAACCCAAGAAGAATGGTCCAGACCTCAAATGAGCCTCCCCTGGCCCTGCAATTCCTAGATGGGGCACCCTTGGGGAGCTGTGCTGTTTTGTGCCTGCCATCCTTCATCACTGCTTGCTGCTCAGCCAGAGGGCCTAAATGTGGCATGGGTGCTGGCATTTCGCTGCAGCTGCCCACTGCTTACTAGCACATCCCCTGGAGTCACCCTTACATGGTCACTTGGAGGAACTACAGCATCAGTGGGAGTGTGGTTCTGGGAGAGTTGGGGAGAGCAGATGGGGGCATAGTAACGGGCATTTCAAAGGCATTGGCTGGGTGCTGAGAGCTCCAGCAGCACAGTGGGCACGCCAGCAACAGGAAGTGGGTCATGGAATATGGATCAGAATTATGGGAGAGTTTGGGGCCTAGGGATGCCCATAAGGTGCCCGCCCCCTTTTAAAATAATTTCTGTTGAATTTCAACTCCATTTAATGAGATACATTTACAGGCATTCCTCAGAGATATTGTGGATTTCAGTTCTAGACCACTGTAGTGAAGTGAGTCATGAAGTTTTTGGTTTCCCAGTATAATTTGGTTAACTTTGGCACAAGAGAGAGACCTAGTTTTTGGCCTGTTTCAGCTTTCAACATGCCTCCCTCACTATGCTTTTCTACCTTTTGATTTAAAATGAGAGATGTGTGATTTCATTTGAACACTTGAAGGCCATTGTAGGATAATTAATTGGCCTAATTAAAATGTGTCTCAGGGAACAGGGAAGCCCAAGAAAGGAATAGCTAGTCTGTGGAGCAGTCGGAATGCCCACATTTATCCATTAAGTTCACTGACTTTATATGGGCACTTCAAAACAATTACAACAGTAACACCAAAGATTGCGGATCACCATAACACAATAATAATAGTGAAAAAGTTTGCAATACTGTGAGAAGTACCAAAATGTGACACGGACAGGAAGTGAGCATACGCTGTTGGGAAACATCATACCAATAGACTTGCTCAAAGCAGGGTGGCCACAAACCTTCAATTTTGTAAAAAATGCAGTATCTGTGAAGCACAATAAAGCAAAGTACAATAAAAAGGAGGAATGCTTATATTAAAAAACAGTGAATAACATTCATAAAAAATATTTCCTTTGTGTCAGTTTAAAAAAGTATGTTAACTCATTTGAGTATTAAATTACCAACATCTCAGTTTTCAAGTTGAGGAAATTGAAGATTAAGTAGTTATTTAAAAAAGTAATTATTTAAAACTGAAGTGGCAGAGCCAGGATTTGATACCAGGCAACCCACCAGCAGAGCCCTGCTCTTAAGTCCTATGCTTAAAGCCATCCGATGTTTAACCTAATTACATTTCTTAATAATATAGATAATATTTTAAAGGGCTATAAAAATATGAATGTATCTGCTGTTCAGCAGAAGCTATGAGGAATCAGTACCATGGACAGTATCAAGACTAGGCTGGGGTGCATGACCCATGTGCCCTTCGAAAGCCACCCCCCCAAACGAGAAGGTTCCTCCTATTGAAAAGTGCTGCTACTAGAATACAGCCTGGGGGGAAGAGATTCCTGCTAACCTCCACTCTATCCATGCCTCAAAGCTGCAGCATTCACCCAAGGTGGCCACTAAGAAACAGAAATCAAACAGGCTAGTGGTTAAGACCTGGGAATCCACAGAGCATTATCTAGTATAATTTATGGCATTGACTGTTAACAAATGGAGACTCCAGGCAGCTAATTTAGGTGACATGGAATTTGTATCACCAGAAAAAAAAACAAAAAAAAGCCTAGTATATCCATGGTTGACTCACACCAACAGGACAGAGAACGTCTGACAATCCCATCTTAAGTACAGAGTATTCGTACTCTTCACATCCTCCCCGCCCCACCCCGCAACAATCCCTCTGTCAGAGATAATTTTGAAGGACCCTAGATGTAGGAAATATTACCAATAGGCACTTCCCTGCTGAATCAGTTGAACTGACTACTTCAGGAGTTATTCTAGTTCTAAGGAGGGGGATCACCAAAAATGTTGGTCCCATAATTTCTCTTACCTTTCCTATATGGCATTGATAAGCTGTGCTACTATCCTGGTAATTTCTAAATAGAAGAATTGAAATCTAAAGATTTTTTTCTAAATAGGTTTTATAATAATTCTCTTGCTTTACCTACACCACTATACACTGGACATGGTGTTGCAGATTAAACTTAACAATTCACAAATTGCAGAACAATGAGACATTGAATCACTTAGAGATTGTGGTCATTGATCCCAATTGTTTTGGAACGCAGCAGGCCACAGGCTATGGAAGGGCAAAACAGTTTTCTGACCAGTTAATCTCATTATTTAATTATTATCATCTACATGAATACAGCAATAAACTTTCCATGGAAATCAGAAAATACTTTTTTTCTGTTTGCTAAACCTTGTTGGGTAGGGCACAAAATTGAGTTCTGTTACAATGAATGTGAAATGTAGAAGATTATATTTATGCAGAAGAAAATATGTTGAAATTTACAAATGATTTAAGACTTAGTAAAAGCAAACAGTTCAGCTTGTTCTCATTACTAGAGAATCTTAAACATTCTGGTCAATTTTTTTTCTGAGAATAGAAGAAATGCTTATTAAAGAAAACTTGTGAAATATAGAAAAGTATAAAAATCATCCATAGTCTCATAACTTTTCTGATAATTTTATGAAATCAGAAATGCCAGTAATGGCTAAGAATAATTTCTTTTTGATCAAATTAAGACTAAATAAACAAAATATATCTTGAACACATTCTGAGTTAAAATTTTGTTCATTCTTGAAAACAATTCATGATATTTTATACATTTATTCATGGAGGACAAACATTTATAGTGATTAAGGCTAAAATCAAATGATTTTCTATTAAAAATATGCAACTGAGAAGAGACTCTACTTAAATTTCCTGATATGAAAGAAAAAAGACATTTTAATCAAATGAAATTTTTCAAATGATTGATTTGGCCTTGTGCTTTACATTGGAACAAGAGCAGGAAATGTTTTCATCCTTAATCTTTCAACTTCAGCCTGCAGTATTGAAATCTGTTCAGCTTGTTTTTTTGAAATATTTATTAACTTTTGTTGTTGCATCATGTTTTCATATCGTTCTTTGGCAATCTTTTCACAAGTCAGTGTAGACCCTATCCCAAAAATGAAAGAGAAAGGAATTAGTTGGATTATTATTTATACTTTCAAATATAAAAATAGCACTCAGAATCAATTAAGCATGTGGAAGAAATTGTGGTAGTTTATAACAACTATAGATTTCAGGAATATTGATTACTTTTAAAGAAACTTACAGTTGAGTAAAGAAAAAATATGCTTACCCAATGCATTACAGATATCTTTTCTCTCAGAGACAGCAACCAACTCTTCTCGTAAATTGCAGCTTAGGGTATAATTTGCTATATCTTTTTGATTGCTGAACCTTCCCAGTTTTTTTAGTAGTTTTTTGCAGTTTTCCACATTTTTTTTGTGAGTCTGAAATGTTTGTTTCCATGATACCCATGAAAGTAATTTTGAAAAAAATATATATTATAAGGATGTTCTTAAATTTAAAATGTATTATCATCATTAAGATATCGTCTTATTGCCATGTCTCTAGTGCTTAACATAATGCTCGCACATGGTAGGTACTAAATTATTTGTTGAAAGATAGAATGAAATGTTAATACCAAATTTTAGAAAAAATCTTGTATATTCTTAAAAATGATAAAAGATAAACACATAGCTTTGTGATTACTGTTTTCATTTTATATATGCTACACAATCAAAACTGAGCATTTATTAAGTAGTTATGAAAAAACAAAGCCTTTACAATGACAAAGCAAGACTATCAACCCTTCTATTACACAAATCATAATAGGAAATTTGTACACTCAGATATCTCCCAAGGGGTTAATTCTTATATTAAAAGAAATGCTTCAGTCTACCAGACTTGTTTTGGTTGTAAAGACATCATTCAGGGATCTCTAATTACATTCTGAATATCAGTAAAGGACCAAGATTTTTTTAGGTTCTGTTTGAATTCATGATTTGGAACACTATTACTTTGTTCAAATGAATCACAACTGTTGGGATTATAATGATAAATATCTTTGAAACCTACCTTATCTAAAACAGCAATGGTTTGCTCCATAATTCCAATCTGAATGGCAATCATAGTCTCATAGTTTGGTTCAGTTAGATACTTTGGGAGAAGAAAAAACACCATATATGTAAAGATATTTTTCTCTATTTCTTTCAATAGGTAACTTTATAAAGATTATCTTAGTTTTGAAAGTTACGGTTTTCATAAAAATTATCCATCTAAGTTAAGATTGATTTGACTTTTTGTGCCATAATATTTACTTGTATTTAGCCACTGATATTCTCACCTATATGCTAATAATTACAAATGCCTAGAGTTTATTTTCTCATTAATTCATTAATTCACTTAGTCAATTCACCAAATATTTATTGTCTCATTTGAGTCTCTATTAACAGTGAGCCAGTGAAAGACACTGAGGAAAATACAAAGATAGATAACATGATCTACCCTCAAGAAAAAGAGAACATGTAGAATTGATTAGTTGCCAGAAAATATGTCAAGTGACATGCAGATTCAAAGGTGGTTTGAGATGGGATGTGGATTCTCTGGACTGGGGAAATCAAAAGGCTTTATGGAGGAGTTGGCATTTAAGCTAGACCTTGAAAAATAGATAGATTTAAGATGTAAAAAAAAAAATGAGGAAAGATATTCCAGGTAGAAGAAGTAGGCACAGACATAGAATCCTAGAAAACAGTAATCAGTTTGGTTTAAGAATATGGATATATAAGAGGAACAGTGGGGATGAATTTGAAAATTTTGGTTGAAAGACACTGAGCACGCACCTAAGGATTTCATAATTCATTTGGCGGATAAGAAGTGGCAGTTTAAAATGTTTGAGCAGAGTAGTAATGTTATTAGAGATGAATAGGAATATTAACCTGATAGTGGTATATAGTATAGATTAGATAAGAGAAGACCCAAGGTCAAGAGACCAGTTAGGAGATTATTATAAAATAGTCTAAAACACTGAAAAGGAAGTCCCAAGCCAGGGTAAAGGCAGTGGAGATCGAGAATGAGGGAATAAATAGATAAACTAGGCAAGACTTGGAAGGCAAGGCAAAGAGGGTTCTTAAATATGACTACAACTTTAAGCTTGAGTGAATGGCTGAAAAGAACAGAAATAAGCAATTAAGAAAAGTTGATATGGGGAGGCGGGAAATATAGAAATAGAGCTTGAGGGAGGTCAGGGCCTGAGAGCCTGGATTGGAATTGGAATTAAATTGGAATCCAGAGAGCTTGGATTAGTCTATTAGAAGTGATCATTGAAGTTAGAAAAATAGAGATCATCAAAGGAGAAGTTATGGAAAGAAACACAAACAGAGCCAATGGCAGAATCTTAAAGAATATTTAAGAGTTAGAAGCAAATGAGAAATCAGTAAAAGAAGCAGAGTAGTCTGACATGTTAGAAGAAAATCAGGAGAAAACAAAGATAATTAAAGCTGAAGGAATGAATAATTAAGATCGTCTAATGCTATGGAGAGTCGAGGGGTGGTGATGACTGGGAAAGGGACCACTGGATTTGACAATCAGGAAATTTTGGTGAACTGCAAAATAGAGTTATACAACTGCATGAGTCACAAAGAACTGAAGGCAGCAAATGCAAATTACTGAGAGAAAAAGACAAAATTCACAGACACACTATGAAATACTACTGGTTTAGAATATACTTGATATCACAAAGGCTTCTTATTAACTATTGGTTGAATGAATAAATGCATTAATGAATGAAATTAAAATTATATAGTGGGGTAGAGAGAACTTACTTTTTGACGTTCTCTTGAAAAAAACAGCATCTGAATATCCCAAGCCTTCTGATTTAGATCTTCCATTTCCATTTCCATTTTCTTATGATCCCACTCAATCTGAAATATTCCTTTGTGGACATCTTTACTTTCCATCATGCTAGCAATTTTCTTTTGTCCTTGAGTCTTAAAAAGAAAGGCACATTCTGATATTCATATAATATGATTCTGCATAGAGAATAGAACATTTGAAGCTGGATGCTATTATTAGAAAATACTTGGATCACAGAGACAATTTTATCTTCTTTTATAAAATGTAGCAAATATTTAAAAAATTACTTGGCAAAAATCTGATCACTATAAAGCATGATAGTTACTAAACAGAAGGAATATAAGATGCATTTGAATGACATAGCCAATTTACTTTATATGTCAATGATTAGGCAGGAACTCCTTTTGCCATCATCAATCTGTCAATCTGTATGCATTTGTATCCCTATTCTCTGCCCTACTTTCTGATACTATAGATAAACTGCTGAAAACCAAAAATAAAGAGAAAAATCCCAAAGGCAGACACATTACATTAAGGGAAACAAAGATAAAAAAAATGTAGTAGGCATCTTGTTAGAAACTCTGTAAGCTAGATGAAAATGAATATCTTTGTCATGGAAATAGGAGAATAATGAAAAATATTTGGTACGGCTAGTGATAAGTTGATTTTTTCTCCTTAGAAAATGATAATTACCCGAATCACAGAATTCAAGTCTTCAATTATGTTCTTGTTGATGAGAATTGCATCGGAATACTCCAACAGTAATTGGAAATTCTCCAGTTCTACTTGTCCTTGTTTAAGGAGAATTTGGATTGTCAAATTCAACTGGAATTTTACTTTCTCCTCCTGTAATCTAAATTAAAAAAGACTTCAAAGTAAGTAGTTGTAATATACTTATATTTCAAATTTCACCTATTATCTGAGAATATAAATCCAAACTTAATTTTCCTTCAGATGAAGGAAAATGTGCTGGAGATTAATGTGGAAAATATTTTCCCAATGATGAACTTTCCTAGAGGTTACTATGATACTGCTTCTTATGATACGGAATTGCACTCGGGCTGCTCAAAGAATGGTAGGGACAGAAATACATTCATAAAGTTTTATTTTATGATTTAAAAAGATTAATATAATTGTGATCATAAGTGGAAGAAAATAGAGATGCTATCCGATAACAAATCTATTAAAGTTCTGACTATGTATCGACTTATGATATTCTATTCACAATGTTTAATCTGTATGCTACTTATCAAATCTATTTCTGGGTAATTCATATTTCTTCTTATAGCCCACACCTGAAAATGATGTATATTGTTGCATTTGAGAACATCAGAGAAGTATTTATCAATGTGGCAGTAAATATGCCCCAAAATGAAGCAAGGATTTAAAACAGTATCCCAATCACTCAGCAATACAACAAGCTCCCCTAAAAAAAGAGATTAACTGGTTTGGTGTCTATGTGGAAATTTCTTGGACATCTGCTTAATTTTTTACACAGTTGTTCATGCGACTTGAGCCCAAAAGTACTTAGTAGCAGAAACAAATTGTATTTTTATGTGGAGGGAGATTAAAAAACATAGGATTTTGCCAAAACTTGCCTATTCATAATAATGGAATAATGGAACATGTAGGTAAGTTCCATTCTGAAATAAGGCATCATGTAACAAAATGCACTTTTTCAAAGAGAAGTTATAAAGCCCAACAAAATAGATAGATAAATCTCTGCAGGCATAAACTGGGGAGGAGGCATTCTTTCCCCGTGATAATATACCTAATTTAGCCCTAGCTTAGACTTTTAATATATGAGTGAAAGGTTCAAATTACAGAACAAGTTCATGGAACGCTTTTTCGATGTCCTGTTGCACCTGCTCGTCTTCCTCAACTCTTCTCCGGAGGAAAGCCACCATTTCCATTAAGCCAGCTGCTTTCTGCTTTACCTGAAGAGACCAAACCACAAGCATTTCAGAACATATAGAGCTTTAGAAATAAAAGCAAACCAATTTTTAAAACCTTTAGAAAACATACATCTTTTAACTTTGTTACAAAACCTCAATGATCCCATCTTCCTAAGAGATTAATAAAAATCTAAATCCCTGCCATTATATAATATAAGATACATAAAACTTACATGGTACACATTCCACGAATAGTTTGAAAAGTATCTAATTTGCTTCTTGCTAAAAATCAAATATACAAGCAACTATAATTTTTCTTATATCTTATTTAAAAACTTGTTTTTATAATCTTAGCTACGATTATAAAATCACAGACACTTTAGCAAAAATATGCCAGCCTGATGCATGTGGCACTGAATTTAGGGACTTTGGGGAACAGAGGCAGGGGATGGTCAAGAAGTACCAAGAGGAAGGATCCTCCTCCCAATTAAATACACCTTTAGCTTCTTACCCTCTGCTACATTAAAAAACAAAAACAAAAAAACCAATATTCTAGCAAAACTATAAAGTTGGTTCTGGTGAAATATAATTCTAATCTATACAAAAAGAGACGAGGACTACTGAAAATGAGAGCAGAGGGGAGAAGGCAAGTACGTCGCCAACAGCGCCATCCTGGAGAAATACAATGTGAGCTATAATGCAAGCCACATATGTAATTTTAACTTTTGTAGTAGCTACATTATAAAAAATAAAATTAAACAGGTAAAACTAATTTTACTAATCATATTTTATTGAATACAATATATCCAAAACATAATCATTTTAACCTGTAATGAATATAAAAATATCAAGACATTTTGCATTATTTTTTAAACTAGGTCTTCTAAATCTGTTTGTTTTCCACTTAAAGCATATCTCAACAAGGACTAGCCATATTTATTTCAACTAAACAATAACTACATGTAGCTAGTGACCACCATTTTGAACAGTGTGGGTCTACATAAGCACCGGCTTATACTTAGCCCTCAATAGCACTAAGATTAATATTTTATTTCATCGATATTATTATTAGTATTACTACCTACTAACCTAGCAGGAAAACCTAATAATTGGCTTTTCTGGAAGTATTGCCACCATAAACTATATATTTTATATATTAGTACACTAAATGAAATGAAATGTTATTATATACCTTCTGTTCGTTTTCCACTTTCACTCGTCTGGTCATACAGAAATGTTCCCAGACCAAGGGGTCCAAGCCTTCTGGCATGTTATTAATATTGTCCAAGTCATCCATGGCTTTCATTAACTGGGCATAGGCCTCTTTATTCAATTTCCCAGATCCTGGTCGCTCTCCAAAAGGCACAATACTGGTCGTATCTGACTGCATTTTCTGTTTGTGAATCCTGGTATTATCAATAAAAGCCCATCGACCTTTCATATTCTCACACACAGGAAAAAATCAATGTTAAGTAATATGACCTTTAGCATACTTATGGCATTGCGTGACACTTTACTTTGGCACTTGAGGACAGGTGGGTGAATTATTCCAAAGAGAAAAGCACCCACTTTGACCTTCTTCCATACTCTCCCTTATCCACAGATGTGACCCTGGCTGGACTATAGATGTCCCTAACTATTGTCAGTATTGGCAAATTTACTTACACTAGAAAATATCTCCCTTCTTGAAGGACAAGTAAAAGCTAAAAGAGTTCATCACTGTTAGACTAGATTTCCAAGAAATGTTAAAGGGTCTTTAAGCAGAAAAGGAAAGGCCATAACCAGAATAAGAAAATATGAGAAAAGAAAAAAATACACCCTTCTATGTATTTTAAGCTTGGCAAGTAGATGCCCAAGAGGAGGGTAGATGTTCTTTTGTTCTGTCCCACACATCTTCTGCTGGTATCCTTTCTGCAGGTGAGCAGCCTGGATGGACTGTGTTCAAATATATACACAACTAGAGAACTGCCTCTTTTCACCTACCTTAATAGATTAATTTTGTTTCCCTGGGATGTGACTGGGAAGGGAAGAGGGGTACAAAGATTTGTACCAGGCATTCACTATCAAATGCTTTATCACACATCGTGAAGTTGCTATTGCTAACCTCTTTCTCTAGATGAGGAAAGCGAGGCTCTGAGAGAACCTACTGGCCCAAGGGCACAGGTCTGATGATGAAGTCAGAATTTAAAGCTAATTTTGTTTGACAGTATAGCTATGCTTTTTCCATTGCTATCACCCAATATATGGGAGGTCTTGCTTCTTTCTTCCCAAGGCTTATAATAACTCATTACTTTAAAAATAGGAAAATCAAGATATGAAGCATGTTCTAAGTTGAATTCTTCAGGTTGTATGTAACCTGTCAAAGGTGAGAATGAGTTTATATCTCAGACACAAATGAGCCTATACCTTTGTGACTAACTCCATGATTTCTAGATTATGTTTGATTGAAAATTTTAGAAATCGGAATTTGAAAAAACTTTTGGAAATCAGCAGGAATATAATTCTAATGCTACTCTCAGTATAGAAATCAGGTATTTTAGAACTTTTGGAATGGTTATTTTCAATCATTTATTCTGGCATTTTTTGAACTTTATCTTAAACACAAACAGATGAGATGCTCTGTGGAAAAGGGACTGTAGTTACATAAGTCTGAAGAACACTGCTTACTCTGTTTCTTGTTTTTGGAGATCCAAAGGCCAAAAACAAGTTCTGAGAAGTTCTTCAGTAAAGAAAACCACTTAACATTTTTTTTTTTTTTTTTTTTTTTTTTTAACACAGTGTTTCCACAAACTTACTTTGTCCTGGAAGCCTTTTACATGTAATTCCAATTCAAACCACAAGGGACCTAGACTTGCTGGAGCACATCTTAAGAAAAACTGTTTATAAATCTGTATACCATCTGTCTTAAGAGGAACTACTTTCTTATATAAAAAAGAACCTACAATTGAACTATGCTTACCTACCTATTTTTAAATAATAGAAAGAAATTATTATTCTTTATTGCCTACCTTAAGATATAAGAATAATTATTTTTAAGAAAACTGAGTTATGATCAAGACACTGAAAATTTCCACATAAAAGATGTTAGACTGAATATTGCTTTCTAATTTAGGGGAGAAAGCTGATATCTAATAACACTCCTGTTCATTTACAAACTTTTTATCAGAAACATGATAGCAAAGGAGAAACAGACCTTGGTCGGCGTTTAAAAAGTTTGTAGAGCATATCCACCTGATGACTGGGAATTTCAGAAAATTCCTTTTTAAAGCTGCGATCCAGAACCTAAGGGCAAAGAGATCATTGCAAAGATTGCAATCTTTTCAGAAACATCTTATTTGTTGACAATATCCTTTAAAATATAGGGTTGTATCACTTTGATTTTTAAAATTCATGAAAACTTGGTTTATAAAGTAGACTTGTTGCAGGGTGACTACTCACTGTGCAAAGATTTCTCAAAGACTTATTTTGAATAGGAAGCACATCAGTGAATGAAAAATATTATTTCATATAAAAGTTCTTAGAAAACATTCAGAACTTAAGTTTCACAAAATAATATTTACCTGTAAAACACATAAGATACTCGAATCTATTCTTATTCTACTCCATTCCATTCCATTCCATTCCATTCCATTCCATTCCATTCCATTCCATTCCATTCCATTCCATTCCATTCTTTTCCTTTTCTTTCCTTTCCATTCCTTTCCTTTCTTCTTTATGCTTTTCTATTCTATTATTTTCTATTCTATTATAAAACTTTTGGTCACAGTCTACTAAATTGATATCGTGACCAATTAATGGGGCCTGCAATCTGAAGTTTGAAAAGCCCAAAAGTCTAGATGATCTCTCCCACATCTGTGCAAGAGAAAGCTTAAAAAGTTTACAAAAATTTATTTTACTCAGTGATTTTCAGAAATAAACAATGGCATAAAATGACATTCACCCATAACTGAGAATTATAATAGGGGGGAAAACTCTATGAGGAAATTAAATTATATTCCCCAAATCTGGGCAGCAGCAACTCTATTGTACTGGCGAGTGGGTAAGACAATGGCTCTCACTTTGTCTTCTGCCAGTAAGTTGTCATAATGTTCCTTGTACACATCGAGGTCTTCTCTAGATTTCCGGATGGCCTCTGAAGTCTGGTTCTATAACGATATTAGGAATAGCCAGTTGGGACTGGAGCTTTTCAGGATAAAAAAAAAAAAATACTGGGATACTAAAAAAGAACAAAGAATGTCCTAGTACAAAATAAATGTTTCAGTGAACTATCCTTTGCAGATAACATTTATAGAAGAAAGTAAGCCAATTGGAGACTTTGAAAGAACAAACATCCAATGACCTCTTTCTGAGTATAGCCAGCTCTGTATGTGAGTGTATAAGTGACTATGGGGCATGCTACATTCTTGGCAAGGCAGTATGGATGATGAAATCACACAGGCGTCAGAGTCGCTTGGACCTGGATTCTGAGAGACTGAATATATAAACAAGATTTAGACAACTTTCGGCTTTCCTAATTTTTGCCACAATTTCCAACTTAAGACAAACCAGAGAAAGCCAAATATACTCCCTAAACCAATCACATAGGTTGCCTGGTTTCTAATTAACTTGCCCCCAGCTTCCCATCGGTGTGCACCTGAAGCTCTCTCTTTTATTTTAAAGCTTTCCCTTCCCTCTGGCTGCCTTTAAGTGTCTGCCAAACGCAAATATGGTGGCTGAGTCTCTTACAATACCAAGCTCTGAATAAATAGTCCACCTATTCTCATTTGGATGGTCTTTATTTCCACAGCTCCATTTCCTGCTGTATTACACACTAGTGGGTGACCTAGACATGTTACCAGCCTCTTTGAGACAATCTCTGCATTTGTGAAAGAACTCTAATACACTGAAGGGCTGTTATGAGTAGGGTTATATTTAGAAAGTGCTTTGTGGAAGCTGTTTAATACTCTTAGCAAAAAGTAAGTACGCATATCATATATGATACTTTAAATTATTCATTCGTAAGTGTCTCTTATTAATGTTACCAATAAAAATAGAAATATTTTGAAAATTACTGTGACAAGTATTTATCTTTCATTGTCTCTTTAATGAAGCATATTTGTTCATGGTCTTATTTATTAGATAGTTTTTAAGAATATGATAACTTTTTATTCTATAAGCTAACCCAATGCATACATGATTAGTAAAACTTAGGGTTACGAAAGATCCAGAGAGAACAATATTCCCTACTGAAGAGTCTGCAAATATCTTAAAAGGCTGTATGTCTCGTCCAAGGTCCCACAGCCAGGCAGAGATTAAAAGCAAGTCCTTTCAACCATGAAGCTATATGGCCTCATTTTATAAACCATATGTCATATGAAAGGTATATGATTCTTTTGACTAAATGATTGCAAATGCATAATCACATAACTTTATTAACAGATTGAGATGGATGCTTTTACTGAACTCTGGGAGCAAGGTTCCAGACAGGGAGCTACGGAACACACACAGGTGAGTTGGAAAGTGGAAGGAAGGAAGGGTCAAGGCATCTGAGCTCTTAACAAGGAGCATGTCTATCCAAAAATTCTTGTACTTAGATATCGGATACTATATTTACCTTCTCATCCTGCTTCCTTGCAACATAGTTGTTTAGGAATGCTTCTCTGGAGTTTATTTCTTCATCCAACAGTAAAGAAAAAACAAGGTTATTTATTTTCAATTCTTCCTGTAGAAATATTTAAAAGGAGGGGGGAATAAATGATCAATAATCCTACCAAAGAAAGGATTTTCTATTGAGAGTCACAGACTTGGCACTCATCAAGCAAGTTTATGACATACAAGTAATAAATTCTTTTTTTAAGAAAACAGGGATATAAACTGTTACATTAACTGCTCAGTTATTTTACCTTTTTCATCTTTTCAGTATAAAGCAGATACAGAAAAATACATAAAACAAATGTATAGTTTAACGAGTTATTACAAAGGCAAACACCGTTTTCGTCACCACCCAGTTCAAGAAACAACTTTGCCACTGCTGGAAGTCCCTTTCCATGTGTCCTCATTGTAATCTCAGTCCCAATAATAACCATTGTTCTGATTTATAGTAATCACTTTCTTGTGTTTCTTTATAGTTTTATTACCTAAATATGTATTTCTAGGCACTATAGTATAACTTCTCCATTAAAAAAATGATCACATTCTTAAGTCTCTTATACTCCACAGATTCCCTTCCATTCCTTTCTTTTCCTTACATTTATTTGTAGTTATTTACAGTTTCACCTAATCTGGGTTTTATGAACTGCAGACTTATGATGAGTTTATTAGGGTCCTTCATCCTATGTATTTCGTGAAAACTGGCACCTGGATCAGAGATTTGATCAGACCCAGGTTTGGTCCCTTTGGCAAGACCATAGGTGATATTGTTCTTTGATCGGGACACATAAAATATTGGGTTGTCTGCCTTTTGAGAGTTGCAAAGTGGTAATATTCTATTTCTCTATTTCTTTTTCATTTAAAATTGAAATTCTTTTTGTAAGAGGTGCTTCTTATTTGCTTTTTGGTTACGTAGTGGTATAGTTTATATAAGAAGGCAGAAAAAATACTTGATGCTTTCTCTTTATCAGTTTTTAGATAATGCATTGGTTGTTATCCTCTCAAAGTGAACAATTGGCGTTTTTTCTTTTTAAAATATCACAAATTCATAAGTTAAAAATAATTGATGGGTTTTAGTTAATTGTAATTATTATCATTGTTGAATCTTAACTTGTCCCATGTAGGGGAGCTTTTAAAATTGGCTCCTGAGTCCTTTTGACATCATCTAGTAGTCTTCAATAGCTTCTTCATTATCTTATTTGAAAGGTGTTCTAAGCATATCTCTTAAAAATAACAGCTTTGTTAAGATGTAGCTCACAATGCATATAATTCACTTATTTAAGTTGTATAAATCAATGGTTTTAGTATATTCACAGAGTTGTACAACCATCGCCACAATCAATTTCAGAATATTTCATCGCTCTGAAAAATAAATCCTTTAGCAGTCATTTCATATTTCTTCCCACACCTCCCAGGGGCTCCCTGCCTCTGCCCCAAGGCAATCACTAATTAACTTTCTGTCTCTATGAATTTGCCTATTCTGGACATTTTATATAAATGGAATCATTCGATATGTGGCCTTGGGTGTCAGGCTTCTTTAGCTTAGCATGTTTTCAAGGTTCATCCTTGTTGTAGCATCTGTTACTACTTTTATTGCCAAATAATATTCTAATATATGGATAAAGTATATTTTACTTATCTATTCATAGTTGTTGGACATTTGGATTGTTTCTATTTTTTGGCCGTTTGCTGGGGCATTCATTCCCAATCTCCTCTCACCTGCATATATTCTCTTCCCGCTGGGCCGGTCATTGTGTTCTATGGGAGAAGTGGCCCCTCTCCCATGGCTGCAGGTCTGCCGGGTCCTGTTGCCTCGTTGGCTTCCCATTGTTTCTAGTCTCCATGCGTTTCGCCACTCTCTGCTGTTTCCCTTAACCCTGCCCATTCCTCGGTAAAGAGTTCCTGCGTTAAATTCTCTTAAATGTAACCCTTTGGGTGTACCTCTTCTTGGGACCCTGAGGTTACAGATGTCCTCCTGGAGGTTCCCTTAACTACTCTCATCTTTTTTCGTTGGCCCCTTGCTTTGGTGAGACATATCTTCGAATAGCTCCCTGAGAATGGGTGTATATAAATTTTCGAGACCTTGCATTTCTCAAAATGTTATTATTCTTCTCTTATACTCAGTTAATGGTTTGCCCAGGTACAGAATCCAATGTTAGGAATAATTTTCTCTCAAAATTTAAAGGCTTCACTCCCTTGGTCTTCTTGCTTCTAGTCACACTTCATTTCTATTCTTACTGCTGATTTTTTTCATCTGATCTTTTGGGCATGTGGAGTATTTATTCATTTAACGTACAGTATGAGCCTAGCCCTTTTCAAATAGCTGGAGATTCAGGGATAAACAAGACAGACTCAGTCCCTACCCTCATGGAGCTTATAGTCTTGAGGGTATTAAAAGTAACCTCACGAAAAGTAAAATCCAGTTGCAATAAGTAATAGAAAGTAGAAGAACATAGTATATAAAAAGCAAATCTACCCTAGTCTTAGGAACTAGCTTTTAAGCTGGTACCTGACAGACAGATAGATACAGGCTAGGGTGCAGAGAAGTTGGCGGAGAGTATTACTGGCAGAGTTGGGAGGAAGGACGACACTGGTGTGTTCAAGGCAGCAGAGGAAGGAGTGTGGCAAGTGAGTGAGAGGGCGGCACAGATGAGGTGGGAGCGGGAGCCAGGGCCACAGCCTGCAGGACCCTGGTGCCAGGAAGGGTGTTGGTCTTTAACCCCATAACACTGAGAGGCCCTGGAGGCTCCTTAAAAGAAAAAGTCATGTAAGTAAAACTTTTATTTACCTGGTTCACAACCATCTCTGCCTTCACTCTCCTTTTAAAAAGCCTTTTCAAATGTTCGTCGAAATTCTGTGTGCTCTCTTGGATTGAGTTTTGAAGTTTCTTCAATTCTGCTTCTAATGACTGAAAGGAAGACAATAGCAAAGTTAATATTTAGGAGCATCAAATGCCCCTTGCAAGTGGTGTTTACATTTGCCACGAGGGTGGGGCAGGTGGCCAGCAAGTCCTTTGAGGTGTTCTGAGATCTCTGCCCCCTAAGGACCGGAGATGTTCCCACCCTGATTTGTTTACTATATTGTGAGTCTGAGATATTTGCTTGAAAAAGATTACACTGGAAAAAAATGTTAAAAATCACTGTTCATGGCTAATGATGCAGGCAGCAGTAGGCTTAGTAAAACAAATTACAGTAAATCTTTCTAAAAAATTCTGACTCTATATAGGACAGAAATTTCTAGGTACACTATCTGGCCTGGAAAAAAAATCTTGATATTTTAAAAAGCTATGAATGCATCTTCATGGATTTTTTTTTTTTTTATCTTAAGAAACTAAGAAGTGAATATATATGTACTCTTTCTCATTTTCTATATGTTTTGTCCCTCCAAATGGTTCTATATCAGGGAGAAAGTCCCACCCTCTTTTTAAAAAATTCCACCAGGACTTAGAGCTAAGCACACAGTAGGTAAGTGAAAAGCTATAAATTTATATCTTTTAAGGAGAACAATAATTTTTTTGGTAACTTTTAAGTTTTGACACAAGTTCAAATTTACAGAAAAGTTGCAGGAACAGTACAAAGAATTCTCATATACTTTTAACCAATTTAATCAGTTGTTAATATTATGCCCAATTTGCTTTATCATTTGTTCAATATTTATGTCCCTCCCCTCCTCTCTGCTCCTTTATTATTATTATTATTTTTTAAATTCGAAGAGAGAAATTTGAGACAGTGAACATAAATCATTTTTGAAGTTTTTTGAGAAGATATTGAGTAGTGGACTGAGAAGAAAGTGGGAGTTTTTTTCTGTTTTTCTTTTGAAATAAATTCAGACTAACATCAAAGTCACAAGAACAGTAGGACAAACTTCAGAATCTCCTTCAAGGGAGTCTTTTTCTTTTCTTTTTGTACAAGATGAGAGATGTATACAATGTATAAGATTATAACAATGTGTCTATGCTGGTGGGAAAAATCTAATACAGAGGGAAGCACCAATGATGTCAGAAATAGGAGCAAATTGCTGGAGTAACAATTTTGAATGTGTAAGATGGGATGGATCTAGCGCACAAGTGGAGGACCGGCCTTGGGTAGATAGATGCAAGGCCATGTCATCCGTAAGAAACAGGCAGGGAGAGTCTATGGATTTAGCGCAGGTTGGTGGGAGGTTGTAGTAGAAGAGTAAGGAAAATCTCTTCTAGTTGCTTCTCTTTGCCCAGTGAAACAGAAAATAAAATGAGAGAGAGTTGAGGGAGTCAGGTGTTGGAAGTTCAAGGATCGAGAACATGTGAAGTGGTCCTCTAGGACAGGGGTCCCCAACCCCTGGGCCATAGACTGGTCCTGGTCAGTGGCCTATTAAGAACTGGGCCACACAGCAGGAGGTGAGCGGCAGGTGAGCAAAGCTTCATCTGTGTTTGCAGCTGCTCCCCAGCACTAGCTTCACCACCTCAGCTCCACCTCAGATCAGCAGGCATTAGATTCTCATAGGAGCACTGGTCTCTGGTGCCAAAAAGGTTGGGGACCGCTGCTCTTGGACCTTGCTTCTTAAAGTGTAGTCAGCTCACCAGAAGCAGCTGCACTATCTGGTTGCTTGTTAGAAAGCTTGGGATGCTTCCATTTTCTCAGAATATCTGAATCTGAATCTGAATCTGAATTTTTAACAAGGTCCCCCAGATAATTTGGACTAAGCTAGTGGGGAAATGGAATGAAAGCACCATATTTTTCTTTATCCACTGTGGGTGTGGGTGCAGAGAAGGCCTAGTACTGGGTTTAATCAAGGCTGCTGGGTTTTATCAGGTGAGTATGACCAAGGTGCAGAGAAGTAGGGGTATAGGCAGTGCACTGTCTTATAAGGCAAGACCATGGAGTAAATGCTACCACCTTATCTGTATTCTCGAACTCCTTGAAATCTTTACTGCATTCAGATCTACTCAGTTTGGCTTTCAGGTAAGTACTATGTAAGGATAAAATGCAAGGGCCCTGTCAGGGGACCGCAGTGAATAAAAATAGGGACAGGTTAACAATAGGTTCCCAGGAGTTGTTCATGAGATACAGCCACTATTAAGCTGGCAAAATGTCCTGCCTCAGATGATGGTGTAATTTTACTTTCTTCACAGAAGAAGAAATATTATGTATTTGGTTGTATACCAAAAACTTTTATACCTCCATTATAATTGTGAGCAATTTTGATGTGGGAATGTTTCTTTGTGATGGAAGAAGATAAAAGTAGAATAGCAAAAATCTCAAATTAGAACTGGAAAGTACGTGCTGCACTGATTGTGTCATTCTCTCACGTTCTTTCCTTAAGTCTGAGAACAAATCAAGCAAGATTTGTTCTGAACTCCAGTAGGTGTAGACAATATAGAGCAGTGCCTTGAACATACTATAACAGGTATTCATCAAACATTTGAAGAATGAATGGAAGATAAAATGAATTACAACATGTGGGAAATGTTGAAATCAATAAGAACTTAAAAAAAAACATTGAAAAATGTTCTTTTTGTTTTAAATTGTTCTAATTCTTTAAATTTATATCCACCTACTTTCCCAAATTATCTTGAGTATTTTTAAGCTGAAATACTATCCTTAAGCTACTAAAGACACTGAGAAAATCAAGAACAATTAATTTGAAAATATACTGAAACAAAACTCTGGATATGGTAGAGTATATTAATTCTTTGCTTGCTCTTCTGACCTTTCTATACTTATCTTTTTCTTCATTTAACTCCTTGACTTTTTTCTCATAATCTTTGAATTGCTTTTTTTCCTCTTCAGACCATAGAGCATCAGGTTTTGCCATGAAAGCAGGTTGAGAAATCACCTGAAGATGTAAAGAAAAGCATATATTATATCTCAAACATAAATGTAACTGTACAACAAAAGCTCAGTTATCATCATAGTTTAAAAAAAAAAAGAGCGCTTTAACAGGGTACAGTTCTTCACATTGGCAAGACAATGAACTGACACTTTGACCAAAAGTTATGAAAAAATGTTACAAATGTTTTTCTATGACTTAAGTGAGGGTGAGCAGTTTGGAATGTACCCAGACTCTTATGGGACAGGTTTGAAAGTGTGTGTTGATATGTTGATACCTAGAACTATGCCTGAAGCTCCAAGGATACCATATATGTCAGGTATCAAAGAGAATGTTTCTTGGTGTATCTGGAGAATTACAGGTGCGGTGTTATCCCTGCTTTCTGTAGAGACAAAAACCAATGTGGTTGTTTGCTTTTGCCTGTTGGTTTGCTTTTTTGTCAGATTAGAAGGCAGATTCAGATTTCTTATTTGCCTGATGTGATATGTATATAAGGTATTGAGAGGTTGTCTATTTATTGCTGTAGAATTTTTAAAACTCAGGTTCATATAGCAAAAATGGTCAAATTTAAGTAACATCCACCACCCCATTCCACCTTCCACAAGGATGTCCAGAAATCTCACCATTCTCAAAATGTCTTCCTTCTTGACTTCCAGAACTCCTCCCATCATGTCCATCAGGGCTCGGTGTCTGGCATCAGTGCTCTGGGAAGGAGCCAGGGGCAGGGAGGGAAGCTGAGACGGAGATCTGACACTCTGGTGGCACGAGGGGCAGCCTCCCACCCAATGTTAGAATGATTGTATTTAGGACTGGGGTGGTGGCAGGGGGTGGGGGCAGTGGTATTGAGGGGTGGAGGAAAGAAGCCACTGAGATTCCAGTGACCTCCGACCATGACAAATACCTTCTTGTGTTTCTACAGTGGAATTCAAGTACAAGACTATTCAACCAAATTAGAAACAAGTATCCCTAAATTCGGAAAAGAGGGTCTTAGATACTGTTTGAGCAAAAAAGCATACCCGTTTTAGAAGCCATTGCTCCATTTCCTGGGTCACACTCACTTCTGTTTTGACTTTTTGCCATGGAGTAACATATTTTTGAGCTGTAATCTGCAAGAGAAAATATAGTTTCCTTCTGTTATTCTTACAAAATTCAATCAAACTCTCCTTCTAAACACCAAGAGGTTAGCAGGTATCAAGCGGATATAGGGACTATCCAGATTTCATAACCAATATCCTATTTTGGAATGAAGATTAGGTCTAAAATGAGGGGATTGGAAAAATAGATCATTATTTCTCTATTAGTTCTCTAAGTCCATCTCCATCGCTAAAGAGATTATAACAGGGGACCTGACTTAGATGAGGGTGGGGAGGCAAAGAAATGGCATCTAAGACAAATCCTACAGGATGAGTGTCCTGCCTGGGACATTCAAGAAATTGTGAGAATGCAAGTGTGGCCAGACAGAGCAAGTCAGAGAGAGCCACTGGAGTGAAGGGGGCCCAGGGTGGCAGTCAGAAAGGGCTTTGTGGGTGTTATCAGGAGTGAAATAAGCAGCCACTGAAGAAGTTAAGCAGGGGAAGGACATAATGTTTGGTTTTAATAAGACAACTCTCCTGAAGAACAGGTACAGTAGAGTGTAGAGGCTCCAATCTGGAGTTTCTGTTTCTTTCTAGGCTCCGTGTCCCAATCTTACCTGAACTTCTTGGGACTCATAAAAAAAAATCATCATTATTACTGAGGCTGTGGCAACGGTTTTTGTTACTCGTAACCACGAATGCAACCTAATGCAGTCACTTCCGGTAGTGCAAACAAGAAGATGAATAAATAAGATCTTGGGAAAATGTCATGAGAAAGAAGAGAAGGGATAATGTAGCTCGCCAGTACCTCACTGCTTTTCACAACAAGGGTTCTCTCTGGCTTCTCATGGTCATCAAATTCTGGTTGCCAGACTGATTCTTCTAATTCCAGATCTAAAATAATTTCTTGAATTCTTATATTTTTTTCCTTCACACGTGCAATTTCAAATTCTTTTTGTTTATATGCGGCATCAAACTCATTATTAAAAACAGTTTTTACCTTGTAAATGATATCCTGAAATGTCAATATGTTATTGAAAACACATTACTTATTATATCATTATATCTTTACTAGTAACATGATCCCACAGTTTTACTTTCCCCCTAAAGTCATTTACGAGTTATCGGTAAATTAATCTTTATAAAATACTGTTTATATTAAGTCATTTTTTGGCTCAGTAATCTACAGTGACATCTCACCATGAGCAGGATTAAGGCAACAACTGTTACAACTTACTTCCCAAAATGTAAGTTGTAACTCAATATGCAGCTATGTTGATAAAAGCTGAAATAAGTGATAAATAGTTGGAAGTTCTTTAGGCTATTCTCTCTACTTTTGTGTATGTTCTAAGAAAAAAAAATCCATCATAAATATTTTAAAAGCAATATGTAGTATTTAAATTGGGAAATGTCTTTTCTTTGGAACCATGTCTAGGGGAGATGTGAGGAAGAGATGGCCTGTATTGGAGAATCTTCCAGAGGAGCATAACCACACACAATATTCTTCCTCTCTACAGTCAGGTCATTCTCAGTTAGGTAGGTGACACAGGCTGGCTAGTTGGAGCGGCCAATTACTAAAGTGGCAGTGGGTCTAATTGGATTGTCCTTACCTCTGCTGGTAAGTAGAACATGGATCAACTCAAAGTAGCCGTTATTTTGCCATCAGAGTTCAGTCTATATATCTATCCTGAAGATTAAACCATTAAAGCAGGGGGGATAAATGATCTTAACAGCTGGCACCAGAAAATTTCTCTTGGGCTGAAATTACTTTTTGTAGGAAAATGCCTTAATAAAGCCACTGGAAAGTGAGATCTTGAGGGTGTGGGTCAGCAGAAGCTGAGCAACAAGAGATAACTAAACAGCTTTTATTATAAATGCACAGGAATTTCAGAGGCTGAAGGAGAAGAGAAAAAGGCAGGAAGAGAGAGCAGAGTAACATGGCAGGAACTCAAATTGCAGACATGACTGAAGGACTTTCAAGATCAAGAATGGCCAATATTAAATTTCAAACTATTTGCATTGGTGCAATCTCAGTCACTGAATTTTAAAAAATCTTCAGTAGGCATAAACAGATATGTTCTGAGACTGCCTTGAAGGACACTGCACCTTAGAGAGGAAATTGTATTTCTCCAGGTTAAAGGGATAGATAAAGCAATCACATCTTGATCATACAATGAGGTTCTAATTGACATCTGAGTTACCTAGAAGATGGCATTCAAGGGTTTCTTTTATCTTTGAGCTTACAGAAGATCTGAGTAGAATAATGATTTGTTTGTGGTGTCTGCCAGTCTAGAGTATTTTTTGGAAAACCTGTTATCACAGAACTCAGTCCAAATGGATGAAAGTAACTCTTGAACACAAGCTCTGTTGAAATAACATGGACACTAGCAATCTAGATATTTCTCTGTGTACTTTAAAGTCATCTTTTAGGTAAAGGGAATCAAATATATAGTAGCTGAAGGAAACGACTCTGGGGGGTAATCACACAATAGAATATACAGATGTCAAATTATAATGTACACCTGAAAATTATATAATTGCATTAACCAATGTTACCCCAATAAACTTAAAAAAAAAACAAACACCATTTGATTGGCATTAGATTTCAATTTGAGCCTTTGCAAGACACCTCATGAAGATTTTTAGAGATTTTCAAGGATAAAGAAAAAAATTCACCCACTTTCAGTAATATAATTTGGTCGATTTTCTCTTCTCTGGAATGAAGTTCCAGTTGGCTTGACAACAACGAGGTATGTACCCCAAAATCAGTACTCAGACTGCCAAGCAGGTAATTGGGCAAACTAGTATCTTTTTCTGCCACATCTTCTTCCTCTTCTTCATCCTCCTCTTCATGATGCTTTTTAGACAAGGTAATTGCTGACTGAACCTCTACAATTTCCTTCCGTATCTAGGAAAACATGAAAACATGACATGGAAGTTATGCAATAATAAGAATTTTCTAAAGGGCAATTTTGTGAAAACTTAATTATTTCAACAATCATTTTAATTTGTTGTCTTGTCAACGACTGAATTCAAAGTGATGGATAGATCCTGAAATTGCTACAGAAGAGAGTAAAGCTTCAGAAACTGATAAACTGCGGATAAACCAAAAGAGTAAAAATTGTTCTTGATAGTATGTAATAGTTGCATTTTGCTGTCAGGATGACAGCTGCTTGTTAATATTCTGAGTCTTTGTTTGGTACTTCAACATTAAAAGTATACCTTTTTTTTCATATTTCACAAAGGAATTTGTTCACATAGGACTGGTGGATGTAGGTTAAGAAGAATTAAGTAAACCTTCATTTTATCATTCAGAAAAAGAATGGATGCAAGATTCTGGCCAAAGCAAAATTATGCCAGTGGGGCAGTGGTTTTTTGGTTTTTGGTTTTCGGGTTTTTTTTTTTTTTAGTAGTTTATAGAAACTGCTGCTACTTATTAAAAAAAAGGCTGGAATTGCTTTAGGAAAACCATAATTCCATCAAAACAGATACTACTTAATCTTTGGTCAATTATCTTAAAATACAATCCCTAGAGATAAGAGAAGATAAACAAAGTATAGGTAGATGAAGATAACTTCTGATCAGGACAAGAACAAAACCTCAAATCTTATTTTAAAGAGTATATCCTCATATTCGAGGGCTAGCCAGTGTTGTGTGAGATATAGGCTTCTTGATTTGTTGTGTGGATTTAGCTCCTATATTCATTAGAATATATTCTACAAATTAAGAAGGAATGAAAATGTAAATACAAACAATATCTGAACTTATCTTAAATTGTATCCCAACTCAAATCTATACGAAGAAGACCTTGAAATAAAAAACATCACTTATGTGAACACACATATATTTAAAATTATACTTTTAAACACTCTGTTTCAATCTTCTTTTGCTGAAAAACTCTCTTCACTTCTTTCAACTCTTCATCTGTGCGTTGTTTCATTGGGAAGTTCTCAACCACGTAAGGGATGTGAAAGCACTTGGGGAAAAAACACACACAAGATAAATTCATTTTCAGTACCAGTCTGTGTATTTGGGATGGAGTGAGAAATGTTTTTCCTCATTAAAATTTATTCATAGGTTATCATGCATGAGTTAAAATTAAAAATGGAAATTTTCTTTAAAATAAGACAATGTATACCATTAGCACTGGTGTGAACTTTGTATAAAAATACTATGCTTTTGTGAAGGGTTTACTTCTAGAGCAATGGTTCCCAACTAGGAATAATTTTACTTGTCCTCCTCCCTCCCCAGCCCCTTGGGGACATGTGCAATGTCTGGAGACATTTTTCATTTTTACTAATTTGGGTACTGGATGCTACTGGGGTCCAGTAGTTTGAAGCCAGGGATATTGCAAAACAATCCATAGGACAGCCCCCACAACAAAGAATTACCCAGCCTAAAATGTGCAGCTCTTGAGAAATGCTGTTTTTGAGTAATGCTCAATCACACACATGTAGGTTGACTATATACTTCATTATCCACATTGGAGTGGGGCTGGCATATTTGAAAGTGAAAAGGGTACTGTTAAAAGTTACTCTAGGGCCACAGTCATAAACTGGGACTTTTGGTTCCCCTACACAAACAGGAAATTTGTGTTGGGAGGAATCTCGATGAAAAAGTGTGAAAAATAGACTTTTAGAAAATGTGAGGTAGCAATGTGAACAATATTATGTTTAGTTTTCAATCTGTGTGGAAGGTGAAGTGGCCTTTTGGAATAGACAGATACTAAGACCTGGATGCAGGTAATGTCATAAAGGAAAGAGGGAAAGAAGTGATAAGACAAATCTTAAGAGATGCTGGCTTAGAAGCACACAGGGCCTGAGCAGAGAGGGAAGAATGAGACAAGAAAAAGTGACACATCTAGGTAGAATTCAGTACGGAAGGAGGCAAGGCATGCTTTAAATGCTTTTCTCTGTTTGGATTTTCTTCAAAATATTTTTTAAAAGTTTTTCTGCCATGAGACTTTCAATGAAAATTCCCATTGGCTAAGGTGTTGTACCTGGAGTTATATCTGTTACCTTAAGAGTGCGACCTTTCACAGCCATTGAATTCCAGCATTCTTCTTTAATAAGTTCAGCCAAATATCTCTTGGCTAGGTTATGCATCTCTGCATCCTTTCTTATCTTGAAGAACATGGATGAAGGGAAAAGTAACAATGAAAATGTGATCTCTCAAAAAAAAAAAATAATCTCAGTGGTAAATTCACTAAGTCATGGCTGCACATTTAGTGGTAGAATCTGATCTTCTTTCCGCAACATCTGGTGCTTCTCTGAACTGAGATGCGCTTTGGTGGGAGCACTTCCTTGTCTTTGAGAACCTTTCCTGAAGTTTAGTCTGCAGGCTTGGGATTCCCTTCCGGATTCCCCGGTCCTTGAGGACCAGGGTGTCAACACAAATACCTCTAAGGGCAGGTAGGTCCTGCACATGAGCCAAGGTGGGTGTGGGAACAATTGCACAGCCATGATGGGCTGGATGGCTACGACACATGTTATTAGAGATCTGGCTGGTTAGTGCAGGGTGGGGAAGCAAATCCACTGTGCCAAGTCTTCTTGTTTTGTTAGAGAAATCTGAAATTTGTAATTTTATGAAACTGTCAGATATCTAAATGTTGGTTTAATTTTGGTTAACTCATGTTTAAAGTACCACTTCGTGACCTCTGTCTTGAGGCCTTTACTGCACTTCACCAGTGGTTAGTAGGTCAGCAGACCAGAGAAACGGGGTCATGGAGCTGGGTAGTCAGACATGAGTTCGAAGAGAAAAAAAATACTAGAGTGAGGATGAGGGCAGGCACCTAACCCAGATTCACTGCAGAGTGGTCTAGCTGGATGAGCTGGGAGAACCCAGTGCCAGAATAGGAAAGGGCATTCTAGGCCTGAGTGAAACCAGGGCCAAAGAGAAAAGCTTGAAGCCTGGTGAACAGATCAAAAGCACTTCCTGGCTCAGATCTGAGTTGTGGGTTCTTAGCCATGTGATCTAGCTTCAAAGCCTGTTTCTTCAAGTGAAGGAAACCATTATTTACCTTTTTGGATTGTTGTGACAACCAAAATAAACATTTAAAAAGCCCCTAAATTGATGCCAATTTTCATAGTAAAGAAAAAAATAGGATCATTTCTAATAGCTTCCTGTTGTACATTTAATAACAAAAACTAATTCTTTACTACGATACTCAAGGTCATCAGAACTGGCCTCTGCCTACCTCTCCCACTTCATTCCATGAGGCTCTCTCCTGTCACCTCATGTGCTACAGCCTTTCTATTCCTGGAATTCTCCAAGCCTTTTCTACCTCAGGGCCTTTGCTCTTGCTGCTTGTTTTGCTCAACATTCTCCTCTCTTAGATCTTTGCATAGCCAGCTCCCTCTCTTCTTTTCGTTCCCAACCAAAATATCACCCCTTTAAAGCGTTTTTCTTTGACCACCGAAGTAGATCTCCCACATCTATCACAGCATTCAGTTTGTTTTCATCATATGATACAGAAGTATTTGTTTATTTAAGATCTGCCTTCTCCACTAGATTAGCCCATGTAGGTGGTGACCTGTTTATTCATTGTATTCCCAGCACCTACAGTAGTGCCTGGCATGTAACAGGTATTCAATAAATGTTGTAGAATAAATGGATGGATGGATGAATGATCATTTAGGTAAATTTTATCTCCTTGAATCAGTCTGTTGAGGTCCTTTTGGTCCTGAATCTGTTATCCAATATAATACCTCTCATTCTCAGCTTCATGTCATTCATAAATTTGACAAATCTGCTTTATTTCTATATTTTCACTCCAATCATTAATAAATATGTTTAACAGGACAGAGTCTGGAGCATATTGTTGGAAAACTCTCTCCTAGAGACATCAGTCAAGTAATCAGTCTCTTTTTCTACAGTTGCTTAACCAACTATAATCCACTTAAATGTCCTTGAATCAAGCTATATTTCATTCTTTTATTCAGAGAAAAAAAGTGCTTATACTTGCACACTCAAAAATTCAAACGTACTGTGCAGATTGAAAAAGAAGTAGCTTAAGAACATTCTGTGTAAAACACAATTAGGGCTTTTACCTAAAATAAAATCAATGTGTAAACAATGCGATGTGACTGTCACAAAAAGATGCAAAGGCTGAATTAACAGAAGTATAGAATCTAGAAAAGTGGAGGTTTAAGTTTATGCTTTTCTCTACACTGGCATCTTTTGTGGATGCCAGACTCAAATATGATGAAATCAGATGAAAATTGTGTGATGACGATGAAGCTATTGAAACTACATTACATGATGGTTGTAGGAGCGAGATAGTTAGCAGAGATAAGAGGAGATACATAGAGGACATGGTGATTGCCAGTCTTCTCTAATCATTTTCAGAGTGGCCAAAGAAGTGATGGTTTTCAAAGAATAGAAGAATCAGTGAGTATAGGGAGAAAGATTTCAACCCTAATTAAGAAAGGAATTATTAAACCAGAGTGTCCAAAGTTGACATGAGGTAGCTGAGGGCATTCCTAAAAATTCGTTGAAAGATATTTAGTGTGAATGTCAGGGAGGAGTGACAAACACCAGATATCAGGCTGGCCTAGATGCTCTTCTCTTCCCTAGTCCCCAGTTCAATAATTCTCTGACTCGATCCATTTACATGCACTGGATTTTCTTTCTTCACATTGTGCTGGAAAAGTTTTTGTTTTATTTGTGTAATCCTGGAAAAGTTCTCCTTCCCATTTTCTTTTTACTTCCTTCTTTATGGTGCTTAAATCATATTTTTCCCATACCTTTTCTATTTCTTCCTCACTTTCATTGTGAAGCCTTTCCAGTTCCTCAAGATCCAGACCAAATTCCCATTGTTCTAATTTTGCAATATTATCTACTGTTTGGTTTTCTTCCATCATATTCATAACCTGAATTTTAAAATAGGAAAGCATGGTGACAAGTTAAGAATTAAACTTTAAAGACATGGTTTTCTGACCCTCTAAGCAATCAATAAAAAAAAAGATGTTCTGTTTATCTAAATATAACTATATCAAGTAAAGAATTGGGTTATTTGCTTATTGTGATTATTTAAGTTTTAAGGCTTAATCCTTAAAAGCTCATTCATCTATAAACAACAATAAAAATGTATAAATTCTTCACTTCATTGAATGATATTAAGAAATTACTGATATTTAAGTGTGCTAATAATATTGTGGTTATGTGTTTTAAGAGTTCTTATCTTTTAGAGATACATACTTAATAAATTAAAGATGAAATAATATGATATCTAGGATTTACTTCAAAATAATCATGGGAAGGGATGGTGGACAGGGGTGTAGATGAAATAATAATATTGGCAATTGGGTTTATTAGATTATTATTCTCTTGCCTTTTATATATATTTGAATATTTCCATAATAAACATTATCTTTAAAATTTTATAACTTCAAAAAATTCAGAGGCAAAGGACATACAATGCAATGTATGTGACAATCTCCAATATATAAAGAGCCCTACAAATTAACAAAAACAACCCAAGCGATATGATAGGAAAAGTAAGGACCTCGGTTTCAAAACGGTGGACTGGGAATGGCCTTTACACCTTTTTCCCTCCTCTCCAATCCATAAAATTAAAAGAAATGTATAATAAATAATAAATCCATTACTTCAATTAAGAAGAAAAAAAGAAAAAGGATACTTCAGTAGTATGGAAACTGTAACATCTGGAAAATGGAAATTAGATGGATCTGAATGATGCACCATAGCACCAAGTGCCCTCAGGATAATATTTAACAAAAGGTAGAAGCTACATCAGAGTGAGGCAGTAAACTAGAAGTAGTTGGCAGAGTGATTTGCTGGAGGTACTGCATCAAAAATAAGCAGTGGAGAACTTGCATGTACATGTACCCCCACTTGGTAAGACTCCCTGGGGCCCAGCAGTAGTAACAGGGTGTTTTCCTCCAGACGGAGGAAATTGGAATGAATATTTGGGTGGGAGAGGTAGGGCGATGTCCAAGGAATCTGTCAGTGGCTAGAAGGAGTCAGAGGAATTGCTCCTACACACAGGATAAGTGGCCAACAGATTTCCCAACATCACCCAACTCAGTTTCCTTTTACTAGAAACAGATGGGAATACCTGCTGAAGTCAGAGCTCCTACAACTCTTCCCCAGCAGGTCGAACTGGTGTAGTGAAATTATAACAGGGAGTTTCAATTATAAAGATGGTAAAACAATAATAAAAATAATAGACCACCAAGTATTCGGGGAACAACAAAACCATTGAAGAGACACAGTAAATTCAACAACAAAAGACTTGTTATACAAAGAAAAACAGTCAATTAAACGAGAGTAGAATTTTATAATAACTATGGATGCAAAATATTTTACTTCATCAAAAGAATCAAGAGATTATGGAGCTTAAAAGTTTGATCTTGGAAACATACAAAAAAATTCAAAAGATGGACTGAATAGCAGAAAGGACACCGTGGAAGATAATTAGTGATCTATAAGAGTCAGTTAAGAATTCTCCCTGTGTGTAACAAAGGATAAAGAGGTGGAAAGTGTGACACAAAAGACATTTGTATGACTTATCTAGAAGCACCTACAACTAACATGACTTCAGAAGGAGAGAATAAAGAGAACTGGAGCCACAATGTTTAAAGAAATAATAAGGGAGAACTTTTAAAAAACACAATAAAGCGTGACTACTCAAGATTTAAAGGGCACAACAAATGTTGGGCAGGCCTAGATCTGGACACAGAAATGTTGTAAAACTTAAGAACCAAACCCTAAACACTTCCAAAGAAAAAAGAGTAGCACAAAGCTAGAATAATCAGACTGATAGAAGACCTCACATCGGCAACACTAGATGTAAGAATACAATGATCAAAGTTTTAAGGGGAAGAAAAACCTTGAAACTCTAATTCTGTGGTCATCAAACCATCGTTTGAATGTGAGATGAAATTAAAGTCATTTACAGACATTCAGAGGCTCAGAAAGTTCGCCAATACTCACTTCTCAGGAAGGATTATTAAGGATGGACTACAGCCAGAGGAAGGTAAGTAGATTTATTAAGTCTGAATAAGATTTAGACATTTTTAAGAGTTTTTTGAAAAGAAGCAATTTAGATCTATAATTCCAAATGACATCATTGAGAGAATGTGAGGGATGAAAAAGTCAAAATAACAACAAAAGCACATTGGGGTTCCTGTCCTATAGAGGGATGGATATGGTATGATACACACTAAACCAGAGCTTCTTCGACTTTAATGTGCCTATGACTCTCCAAGGGGTCTTGTTAAAGAGCAGAGGCTGATTCAGGACATCTAGGATGGGGTCAAGATCTCAGGTGATGTCGACGCTGCCGTGCTCTGGACCTTTGAGTAGGAAGGCTCTCGATGATGTAGAAAAAGAGGAGGTCAAACATGTGGGTTATAATTTAAAAAATAGAAATAGAATTATGACTCTCAAAATAGTAAAGGGAAAATAGAATAATAAAAAATGCATAAGCAATCCAAGAGAATAGAAAAGAGGGAAAAGAAATGAGTTGAAAGTATGTTAAATAGAAAACCAAAAATAAAATGGCAGAAATAAATTTAAACATATCAATAATCATAATAAATGTGGCTACACTCACCTACTAAAAAGCTTAAATAGGATTTACAAAAAACAATCCAGCTGTATTATGATTAAAGAACAAAAAAGATGGAACCAAAAAAACCAGAAAAAGATACATAAACAAATGCTAACAAAAAGAGACAAAGATATTTCATAAGTATAAAAGGAATAATCCATTAGGGAGATCGTGCACATTTTTGCACCTAATATAAATATGATAGAAATAACAAGGATAAATTGACAATTTGCTAATCATATTCTAGAAAACAGTTCACTTGGCAAAAATATAAATATGAATATAGATTACTTGGCTAACACAATTAGATTGATCTAATGGGAATTTAAAGAGCATTGTACCTTCCTCACACACACAAGAAAAGAAAAGATTCTTTACAAACGCACATGGAACATTCGCAGAAAGTGATCAGATATTAGGCCACAAGGACAACCTCAACAAGCTTTATTTACTGACCACAGTAAAATAAAGTTCAAAATTAGCCACAAAAAGATATACAAGACAATGTATAAATAATGTACAAAATGATCTTGAAATTAAAAACAGAAAATACCTACAGTCTTTTAAGAAACTGGAACCAAGTTTTCAACTAAAAAAAGTAACAAAATGAGGACTAATAAACCTGATGCAGTAGGGAAGAATGAATAAAATTCTAAATTGATAAAATCCTAAATTAATTAAATATTTAGGCATTCCTGTTAAGGTTAGGAAGAAGACAAGCATGCCCACTGTCATGACCACTATAATATTAAAAGCCCTTGCCATAAGACAAGAAAAAGAAAGTATAAAGAATGAATCGGATGAGACGTGTGTTTTTCAGAAGATATGATAGTCTACCTAGACAACCCAAGAGAAATAAAATCAGTAACATTCATACATACCCGTAGTAACCAATTAGAAAATGTAATAGAAAAATATTCCATTCACAAAAACAAAACAAACTACAAGATACCCCAAATAAACTTAATAAAATTATACAAAGTTACTTTTAAACTGTAAAATTTCACTATAGAATAATTTTAAAAAATTGAGATATATTTATTGATATATATTTATATAATACATAGTATACGTGATTTATATTAAAATGTATATTATATATATATTTTCAGATAGCAAATAGATTCTTCCCCAAATCAAACTATAAGCAGTATTTTCTCAATCAAAATCAAATCAGTTTTTCATGGAGCTTGACAAGCCGATTTTAAAATTCAAATGGAAACATGTGCATAAAAAAGACAACATTTTTTGGAAAAGAAGAGCAAAGGGAGAATTACTTTAAAGATATAAGAATATTTTATAAAGCTATCACAATCAAAATAGTTTGGAATTAGCTCAGGAAAGATCACTACTCAATTTCAGAATGGAGAGTCCACAAACAATTCCATACACGTGGCACTATAGGAATTGACAGAAGAGTTGCAAATCAGTAGGGAAAGAATGGTATATTCCATAAAAAGCACTGATGAAATGGGCTATTTATTAAAAAAAATAATAAAGTTAGATCTATACTTCATACCATTCGTGAAAATAAATTACAGGTGAAATAAGAAGTATTAGAAGAAAATATCTGAGACTTTAGAAGGCCTTTAAAAATCAGTTGCGAAAACAAAAGCTATACATAAAATGATTGATACACTTAGGTCGTAATTTTTAGATTCTGAATTTAAAAGGCACATTATACACATTGATACAAGACAGAAAATATGTGTAATATATTAGGTCAAACCATATAAAACAGCAATTTTATGTCCTTCAATTAAATAATGAGGGCTACCTCTAGCTTTGCCCCATGCACACCTCCATGCTCTTTTACCTTTCCAGTTGCCTGAAATGAGATCAAACAAGGGAACCCTAGAAGCCATGTGCTGAACCTAGCAGAATCTCTGTCAGCCTGGGTCTCTGAATGACTGTATGAAACAGAGTCGCTGCTGACCTGAATACCCCACCAGGACTGTGGTTTGAGAAAGAAATAAACTTCTCATCTCTATGTCATTATGTTTTTGTAGTTATTATCACAGCTTAGTTAACCCTAATTATCATAAATAAATGTAAACTAATAATAAAAATAAAGAACTATAATAATAATTTAAAAAAAGACACAACAACCCAATAGAAAAATGGGCAAAGGATATGAATGGGGAATTCACATAAGAGGAAATACAAATAGTATTTAGAGTTATGAAAGGATTCTCAACTTCATTGGTAATCAGGAAAATAAAAACAAAACAGAGGAAATTACCAAAGAAAAATTTAAGAACACCCGGACTGAAAGACAAAGGTTTCTTACTGAAAATGCTCATTAATGCCTGGCATATGAAAGAGAAAAAAAAACAACCATACAAACTAAGGTCCTGGGATGAAACAGATGACACACTCAAATGGGATAATTTGGAAAAGAGACTTTTAAAAAAGATTTAGCTGGCTAAGGGAAACCAGCAAGGCATGATAAAGCATCTCAGGCTATCACCACTCCTAGGTCTGAAGGGTGGGGAGTGGGTCTTTGCACCTGAAGAAATAGGTAGCTGTTGGACTCATAACACTGCAGAGAGGACCCTGGAGGACTAAAAACCCTGACCCTAGACTTCTCCCACCTTCTCCTTCCTGTTGATACCACTCACTGTCTAAACCCAAACAGAAGCCAGAGGCAAGAGAGCCCAGTGATGCCATCCACAAAGGCCAGCCTCTTGGGGCTCAAAACAGGGTTGAAAATGGTGGGGATCATATCTGTACCAGCAGACCAAGAATATTCATCAAACACATCAAGGTGCATAATTGTAAAATTTCCAAATAGCAGGAATAAAGAAAGGATGCAATAAGTTTCCAGAGAGAAAAATCTGGCTACCTACAAAGGACTGAGAATCAGAAAGGTATTGGAGTCTCTAAAGCACACACTGTGTGCTAGAAAGCTAGAAAACAATGGAGCGAGCCTTCGAAATTCTGAGGGGAAATCATTGTACAACTAGGCAAACTATCAAATGTGTGTGAGAGTAGAATAAAGACATTTTAAGAAAAACCATGTCTTAAAAAATATAGTTCCCATGTACCCATTGTCTCAAGAGCCAAAGCATTGTACAACTCTAGTGGTTAGGCGCCATTCATTTTGTGTTATATTTAAAGGTACACCAGAAGTATGTTCCCAAGCCAGTCCTGCTTAGGAAGCTACTGGAAGAGGAATAACCAAGAAAACAGAAAAATCCATAGGACCCCCAAAACTGGGCCTCCAACTCAGGAGGCAAGTGAAAGGATTTCCCAAGAAGATGGGCAAGGGAAGTCCCTGGGTCAGCAGCTGTGTGCCCTGTCTAGAAAGCAAGGTGCTTAGATTAGACCTGGAAGATAGAAAGCTCTAGAAGAGAGATCACAAAATAAAATAAAATAAAATAAAATAATTTAAAACTCTGACAGTTTGATTTCCTCAGGTATTTGTATTGAAAAGTTTTATTCTTTTTTGTTGTTGTTGTTTTTTTGTTTTTGTTTTAGCATTTTTAGGGAGTTTGAATAGGTCATAGGTATCCAGAAAGGCTTAATACAAACCAAAGGCAATTATTAATTCCAGGCAAAATAAAGTTGCAAAAATAGAAGTATAATTATAATACACCATGTGGCTCAGCTTTGAAGATTATTTACATAACTATAGTGGTATGCATACTGAGTAGGGATTTACATGTATGTTCTAGTGATGGTTGGGAAGGAGTTGTGTGTACAAGAACCTAAACATTCATCTTCCACACTAGGAAGCCCATAGTTAGTGTTACAACAGAAATAACAAGAGATAGCAGTAATAAAAAGACTATTTAGAAAGAAAGAGGTAAATAGCCAAACAGAAAAGCTAAAAGAATTAAAAATAGTTACCTCTGGAGTACAGGAATCAGCAAAAAAAAAAAAAAAAAAAGTAGGGAAGATGCTGCTTTAAAATATTTTTTTAAATTATGTAACCCATTAATTTGTAAAAATATAAACATGTAACTTTGATTAAAATAATTATTAAGAAAAGTAAGACATAGAATTTGGGGTAGACAGAGAAGAAAACCACTGTTGATACATAGTGTGGTATGGTAAAAAATTCTACCCCATTGACGTACCCTAGAAAACTGAGCTTATGGGCAGAGAAAAAAAATGGGTATAGCTCCTCATGCTGTGTTGAACAAAATAAAGTTCAAAAAGCCATTTTAGACCAAGGGCCAAATGTATTAGTATGTGAATTCACAACACTTACAGTTTTAGCAAGTGCTTTGATTCCTCTTTTAATGTCTCTCCTTTTGTTGGAAAACAGTTTAACCTCCTTTTTGATGGCCTGAAATGGGACAAATATATCACTTAAACAGGCACAAGAAATGATAGAGAGGTATATGATGGATACATGTATGCCTATATACATACATATACGTACATAGGTATATAGATATACAATTGATAGCACTTCTCTAGAAATAAATTTAAAAAATTTTAAAGACTAATAATACAATGGGTACATGAAATAACACCATGGCAATACCTTGTTTAAGTCAGCCGCTACTACATAAGTGACCACTGAAGCAACCTGGAACTGATGTCAATTATAAGGCCAATGGAAATAAAATAATTAAATGGTGAAAAATTAAATAGAGAATAGTTGACAAAGGAAAACCAGTCTGTTTCATTGGAAACTTGAGTGAGACCAGATAAGCAGCCTAAATCCAGACATGAGCTACTACACTTGTCACCTTCCTGCACATCTGGAGCCATGACGCCTCTTCTCCTGCTCCTGGACCACCTCTTTCCTTACGTCGACCGTGCAGCATCCCTCTAAATACATTCCATCATGAGGTATCACACTTCATTCTTTGCTTTTGCTTACCTGGACAGCTTTGTTGGGTTTCATATTAGCTTAAGCACAATTCTTAAAGCGGTACGACTTAATCTAAAAGATTGGGCTGTGTTTAGGGTGTGTGTTTGCTTTCACAACATAATGTGTTGTCAAGTAGTATCTCTTTCTACTTTCTAACTTTCCAACAGGTTGTCATAGGAAAATAGCCTATTTGGCACAACTACAGAGCATTATTTCAAATCTCTCTCATGTTTTATAAATACCTCTTGGCTTTTTTGTTGTATCCAGGGAATTTCCTTTGTATTATCAACTTGGACTAACTCCTCTTGTGATGAGTCAACGTTTAAACTCATAGTCTCATTTACCTTAGAAGAAGACAGACAGTTCTTAAATTTAAACTCGAGTTCTCCCACCCTACTTCATATAATTGCTTTGAATCCCCTTGCACCTGTTCCATTTTAAAAAATAATACCAAACATTTTTGCTTGCCCAAGATGTAATGTTTTATTAATTTAATTCCTACCAGTCTGTCCTTACAGCAGCCACACTTTTCAGAGAAAGCAGAAATGATCAGACAGGTCATATGTTCACCAAATCACTCTCTGCCTTCTTTCCGACACTAGAGACCAAATTCTACTGCCTATCAAGGCCTGCCCCACAATTTGTACTTGGGGCAAATCTTCATCTTTTCTTCTTTCTCAAGGTTTTACACTTGAAAGAAAAATTGCGTCACCCTTCTGCATCCTCTGTTTCTCCCCACTACCGAATCTTTTTCAAACGTGCTCTGATATCTCCTATCCTGGGAAAGCCACTCTTCACTGACCACCACATTCTCCTTTCGCTATCACCCCCTTTCTATTCTCTTTGCAGCAAACTGTCTTGGAAGAGTTTGGGACGCCACACTCTCCTGGTTCTCCTGGAACTTCACCAGTTGCCCTTTCTCAGTCTCCTTTGCCTCCCTAAACTATTCTCCTGGATCTCTAGAAGTTGCTCTGTCCTGATCCCCTTCTGTTTCTTGCCATTGACTCTTCCATGACTTCACTTGGTTTTATGGTTTTAAATTCCATCCACATTCCCTAGATTCTCAAGTCAAAATCTCCAGTCCTGGCCTCTCCCCAGAACTCAAGACTCATCTTATCAATGGCCTACTTGGTAGCTCTGCTTAGATACCTAACAAAGGCTTCTCAAAGTTAGCATGGGTAATGGATTTCAGATTCCTTTCTTTCCCCCACAGTGTCTCCCCTCCCCAGTCTTGCCCATGTCTATGAATGATATCATCTCCTACATAATTGTCCCAGTAAAAAATCTAGGAGTCAATCCTTAAGTCCTTCCTTTCCCTCTCCCTTGAATCCATCAGTGAGTTCTATCAACTCTCCGTCTGAAACCTACCTGGAATCTACTACTTCCTCTCCACATCACTCCTCCACCTCCATCGTTGTTACCCGGGCCTCTGCCATAGCCTCCTAACAGATCTCCCTGCTTCCAATCTTGTCCCCCACAGGAGATATTCTCCACACAGTGGCAAGTAATCATTTCAAAAATGTAAATAAGATCTTGTACATCTTCTCTTCAGAGAACTCTTTAACAAGTTCCCATTACATATAAAATTAAATCCAAACTCTCCCCGGTTTGCACAGTCCTTCATTACCTGGCCTTTTCCCACCACGAGGGCCTCATCTCCTACCTCCCTCTCTCTCTTGCTCCCTTCAACTGCACAGGCCTTTTTAGGTCCTCACAGGGCAGCTCTTCCTGCCCTGCCCTGAGTACTCCTGCCCCATGTTGCATTTTGGCACTTCCTTTTAATTCAGATCTCAGCTTAAACATCTCCTCCTTTTGGATGGAGAGGCTATTCCAGCCAAACACTATCACACCGAGCCATTTTTATTCCATAAACAGATCTTGTTACTATCTAATCTTTTATTATTCACTTATTTATCTCTGTCTTTGCTTACCCCAATTAGAATATAAGCTTTATGAAAGTGGAAACTTTTTCTGTCTTTTTCATGCCTATATCTCCCACAGCCTAGCACTTTGTAGGCGCTCATAAATATTTGTTAAATGATTGAATAAATGAATCATTTTAATGGTCTCTCTATACTTTCATGTCACATACTATTTAGGAAGTATCTAGCCAGATACTTATTCAATCAGTATTGAATGGTTCAAATCTTCCTAGCAATCATTGTTTAGCTCAAATCAACTCTTACAAAAATTCTTTACAGGTCTGGACATTTCTTACGTCAATAGAAGGAGAAAGAAAACTATATTTGAACTCAACTGTGTGTTCAGATTCTGATCCCAAACCCAAGGAGTCGCTTCGTGTTATACTTAAATAATTATTCTCCTCCTCCATGGTGTTTTTCAGAGTAGTTAAAAGTTGCTGGCAATATTCAAAAATTTCACTGGCTAAATTTCCTCCAAACCGCCTATATTAATAAAAAAGAAAACACAGCTATAAAATTACAATTTTAAAAAGTCACGTTGTGCAGTATTATTTCCAGATACATAATCATTTCTACACAAAGAATTATGTAGACGGTTCTCTGCAGCGCCCTGTAGTTATCGGGGCTCTGATTCTTAAAACAGGGCCTGTTCTATGGGATCCAGAGCACGACAAGCCTCTTGACCTCTCTGGGTGGCCTCTCCTCAAGTTGTCCCCATACCCTCACCCGACGTGTCCTCTGTACCTGCCATGGCCACTGCACAGAAGAGCCACTACTCTGGCTGAGCCCTTTGAATGTGCGAGGTGCTGCTCGGCTTCACATGCAGAACCACGTTATCACATTCCGTCCTCAGCGTTCCGTCGCAACTCCCTGCCCCGCCCCTGCCCCCCGAGAGAAGTTTCACTTCCACTCAATCAATACACCAGGGCATCTCAAACTTTGGGAACCTCAGCATCACCCGGAGGTTTTGTTAAAACAAATTCCTGGGCCCCACTCACTGAGATTTTGATTCAGGAAATCTGGGCGAGCCTCAAGAATATGCATAACGAGCGAGCGAGCTTGCGTGCAGGTGCTGCAGACCCTACCTTGAATAACATTGATATAGCTGATTTGGAGGTGTTGTCATGTGCCTTAAGTTACGGACTAATAGGATTGAGGTTTCAAGCTCAACTTTGTTTTGAGTCAGTAGTCCACATGGTTAACCCAGGGATGGGTGGGGATGTCTTTACTTCCATAGTTAGGGCTCTAGCACTAGTTTGCTGTTATCTGAGATGCTATTTGTTCACTGACTATAAAGAATATGTTAGGATTTATATATGAGATACAAGCTAATATTTTTTAAGATTCTATGTATAAAATGGCATGATGATTGCAGTCTTCAAATGAGTCTTTGAAATAAGTGGCTATCAAAGTTGTTACAATGTAAAACCTCTACAATATTCAACATTTTCAAATGTTACTGAGAAAGGCCATGTTTTATTATTGTTTCAATCACAGGAGGCACTGTGAGATATTATTTTTGTGGAAATGAATTGTACATTGACTAGTGACGTCCACTGGCAGTTCAAACAAGGCAACATTTAAAATCCAGGCTGTCACCTTCATGCTCTCTATCCTCTGGTCATCCTTCATCTGTATGCTTTGGTAGTATTTGTTTATTTAGAAATTTAATTTTAGTGTAAAAGTCTAAATCAATTAATATTGTCTGAGCAAAGTCTAATTAGGAAAGTAAGTCTGCATGTGTATACGCATACATATAGATCTAGGTCAGGATTTTTAAGAATAAACAAGAGTTTTTAAAGTTATCTACTATTCAAATAGTCCTCATTTTTTGTGCTCCTTCAATAGGTGTTTTGAAAGAGGGGACAGATCATCTCATAGGTAATAACCATGCCTTTTTATTGTTTATATTTTGAAGCTTTGACATCTGGGGCCATGCTGATCCTGGAGGGGCTGCCCCTTCCAGGGCTAGCCAATTTCTAAAACAGCTAGCTCAGGAGCCCAACTTCAAATGTAAACCAATCAATCCAGAGTCTGCACTCCGACCATCTCCTCCACTGGGCTTCCATACTCAGGGCCACTGCTTTTCTGTGCTAATCACCTCTGGGGCCAAGTGCCAGACAACCAAGGGCAGTCCCTATGCCTAGGAACCGCGGATATTTTTCCAAACTAGCCAGTCCTAAATCTGCCTGCTCCTTCCCATGGAAACCGTAAGAAAGGCTCTTACAGTTTCTCTGCGTCCTCTGCCTCCTTACAACTCTGGTGCTTCCCCACATGGCCCCCCAAGAGCATGACATACCCCTTCCTCTTGGGACCTGTGACTATAACAATCTTTTCAATGGCAGTTGTCTCTTGTTATGTTGGCCTTACTGTACCTAAGTAATAACAAAATCTTTATTCTAAAACACCATACCATGGGAGGTTGCTTACTATATACTGCACGTACCTCCATCTTAAGTAAACGAGGGTGCCGTCCTCTCTCCCATTCACTAGAATGTTTTGTCCATCCATTGAAATTCTCACTGATTGAATTCCATGCCCTTGGTGAGAATGACTCCGACAGCGGGCAAATGTTTCCTCAATAGTTTTAGGAACAAAGCGCAAAAATTACAAATGCAATTCTACCGCATGGTTTTTTAAGGGGGTTACATGTACTTCGCTTGTAGATAAATCTTTTTTTTATTTGTTAACAGCATTTTAGTTGGTATGGAAGTAGTCTCTGGGTAATACATAGCACTGAAAATCTCTAGTTCATAACACATTCACCAATACTGATTCATTCTCCCATTTGTGTGGTATGAAAAGGAGAGGAATTATCACCACCAATTTATAAAAGGAAAATCAGATGCAGAGAAACAAATGGACTCGCTGAAGGCTACCAAGTTAAGCGAGAGGCCTTAAGCAAGCAGAGAGGGCAAATTCAGACACCTGCAAGAATCAGGCCGGTTCCATTTATGTGTGAAGAGGCTGAGTGTGATGAGAGAGGGTGATGGGCTCTGCAAGAAATGAAAAATAACATGTCCCACATGGAGGATGCTAATAAAACCAGTTTAGTTAGAACCCAAGCATCACTAATTTGGTACACAGAGCAAGTCTAAGCCCTTTAACTAAAAACTGGAATTTCTGTGTCACACTGGTTCTCAGCCTTTGATGCCTTTTAAAAATTTTTAAACTTTTGAGTACGTAATACATTCAAATAATTTGAAGTTCAAAAACCATACAAGTGTATGCAGTGAAATCTCCTTTCTGTCATCATTCCCCAACCACCTCCAATGACAATATCTTCAATAATCTTTCAGAGGTTTTTTATGCATATAAACAAATTTTTATGCAAACAAGTTTTAACATAAATTATACCATAATACATATACATATTATCTTGATTTCTCCCTTAACACTATATCTTGGGGTTCTTTCTATATTGTTCCATAAAGATTTCCTCATTCTGTTTTACAGCTGCATAACATTCCATAATTTACTTATGTACTGTTTATGTAGCATTATTTACTTATCCTCTATTGATGGATGTTAGGTTGCTTTACAAGCAGTGCTGCCATGGATAACCTCAGATGTGAGGTTCTTTGTATAGAATCACCCCAAAAAACTTTGATGTCTTGCCATATCATACCATTGTCAGTTTTAATGTACATTATAAATCATTTGAATGAGACAGTATAAGAGTTTGCAAATTGTTCACTTAAAAATAATCTCTAAGTGATCTAAGATTTTTTCTGTTTAATAATATATAATATTTTACCTAACTCTGTTCCAAATATACTTTCTTGCACAGGTGAGCAAGGAGAGCTGGATGGGCACAACCAAGGTCTAGTTGATCTGTGGAACCACGGGAGTGTGTAATGTGGGTGACTGTGATGCTTCAGGTGTATGGGGTAGAAGCCTGGGTAAGAATCACTGACCATATTAAATTGTACTGATGACCAATACAATTCGGTTCCAGCATCACATGAAGAGTCAGGTGGGGGCGTCAGCAACCCTAGTATCTCCTTCAGGCCAGGGAGATACTAGGTTTGTACAGTAATTCACTATTTCCAAGGCAGTTTTGCATACACCTTATTATTGACTCTCACTAGAATCCCACAGGGTTGGTGCAAGCCAAGCTTCCCTAATATTACAGAAGAGCACCTGAAGCTCAGTGAGTTTCCAAGACAAGCAGCTAGGTGGTGATGGAGCTCAGCTGGAGCTCAGCTATGTAGCCCTGCTCCATGCTCTTTCTTCACAGACCTCAGTCCCCGCTTGGTGTTTTCTCTTTCAGACGCTCAAACCTCAGCACATGAAAATATCTAATGTTAAAGTCATCATTGGTAAATAAGTTATGAGTCAATTTACCTAGGAAAGAGTTCTGATTCCTTTCCTAAGGGCTTTTGTTCCTTATATGAGATCAAGATATATATTCCATGGTTTAAAAAAAAAAAAGAGTTTACCAAAGTATGAATGTCTCGGATACACAGAATTCCACATTGAGCTCTTGATATGAGCCACAATCCATGCGGAGACAGAGAGAGCACTCCAGGTCCATAATGTTTGCTTTGTATTTTTTGGTACGGCTTAAGAACGCAAATACCGTTATGTGCCTGCCAATCAAAGAAAATGACCGCTTTATAGAAAAGATCAGGGGACCAGCACCTTAGGGTGTGTAATTGTGCATATACAGTTGGACTGAAATTCACAAACTGTCATGGGAAATAAGCTGACACATGATAAAGTGGGCACCTGTCCTTTCGTATTTTTCATCTTTGCAGATAAAAGTTTGTTTCGATCAACTAAGAAATCCTTTTTTTATATGTTAGCTACTGTTAAAGATCTCAGACTATATCGACAATCTTTATTTTTCACTAATCATTTTCATATATCCCCATGCTCATGTCAAAATAAATTACTTGATATGCCCCCTTTGTGTTTCATGCATTCCTACCTCCGAGCCTCTGCACATGCTGTGACTTTTGTCTGGAATGCCCTTCGGCACCCCATCCCCACCAATCCTGTCTTCTCACTACCTCAGCAACCCCACCCCACTGCTAAGGTTGTCCACGACAATTTTCTATGTCTAAATCTAACCTATTCTTCAAAGTCTAGTTCAAATATTACTTCCTCCATGAAGCTTTTGTGGAAACTTCTCTGCTATCAGTAATTTCTTCCTTCTCTTAATTTGTCTCATATCTTGCTGACATTGGCTACTCTGGGACATAAGGGCTTTGATTGAAGGGTTTAAGGAGGAAGGATGGGAGATAATCTGGGTCAGTGTGTGTGTAGCAGGAGGTGATACAATATGGGAGAAGTTTGAAGAGAGAATGATGAAAGGATGAGGGAAACATAGCCCTATTGCTTAGGGCTCAGGTGCAAAGTTCTACCCCAAATCCTGACACCTGTCAAATAAGTTTCCTAATGCTAGATTGTCTTTTCACAGCATTAAACCACTATTGTGTCATCTGCATGTTCATCTGACAAGTATGATATATGTAGCACAAGTGTGAGGTTGCTCAAACATATTTTATGATGGATTAACAAATCATGCTAATATACATCTAATTCAAGGAAATTATGTCATTATGATAAAGCCATTTGTTAACTAGATTAGAATATTAAAATATAGATCACATCTAATTAATACAATGTGTCAATCTTACTTGCTAAGATAAATGATAGCACGCTTAAATTTTGGCATACTTTTTCAGGAAGAAGATAGATGCAGATGTATGACACTTCATTACAGAAGCCATATATTCGGTTACTTTCAAAGTCCAACACTGCAGAAGACAAAGCATGCTCTATCTCGTAGAGGAACTTATGAATGAGTTCCTCTCTCATCTTCCCTCTTTCATTAGTGAAGGCTGTAAAAACTATAAGATTTGAGGAAGAAGAAAGATCACTTGCACCATATAATGATTTTATTTTTTTCAAACATTATGAACAACTATGAAAAGCAAAATAAAAAATTTAAATGCCCAATTAATAATGCAGAGTCTATTAGGTGATAAAAATGATTTAAAAACAACTTGGCTCCATTAGAATACTTGAGTCTTAAATGACTGATAGTGAGTAAAATATCTCTTATAAGGCCTTGGTTAGTTTCATCAGTTAAGTAGAGGCATATCATTAAATGAAATTCATGATGTTCTTTAATTAAAACATGGTTAATTAAAATATAAAAGTACTTTGAGGTCTTTGGCTCTTTTATACTTATACTTATAATTATAATTATAATTATATATTTGCAAAATAATTACCCAGATATTTGTTATCTAAAACAGAGTATGTATTTTATCAGACCCCTTTATTCAGAAAGCTCTCTTTATAATTTTATCAGTGAAAGTAACTACACAGTAACCTATCTGAACTTGACTATGTATATTTAAAACTAGGAAAAAGAGGCATCACAAAATGACAAAAGTACCAGTCGATCTTGTTTCTTTTCTCTGGTAATATGACAGATTCATGAGATTCACAAGGCTTAGAAAAAAGCCACATTTCATATTATTTAGCCACATTAGTTTCACTTAGTAAGAAGCACAAAAGGTGGCCATTTTACAGCTTCACATATTAAGAGGGGAAAAAAATGCTATCACTAGAAACAAATAAACAAACAAACAAACAAACAACCCCCCCCTTGCCAAAACTATAGCAACTACTTATCTGGGCCCAGGACAGAGTTGGTTGCTTATCTTCTCTTTACCTTGCGGTAGTATTTTAGGCAGAGTAAATATTTCCAGCCTGCTTCTTCCTGTTTCTGGAAGTGGGGAAAGCACCATCACTTCCACTATGTCTGTTTCCAAAAGAGACACTGTGGATATTTGTAAAATGTCTTTGCCCACCTCTGAAAGCAAATGAAAATCAATACCACAAGTGATCATTGATAAGTTTAAATCTTATCTTCCCAAGTAAGATTGTCTTCACTCAATCTTTAGATCTAAATGTATTTACTGGATATTTAAAGTGACTTTTAAATATAAGTGACAGGATAAACGATGGAAGATTCTCCCAATTAGATGTCTGGACTGGCCAATTCAACCCAGCTCAGATGAGCTCAGTTTCTTTCCCAGCCAGGAAGGACTCCGAGTCTGCCATGTCCACCCCACTCAGCAGCAGCTGCATGCTCTGGCCCCTCAAATGTCTGCTCTTGCTGGTTTGCCTACTCCCAACATGGGATAAACTCAGGTGTCACTGTTCTTTGCATATGTAGTCGAGGCATTGCTGGTGTGGTAGAAATACACGAGACTTGAGTTCGTCCTCTAGAAACCTAGGCAATGTGCCTTGTGTGAATAGTCATGACTGGGGCCCACTGCGAGTTCTCTCCAGATTCACTACTCCCACTCTCCATGGGGGCTGTTCTGAGTGTGTCCACTTTCTCAGGCCTCCTGATATCAGCTCCTTTCCTCAGGTGTTCGGTGGCTGACCTTCCTTCTTACTTAGCGAGGAAGATTGAGAACATTTGACACAAACTTGACCCCAGCTTTCTCATTCCAAATGTCACATTTTTTTCTGTTTGTTCTCAACTTCTCCCTTCATTTCCTGACATTTCTGGAAGAACAAAATGTAACCCTTTCCATCTGTGATTTTGAGCCCATGCCTCCAATGTCCAATTAGAACATGTGCTATCAATTATCTTTTTATTTTCTTGTGTCTTTTATGGTTTCTTCTATTCAGCCCTCAAGACTTCCTGTTTTCCAATTAGGACCGTCCTTCGAACCTGCTTCCCCACCACAGTGACCATCTAATTCTCTTTACTGCAGACTCAAAACAAGAATTACCACTTATCGACTTCGTTTTCTGACAGGCACTTCCTTCCTAACCTCTGTCTCTCCACTCTAGAGTAACTTTTGTAACCCTGTACATCTTCACCTGTTTGAAATAACTTTTTCTCTTTCTCCTTCATTCAAACTGGACTTGGGCTCACTTGCTTCTTTTCCTTCCTTATTCTTCTGCCTACCTGCATGACCACTCCCTTAATCATTAAGCCCTTAGGTCAGCATCAAACAGTCTTAAGGAAAAGCCACAGGCTTGTTGACCACAGAAACAGAGTTTCAGTAAACTAAAGATAACGTCAGCAGCTCCACACCCATAAATGTAGATGACCTAACCAGCATCCCCTTGAAACCAGGCAGAACAACACCATGATCGACATCAGGACCTGATGCAATGATCAACTGCTTGTTACCCTAGCTCCGACCAATCAGGAGAGCCCGTGACCCCAACTCTCTCAGCCACTAATGAGTTTTTCCCTATATAACCTATTCCCTAGAGGCCTTTGGGAGCCAGGTCTTTGAGTGCTAGCTTGGGGCTTGGGGCTTGGCACCATTTCCTTAAATAAACTTCTACTTTCTTTGCTACAAACTCCTGTCCGTGTCTCTTTCGTCTTTGATGTGTTTAGGCCAGACGAACTCCTTGAGTTCAGTAACGCTCTCCCAGCGGTTACCCCTGATCGGCAAATTTACAAGAGCCTCCTCCCAGCCCTCATTCCACTCACACTTGCGGCACAGTCTACACCCTCAACCAGCCTCCTCCTTCAAGCTCTTTCCAGAGTAGGCGTCTCCCAGTTCTCCCATTACTCTGACCTGTCCTCAGTTTTCTTCACTATCTCATCTTCCTCAGTTCACAGCTTCAAAGGAAATAGTTTTCCCCATCCCACACTCTGACTGACTGGATATGTTAAAAAATGGTCAGCTATATGTCCTACCACACTCCATGTCATCTAATTTATGTTATTTAAGTTACCTGCTTGGCCTCATTAAGCAGTTGGGTTTGTTTCTACTCTGTCTTCTTAAGCCATTTCATCAGCGTCCACGATTTCAAGATCAGAATTCTATCATTAAGGTGTGAACAACTCTCCATCTCCAAACTTATGCTAAAGATCCCCAAATGAAGAGCTTATTGGCTTCAAATCTACAAAGCTTGTCACCCTATTCCTTAACCTCCATAACTTTCTTTTTTCTTGAGCTTTTACTTCAATTGATGACATCACAAACTTCCACCATCTGGACCAGAAATTTTGGAGTCTTTGCTAATCTTTCCCTTACACTTATAATCAAATACCAAACTCTACCAGTTCCATCAGTGATAACTCTTCCCTCTTTTTTCATGGGTGTGTACATTGTGGATAAGAGCATGGACCCTGAAGGCAGACTTCCCAGGTTTGAGTCCTGGCTCCATCACTACCTAGAAGCATGACTTTGAACAGTACTTAACCTCACTCTTCCTCAACTGCCTCATCTGTAAATTAGGATAATAACCATCCCTACCTTATAAAAGTCGTCTGTAATAATTAAGTGAATTAACACATGTCAAGTACTGAGACCACTGGCTATCACATGGTAAGGAATCCCTCAATAAATGTTGGCTATTGCCATGATTAATATCAGCTCTTGCCTGGGCTGCTAGAACGATTGCCTAACTCATCTTTTTTATTCTATTCTCTTGCCTTTCTGTTCCATCCTTCTCTTACTTGTACCAGAGTCGTCCTCTAAAAAGCAGGTCAAATCACACTAGTCCTATCTTGAAAAACTTTGATATTTCATTAATCACAGAAAAAAGTCCGGACTACTTGGAAAGATACCCCAAATCCTTAGTCTTCTTTCAGACTCCATCTCCATAATCATCATCTAGTAAACTCTTCTATTTACCTATAACACCAGTCTCCTTACCATTCTAAGTGCCTTTGCTCAGACTTCTATCTAGAGATGAAATACTAACATGCCCCTTTCTCCACTCCTTTAAACCCTCAGGAAACTCTCCCCTGATCCTCTGCATCCTCCTTTCCTCATACCTGGCAGAATGAATTGCTTCTTCCTCTGAACCTACACAGCACTCCGCTTATTCCCCCTCCACTAAATTGTTTCCTTGAACTTTCCATGCCCCACAGGGCCTAGGTTCAGTATTACATACCAAGTAGGCGGTCAATAATTTCTAAAAAAAATCAATAAATGGATTTTAAAAATATATTTAGGTGGAAAATATACATATGTATTTGGTACTTAAAGCCAGAAAGAAATGTATTAATTCTGACTATTGATCACATAGTGCCATCTTGCCTACTACATCTGTGGTTTACCTGGGCATTTGGATGAACATTACTGAAAACGCTGGATATCACTTTGCTTAAAGAGGAAATATTAAAGTTGATTCACGTAATAAAACTTTCTTTAGGTACCTTTATTAAACAGAGATCAAATATTATTTTAAAAAATATTTCAGGGATAAACAACTCAATTTCCTTTTGTAATAACATTAGAAATATCTGGCCATTTTATTAATTCATTGATTGATTCAAGAAAACTTATTTAACATCAACTTTGTACCAAGCAGATGTGCCCCAAACCTCTAAATATGAGGGGAGAATTCTCCTAAGTAACTTTTAATGGTTATCTAAATGTTTCTCTTTTAGGAAATATGCCACAAATAATTGTCTCACTATAGCCCCACTTTCACAACCTTAAATTCTCTGGAATAAAGTGACCGACATTTTAAATTAATACTCATTTTATGTAGTACCTACGAATCCAAGAATCTGAAATAAGCTTGACGGATTGGCATTGATAACAAAGAGGTAGCCTTTTGACGTTCCAACTAATAGGTACATTCCTCGCTGGTCATAACTAGAAAAAAAGAAATCTGATTTTACCCATTTCACTAAAAAGGTCTTAAACAAATTCATTGACCGACAGCACAGAGATACATTCAAAACCAGTCAATCTGTGATTTTTACTATTACCCGACCTTATAAAAGCCGAGTGATTACATGTAAATATACTCAATACATTCTAAGCTAATGCTATTTCCAATTGCAACTTGTAAATACACAGTCAAAAAGAGTCACTAAGATGAACAACTATTTCATCATAAGTGAATGGAATGTGACAACAGAGCTTTCTTGATATTTCAAGCGGAAAAAAGCAATCCTCAAATTAGCGATGAGTGCGACGTTTCAGTATCCTTCAGGACCAGTACCTGGCAGGAGGAAGAATGAAATGTTTCTACACCTTGATCAAATTAGAAAAAGTGGGAAAATGAAAATTAGGGTGAAAGAGGAGGATCTAAGAAAAAAGAGGTACCCCAAAAATATGGTACAGAGGAGCAGGGTGTAAATGGAGGGAGGTTATAGTTCCTTAGGGAGCAGAGCTTGCAGGAATAGCAGAGATGGCAGAAAACCAGCTTCTCCAGGCACAGGCTAATCTTGGGTCAACACTTCTCTTAACCTCTCTAGACCTGAATTTCCTCATTTGTGGTGTAGGGACAAGAACAATATCTTTCCTACTGGTGGGGTGAAAATTACACTCAATAAGCTACAATGTGTGACGACACCATGAAGCAGGGCACAAATGTCAGTCCTTATTAATGTTTACTGTTATTATAAATTAACAAAAGAAAGAATAGCACATGAATCCAAATCCAATATCTCTATGCTATCTTCTTAAATATATTGCTTCAAAAGATTTGAAATCATTTATGCCCATTAACATACTGTCTTTTAAAAAATAATAGTATATTCATATAATGGAACACTGTGTAGCAGTAAAAAAGAATTAGAAAAGTCTTTATTTATGGATAGAAAACATTCTCCAAGATATACCGTTAGGTGAAAAAAAAAATGAGGTACAGAACATCGTATATACTCTGGAGCCCAAGTACCTGGGTTCAAATCCAGACATTTGCCATTTACACCTGAGTAACACTAGTCTTCTGAGTAGTAATCACACACATTATTTAAAATCTTTATGTCTCACCTCCCTCATCTGTAACAATACAAGTATCTATCTCATAAAGTTAATATAATAGAAGTGACTGGCACACTCTCAGTGCTTGATAATTATTTGTATAAATAAAAGGAAGTACTTATCTTTTTGCTTGTTTATGGATAAAGTATCTCTGGGAAGAACACATGAGAAATTGGTAACTCCGGGGAGGAGAACTGGGTGTTTGGGGACAAAGAGGGGAACTTTTTACTACACATCCCTCTGTAAATTCGGAACAACGAACCAAGTCAATGCTAATGTTGAAAACAAAACATGTAACACTTAAAATTTAAAGGAATAATGGCTTCACTGTCTTGGTAGACAGGCCTGACAAAGCTGCTGTTGGAAGCAGGCAGTACTTACAGGAGGTGCTGGACGGAGGACTCAGAGAGAAAGGCCTTGTGAACTGCCTGAGGGGATGTGGCATCCCGGATGTCAATGAAGTGGACAGAGCCACCCACAGTCCCCACTGCTGCAGAGAGGGAGGAGGGAGAGCAAGCCATAACCGTAGCCTGTTTAAAATAAACCCCCAGATGCTTAATTTAACTTCCCTGTTCCGAGAAACAAAGCCTGCTCTTCTACACGTCAGAATTCTACAGTTTCTTTGAAAAGCCTGCAGAATGAGAAGTGTTGTGCAGCATGACAAATCATACACTCAAGATTCCCGAGCTACTCAATTGCATAAGAAGTCACAGGCATTTGTATATCTTATTCTTTACTCCTAAAATTAGAATGATAAAAATATAAGGAAATTTCTTGAATTTTAAACCATGGCTTCATTTTTATCTGTAAATGATTATAAAATCATTATGTCAATCATAATGAAAAATAAAATAAAAAATTTAAAATACATTCCTAGCATCTTTTGGACATCTTTATAAAATGTTAGCCACTTTTAAAAACCATCATTCATCTGCTGGATGATGGTCGATGCTGGGATGCTGGTATGACTGAGGAAGACTTCAGAAAATTACCATTATAACTGGACTGTGTTATGTATTCAGTTACCAAAGAACGCATCACAGATTCTTGCTTATCTCACAATCATTTAGAGTATATGATGTCTTAGAGAATAACTTCATTCCTCTATAAATTATACTTCGTTAGTTGTTTTGAATAAAATCATAGAATGTTAGAAATAGAAAATATCTTAGAAAAAAATCACTTCGCAGAATAGAAAATGGAGGCCAAGAAAAGAGCAATAATGTGCAGCCAGGATCCCAAAGCTGATAACGAAGCTCAAATGAGAACTCAGGTGTCCTGCCACATTAGAATGCACAGTTTCCCGATTGAGCACATTTTAATTTTATTTTTAAAAGTGAATTTTCCAAGACTTAACCCAGTTGAGTCTTTAGTGGTATCTCAGTGCAAAACTGCAAACAAAATAATGAAGTTTTTAAATTTATTTTTATTTATTTTATTTTTTACTGAAAGACTTTACGGGAGTCTCCGTGTGTGTGTGTGTGTGTGTGTGTGTGTGTTTCTCAAAATAATCAGTTGAAATTATCTTCCATTCCAGGGCAATAGTGGGCTAGGCTAAAAATATACAGCAATATCTGGAGTGGTCTTATGTACCCTCGCAGGTACCATCAACAGAAGCTACTAGTAATGTTCAGGAAACCAGCCATCATGGTGCTGGGCCGGGTTCTCTGAGGAGCACAGATTAAAAATGTTCATGGGAACACAGTTCCGGGCACAGGCAGAGAGACCTGGCCTCGGCACAGTTGGGTCGGTCTACCTATCACTCCCCACAGGACAGCGATATCCTCTGGGGAGGAAAAGCCACCTACTTTCCCCAGAGCAAGCTGAACTGCACGAGTGAGTGTACCATGCCTGGTTTGCAGCTCAATGAAAGTCTGTCGAATGAACTGTGAAAATTGTTGGAATCTCTCCCCGCTGGTCAGGTGAAGGGAAGTTATCTGGAGCAGAAAGTGGGCCTTCGGACTGTGTCTATTTCCTTCATTAGCCAAAAAGAACAAGGTAAATTCTAATTATACCAGCTCTTGAGTGGGCTGTTAAACATTTATATCTCTCTCTTCTGTAAAAGGAGATGTGATCAGATGAACTTTAAGATCTCTTCTAGTAATTTTAATAGAAATAAATTCATATAGCCTTAGTCACATATAGTCTACTCATATTTCACAGTCTTTCGGGTAAGAATTTTTATCTTAACCTTTTGGGGTATGTTTTATTTATCCCACTGAATTATGTATCTTTTGCATTTTGTAATCTTCTTATGTGCGGCATGATGCTTCATCTTGTTTTATCATTGAGATTTTAAATTTATTTTAAAAAAGGGTTATAACTTCCCTATGTACTACCCAAATCCCTATCTCATCTAGAACTGTGTAATACAGCAAATGCTGATAATTTAAGAAAAAAAAAATAGCATTACCACTGTTTCTTGTCCTTCTATTTTTAAAAATATCCTTCTATGTGAAATGCACTGTGAACATGGAAGAAATAACAGTTATCATCTTATGGCGGGTGTTGTGAGAAATTGTGGTTTACCACCCAGCATTCATATACCCATCCTCCTTCTAGAAAATTTCTTGAATATCCATTGAGAAATCACCTCTCTCCTACGTTCAGGATGGAGTGGAATAGATCTGACTCCCATGTCTAGGGCTGAACTTACGGCAAATTAACATTTCTCATCCCCCTGTCCACAGTGATTAGTTCAGGGATGTAATTAAGACATTAGAAGATATTTACTAAGCTTCTAAATAGGAGAAACTTCTTTTCTCTTCCTCCTCCCACTGCAAGAGACTTTCTTTCTTGATGGTTTGATATGAGGTTGGCACCTGTGGCATCTGGATAACACTAAATGAAGCCTAAAATGAAACTAAAGGCATAGTATACAGACAGACAAACAAGATCCTTGGTAATCATTTGAGTTGCTGGATCAAGCCACACCTGAGGCCTAACAAGTTTTATACTTTATAGTTTATTAAACCCATAATTCACACTTTTTAATTTTTTTGTCTTAAGCTGGTTAAAATGGCAATTTTCCTTCATTTCTAACTGATCCGCTTGAGGTCAGATGGGGCCATTTAACTAGCTATGGCCAAGGGATGGTTCATTTCTGAGTAGAAGCACTTAATTGTTAATTCAAGACCCCCTAGCACCCCCTTCCCATACCATGGCCCTGAGGAGCAATTAGTTGGTGGGGCTTCCACCAGCCTGGCTCTCTGAGAGACTGTCTGGAGTAGAGCACTACCGATCCACAATGAACTTATAGCATGAATGAAAGATACACCACTAGGATTTCAGAAATAACTACCAACACAGAAAACCTGCCCTTTCTTATACACCAGTATAATACCTTATGTTGCACTCTTTGGGCTGTGGAATAAATTTTATACACAGGAATTACTCTAAATATATAAGGTAAAAATGCAACAGGACATCTGGTAACAAGTACTGCCACAGACTGTTCACATGTGAATATGAAAAAGTAGATTAGAAATCAATATATATTTTTAAAAATCCATTTATAAGGCACACTTACTAGGGTATTTAGATAAATCCTGCTGACACAAGCACCATCCTCTAGACACCAAACACAAATTTCCCCTGAATGTGTGAGTGTCTGTAAAAGAAAAGAAAAAATATAACTCTAAATGGAAAACAAGACTCTGTTACAGAGGCATGTTCTAAATACCTTTTCAATATGTCAATCACTCTGATAATTTAGTATAAAATTTCATTTTATTTATGTGGATTATAATTTCACAATCTCAACATCAATACTTCTGATTTGAACAAATATTAACTATTGTCTTTAATACAATTTAAGTAACATAATAACTAATTAGGATTTAAAAAGTGAGAGAATTTTTCTGTGTAATATAATTGAGATAAAAGTCACTTGGAAATTCAATGGGATTATTGTCTACTGAATGAACCTAAAAATAGAATATTATACATTGTTCTTTTAATTAATAGACTTTGTTTTTTAAAACAGTTTTAGGATTATAGAAAATTTGAGCAGAAAGTAAGTTACCTTCCCCCTCCACATACATAGAATTTCCCTATTACTGACATTTTGAATTAGCCTGGCACATTTGTTACAACTGATGGGCCAATATTGATACATTATTGTTGACTAAAGCCCATATTTTACATTATAGTTCACGCTTTGTATTATAAATGTATCATGACATTATTTACCATCACGGTATCATACAAAATAGTTTCACTGTCCTGAAAATCTCTGTTCCACCTCTTCATCTCTCCCTAACCTCCTCTCCTTACCAAACTCCTGGCAACCACTGATCTTTTTACTGTCTCCATAGTTTTGCCTTTTCCAGAATGTAATATAGAGGGAATCACATGGCCTTCTCTGATTGCCTTCTTTCACTTAGCACAATACATTTAAGGTTCCTCTATGTCTTTTCATGGCTTAATAGCTCATTTCTTTCTCGTGTTGAATAATATCTATTGCATGGATGAACTATGGTTCGTTTATCCATTCTCCTAATGAAGGACATGTTGGTTGCTTCCTCTGGTGTCCTTGTTTTTTTCCTCCCCTGTTGTCTTTGGATTTTCCATGAGACATCTTAAATTTGGTCTGAGATGTGCAGATTTTTCAGTTGTAATGCCCCTGGATTATAAAATTAATATAATTATTGTGTAGGCAGTTCAACAAATACTTATTAAATGCCTACTGTGAGCAAGGCACTGTGTAGACACAGGTGATGGAATACTAGAGATCGATTCAGGCCCTGACCTTGAGGAACTTAAAATCTAGATGCTTAATTGGTTTGTTTATTGGCTCATTAATAATTCATGGATCCAGTGGTGGTTTCTACATCTGGGCATCCACTCCACAAGCTGTGATTCTCTGCAACTGTCTGTCTATCTCTATAATTTTGGGGTTAGTGGTTTTTCCTTGTGACCTTAATTCTCTGATGGATCTAAGAAGAATTGTTGCTTTTAAATTTGTTTGTTTTTTTTCTTGTTGTAAGTCTTCTCACACGCTGGACTGGAAACCTGAAGTTCATGATGTTCATTTTTACAAATAATTTTTACTGTTTCACAGGATCAAGACTGAAAGCAGCTTAAAGTAACTGCAGCATGGTACAATTTAAATTCTGCTTTTTTGAATACAAAAAAAAAAAAACCAAAAATGGAGTGGGTAACATGAAAATGTGTATCAGGTATCTAAATCCTAAACATGAAAATACTGTATGGAATTTTTAATTGAGCTAAAATAACTATAAGAATAGACATAATTTTTATCAGAGAGCATCTGGAAGAAAAATCACATAGTCAGAATCTCAAGATTGGAAGAAACCTCAAGTGTTACTTATTCCATCGTCTTATGTATTTTTTTATTTGCTAGAACTCCTTAATGGGTTTGTTGATAAATCATATGAAAAGCAAAACATGTTTCTTGAGATAAACAGTTAAATACCCGGGAAAAAAAAAGTTTCTTTTCTAAATGTGGAGGGTGGGTTTTTTTTTCTAAGCAGAATTCATGTTTTGTGCATGGCAGCTATTTCATTTCCATCCTCGGATGGGGCTACATCACTCTGAAAGAGGGTAAATGCTAATAGTCTGTGAGTCGATGACTCATTAGCAATGAATGTGTTTAAAGGTCTGGCTTGGGAAGTTTGTACAGTGAATACAAACAGGATAGCTCCTAAAATTTCAATTGTTTGGCCATTTGCAGACACTTAATATTATGGAGTCCCAGTATGATGATGTCATTCTAACTGGGGAGTAGATTTGAGGATGAAAATGGTTAGCATTTCTACCACATCTTCAAGAATACCCTCTGTCTCTTATTTGCATTAGGTTGCACATGAACTTCCAAAATCTCATCTTTAAATCCTACTTTGAAAAAATAAAATATGCCTTACCATGCAGTATTCATTTCCAGGTGTAATAAAGTCAATTGCCTGAAATTTCCCATCACAAGCCTCTAGGATGTTATCCAAGGTTGGCTTCTCACCAAAAGTATAAATATAAACAGATCCCTGTTAAATATGTCCCCCCAAAAGAAAGAAAATTAATACAATTGTCATGTGGGCCGTTCAACAAGTATTTATTAGAGGCCTACTGTGAGCAAGGCACTGTGTAGAGGCAGGTAATTGAATATTAGAAATCAGCTCAGGCCCTGACCTTGAGGAACTTAAACTCTAAATGCTTAATTTGTTTATTGATTCACTGATTCATTGATAATTTAAAATAATCAATAAATAGGACTTTCCTCTTTTCTCTAATTCCGGGCATTTGTTTTTTAAGTCATAAAATGTAACAAAAACTTTTTTCTGACTTTAAAAATAATGTCTATTGATGTAGGAAATTTAGAAGATGTGGAAAACCAGAAAAATTGTTAAGATTAACTAAATCCTATCACATACCAGATCATGGTGGACACTAATGAACACTTTTAATATGTCTTTGTGGAAATTGTGGAGGTGTGCCAAAAGCTGTCACTTTATGACTTACCATTCTCAGCTCCCAGATTCACTCAAAAAAAAAATCTGTCCTGTAAGTTATGTATCTCTGCCAAATAACGGTAATATGGCATGGTCACTTAACTAGAAATAATAAGTCCGCTTTCTCCTAATCACAAGTTCTTCAAGTTTACTTGAGTTAAACATGAATATTTTTGTTCTTATTTATATAAAAATACAACTCTGTAGAGTCTAAAATCTGGTAGATATTTACTTATTTCACCTTTCATTCATTATTTCAATAAATATGAAGTGGATACACTGTGCCAGACACTGCTCTGAATGCTGTAGGTACATCAGAGGACAAAAGAGACAAAAAGTCCCTGACCTCATGGAGCTTACATTCTACTGAGAGATTTGGCCATAGTTTGCTGACCTTTGCACTACATGAAAGAAATATTCACTATGTCTTACTTACAATATTGCCACAGAGAATCAGCTGTTAGTCTAATTGAAATTCCTTTGAAATAATCTGTTTTTCAATTTGACTGCTTTCAAGATTTTCTCTTTATCTTTGGTTTTCAACAATTTTACTTTGTTAAGTGTGGATATCTTTTTATGTATTCTGCTTCTGATTCACTGGGCCTCTCGAATCTATAAATTCATGTCTTTAATCAGTTCTAAAAAATATCTCTTTAAATACTGCCTCTGCCTCACTCGCTCTCCTCTCTGGGATTTCAATCAAACATATGTTATAGCTTTTCACTGTATCATTCATGTCTCATACTCTCCCTTCTGTATTTCCTACCCTTTTGTGGCTCTGGGCTACATTCTGTATAACTTCTGATCTGTCTTCCAGTTCATTAATTCTTTCTTTGTGTCCAACCTACTGTCAAACATATTTGTTTAATTTTCACTTTGTTAGTATATTTTTCTTTTTTAGATATTCTATTTGGGTTTTTCTCTCTTCTGTTATCTTTTTTTTGTTTGTTTGTTTCCTGTTCTAGATATTTCAAGTTTGTCATCTACTTGTAATTTTTTGAAACATAGTTAGCACAGTTGTTTTTACTCATGGTAATTACCAGAAACTAAAGTCTTATCATATTGAAATTTAATTTCTTTTAGGCAGAAAAATCTTTGAACTTTATTTGTAATTCATCTAAAATTTTTGCCTAACAATATAAACTGCTGCTAATCCTGACCTTTGAAGGCCTCCATGAATTAGGAGTCTTTCTAACAGTATAATTGAGGTGAACATTTGGTTTTATCCTGCATTTATTCCCCTCTCTTCTTCTCCTACAGAATCCATATTTTCCTTAGAGAACCACTCATGGCCCCAGTCTCAGTCCATGTTTGGGTAGGTTGACTCTACTCAGAGTCCATGGGTAGGCATGTGACTTAGGCTTGGCCAATCAGAGCTTAGAATCCATTTGGAATTAGTGATGTGTCTAGATTCCAAGAAATATTTTCCATCTGATATCTTTCCCCCGGAGTCACTAAGAAGATAGAAATAGAAACTAGAGTTACAGGAGGCTCTCTTGACATAATAGGGGAGAGTTTGCATAGAAAAAGAGGCAGCAGAGAGAAAACAGAGCCAATAAATAGTAGAAAAACAAGGCCAGTGGCATTATGGGAGCTTGTGGATTCAGATCAACTCCTTGACCTTTCAGTTATGTGTACAAAAACAAACAAAAATCTCTTGTTATTAAGTCCTTTTAAATTGTTTTATTCTTCATTTGCAACTTAAATAGCCCTGACTAGTTGAGTTTCATTATGAAGCATACTCTGCCCTTCGTTTCTGTCATGCAATGATGATGATAATATCTGAAAATTTCATATTAAGAAAGTACCATCTAGCATACCTTTTCTGTTTTGATTAGTAATATTTTGTAACTGGGAGAAAACATCAAATATTCCACAGGCTCTTCAAGGTGAAGAAAATCCTCTACTGTGTAACACAAATCTTTAATAATAAAAGAATACACGAAGCCATCCTGGAGACCAAAAACAATGAGGTAAGTGCAGAAAATCATTCTCAGTCAATGCATAATATACTTTCCTCATCGGACAACTAAGACTTATTGATTACCACCTGTTGTTTATTTTTTTAATCGTCATCTATATTTACATTTTCTGGAATGCTCTGTCTAGTTATCTTTATTTAGGTAACTTTTAACCACGTTTCCTGGTCAAGTTTCAATTTTATCCCTTTTGTTACATATTTTTCAATTATCTAAAATTTTACTGACCTCTCCTTTCTTTGAGCTTCTCTAGCATCTACCTTCTTAACACATTCTTTATTATACAGGAAGTGGGGCAAATGAGGTAGAGTTTATTGTGTGGCTTGTATATATAGCAGCCTCCTTACTTCTAAGGACACTGGTCTTAATATATGTTCTTTAATCATTGTTATGTGCATTTCTTATCTCCCTAAATGACCCAAAGGTAGAGAGTGTGCTGTTTCCTTTATATTTTTTCTAGTTTCTCTCACAGTGCTAGAAACATGGCAAGTATACAATAAAAATGAGTTGCTTGGTTGGTTGATTGTAAATAGATTCAAGATAACTACTTTTAAGATGAATCTGAGTTACTTCTACAATAGTGAAGAGGCTTTGGGCAAATTCATCCATCATTTTTAGATTAGACCCCATTATAACTAAGAGTAGGGATTTATGAGATGACTGAGTTCAGACACTTGTAACCTGGCAGCAGGGGTGGGGGTGGGGGGGGTGGGGGAATGCAAGGTGGTTTCTCTAAGCTTATCATCATTCTCTATGCCTCATCAGAGCAGATGCTCCAATTATTCCTTTAAATTATGTTTAAAAAACCACCAAGGATGGCCGTAAGAAGGACAAGAGTCATAAAAGGCCACAAGTACAGACTAAATATGGGAGGTTGGAGAAGTCCATTGCAAGGTTAGGAGTAGGGGATTACAAGCTGAGTGTAGGTCTATGAGCTCCAGATGGCTTCTGATTTGTGGAGCTACATCTCTAACCCCAACATCATTGCCTAACTGCCCTCAGGGTCCTAGAGATGTGATCTGTGGCAACAGAAGAGACAAAGCTAACAGTAGTTTCGAGAAGCTACCAGTAGACCTGAGATTTTAGTGTAGGTTGGCTCCAAACCTTAGCATGGATTACTGCAGCATGGGAAAGTAACATGCTGTAACCACTCTTCATATGTACTGATGCTGAGTGAACTAGGTAGTTTCTGCTTGATAGGATTATTGTGAGGAGCAATAAAATAATGCAAGTAAAGCACTTAGCATGGTACCTGGCACAAAATAAGCACCAAGTAAATGAAGGTTGATAATACTAATTCCAAGACGGACAATAACAATACGATACAGGTAAGCTAAATGGGCACATGAAAGAGGCTAAGCTGAAGGTTAGAAAAAAGGTTCCATTTGTATCTGGCAACCTAATACATTAAGTGCACAAACAGTCATGGGATTGGGTGACAAATATTAGATGTTTTGGGGGGATAGATGTATGGTAGTTCATTATATTGTTGATCCTACTTTTGTATATATTTGAAATTCATAATAAGTTTTATAATAGCATCCTAAAAGGAAACAATTTTAATAATCTGACAGAATCTGACATCCCAAATTATGGCTCATGGTAGTAAATGGAAGCAAATGGAAAATGTATATTTTCTTTTTTTTCCCCCTCTTTAATTCCGCCCCCTCCATCTTCCACTGCTGACCCATGGATGTTGCCATTTCCCCCTAAGGACTGGATCTCTGAAGGTGGGGCGTCTCCTCCCACATGCTCGTGGCCCCCCTCCCCTGCCCTGAGTCTGGCACTCCTCCGGGACCTGGGCTCCCAAGGTATGGTGCGTGGCTCCACCTGAGGCGTGAACCCAGGACCTGCTGTGTGTAAAGCAGACGTGCTAACCACTACGCTATGGAGCCACCCCATATATTTTCTTGAGAGCAATTAATTTTGAAGAAAAAAATGCATTACAATTCCAGAAGCAAGCACGCCTCCCTTCTGATATGCCAAGGTGACTGGACTGAAAAAATGTCTTCCATCTTTTGGAAAAGAAAAACAAGGGAAAATGGGTGACACATAACTAAAAGTACAATACAAAGTAATTAATCTCATTTGCTTTCCTAGGACTATTTATCTCTTTGTAATCTTTTTTTCCTAAAATCAACTTCACATTAGAATATGTGCTATGATGCCTCCCACACAATGAATAATAAAGCTGCTTAGCAATAATTATTGATGTAAATCACACAAGTTTTTTAAGGTTAGTAATATCGGATCTATGTAACTATAACACTGTAGAATTATTTAGTAGATGTATTTTCTTTTTTAGAGAAGTATTGTCAGAGACTTTAAGAGGCCAGTGGAAAAAAAAAAAAACTATATCATTATCATCAAGCTGTACTTAGGACTTGTACATTTTATAGTATGTAAATTTATACCTTAGTAAATAAAGCTCAGTGGATAAAAGTAAAAAGAGCATTTGTTATTGATAAAATATTGTCCTTGAATGTTGTATAGTTGAAACTAATATAATCTTATAGGTTAACTATACCTCAATAAAAAAAATATATCGTCCTCGGTGGAAAAAAACAAAAGCATATTACCTGTTATATAGATAAACCACGAAGATTACAAGGTCAAAAGCTCAGTTAGCATCCATCAAATTACTTATTTACTGCATATTATGTGCTTGGCATTTTGCCAGATGCTAAGACGCATACTGTCCTTTCCTTCAGGGACGATTCACCTCTCAGCAGTCCCTTCTTTCCCAATCCAGCTGCCACTAGAGTTCAGCTTCTTATGACTCCCGGGTAGTCTAGGTGCCTGCTGCTTATAGCCACATGCTTCTAGGGCTGCCCTTCTCTGAATAATGGCTAAATTAATCTCCTCAAGCATGATTCCATTCAGGAATTTTTGATATCTGCCTATAGTCAGCTGAAATAAGTATAAACACCTTAGCTAGACATACAAGGTCAGATATAGCATCGATGTCCCTTTGTTCCCCACTATCCCTGTGTAAAACTTGATGTTCCAGACAAACTGGACCACTTCTTGCGTCTCCACCTTCCCCATGTTTTTTGTCTAGACAGATACCATTGCCAAAAAGTCCACCTACCCTTATCTCTGCCTGTGACCCCACCCTTCAGGGGCCATTTCAAATGCCACCTTCAAAATGACTTAAGAACAACGAAGACTTAACTTGGCCTGTTCCCTTTTCTGAATTCCCATGGCACTTCGTGAAGTTCTCCCTTAGTGAAATCATCCTAATCTATCTGGTTATAATTAACTGGCTGCTTGTCTTATTCTCTTTAATAGAATATAAATCCCTTGAGGGTAGAGATAATGAGATTATATATTTGCCACCTATGTCAACTCTGAAGCACTTTGCTTAGTGCCTTTCACATGACAGAGGCTAAACAATACCTATTTGAAAACATGCATAATATGCCATGAAAATTATTAGAAATACTATCCAGAAAGGAAACAGTGAGCAGTATGAGACTGTACATGATTAAGTCCTAAGTTGTCTATAATATGCTACAAGTGTGATAGGAATTTGGAAACAAGAAACATTGTTTTATAATTAATTTTACAAACACATTTTGGTGCTAATTTACTCTGTAGCAATTTCTGGGATTAAATTTTGGAACCTAAAGATGAGTAAAAACACAGTTACTGACATCAAAGAGTTGATGACTAGTGGGAAAGACAGACATGCACATGGAGCATTGTAATAGCACAGGATGAAGCTTTCACAAAGCAGAGTCTGAAGGAACCCCAGACAGGGGCACTTAATGGTACAATGACGGTTGGGGTGAGGACGAGGAAGGCTCCACAGCAGGCAATTTCACCAGGTAGACAAAGGAGAGGAAGACATCCTAGACAAAGGTAACTGTAAATGCCAGCAGGCAGAAGCTGGGGAGAGCACAGGAAAGATGAAAACTTCTAAAAGGCTCAAGTGGGAGTATATAGCCATGCTACCCTGAACAAGCCCAAGCCCATCTGATCTTGGAAGCTAAGCAGGGCTGGGCTTGGTTAGTACTTGGATGGGAGACCACATAGGAAGATCAGGTGCTGTAGGCCTAAAAAGTAAAGGATTATAAATTGACAAGGCCCTTGCAATCTGTGAGGTCAACCAAGGGTTGCCTCGCCTAAAAAAAATAAATAGATAGATAGATAGATAGATAGATAGATAGATAGATAGATAGATAAATGGCTCAAGTGAGAAAAGATGACACTGGAAAGGCAGACCAGAAAAGAGGCTCACTTTTCAGAGATCTGTGGGCTGATACTGTGGATGCGAGACTAGAGAGCGAACCAAGCCTGAGGGGTACAGGTGAGAGTAAAAGGAAGAGAGAAGGGATGGGGAGGAAAGTTAAACCCAGTGGTCTCTGTTTTACCAGTGAAGTGTGAGTCGGGGAATGGGAGAGGGCATAGATGAGGGACACTGCTGTAGGAGGTGGTGTCTGAGCTGGGAACTGGAGAATTCAGAGAGCAAAATGGCAAGGCAATAGGCTAAGAGGCATGTCTGCGAAACGATGGGAAGAACTGACTGGCTAGACAGAAAACTCCTACTAGAGAGTAGAAGCAACTAATACTAATGGCGAAGGATCAGATTAGAGGGCTTAAAAGTCAAGGAGGAGCAGTCCTTGAGTTTCATGTTGAAAATGGTCTTCAAGAAGGGCTGTTTGACAGCAACGAGCTGCCTGGTTTGGGTCAGTTGTAGATTAAGGTCAATGAAATCAGTCCTAAGGTTGCCGCAAAAATCAAGGTGTGAAATAAGAAGAGCAACTGGAAGGGAGAGCGCATTGGGCAGGTTTGGGGAGCTTATCCTGGCAATGTTTCCTTCTCAAAGGATCTACACCTAGCACCTTCTGTGACCGAGGCCCAACTCTGGCCAGAGCTGATAGGACCAGGAATAGACACCAGATCTGAAGAGACTAGATCAGGTTCTCTTACAAATTCTAACCACTCAACATAAAGGTAATTTTCAAGATGGCAGTTGGACTTAAAAGAGAAGACCATTATGGTTAAAAGGGTTGAGAAGGGTAGAGGGCAGGAAAGAATATGATTAGTTTATTAAACAGAACAGACGTATGTACAGGAAAGGATGTAGCATAGTAGCTAAGAACTTGGACTCGGAAGTCTTATTGCCTGGATTCAGATAGCAGCTCCACAGTTTACTAGTTATGTGAATTTGGGATGTTTGTTAACCCCTCAATGCCTCTATTTACTCATCTATATCCTGGAGATAAAAATGTACCTCCTTGTAAAGCTGTTTTGAAGATTATATGAAATCTGCATTATAGAGTAATTGCACAATGCCTAGAACATATTACATTTAATAAACATTAGCTAGCTAGAAGGAACAAGACTTGGCAACTAACTACAGGATAAAGGAGAAGAAGGAATCAAAGATGTCTTTAAGAAAGAGAAAATAGGAAACAAAACATCTATCTTCAAGTGCAAAACTGTCACCAATGGCTATACTTCTGGGAATATAAAGCAAAGCCATTTCTCACCTAGTGGTGTTTGGCCTTCTACCTTATTAAGCACAGTTGCCTTCAGGCTTTCTCCATTAATCAATAAAAGATGACCCTCTTCACAGCCAACGTATAGGTCACTTGTTGGAGTCCAGCAGTGCACAGTTGGGTGAAGCAAAGGATATAGATCATCTTTGGGCTTCAGGAAAAGATTAGAAACCTTGTGTTAAGACAACAATCATGGCTTAAGAATAAGAGATATACCCATCAAAACAATTTCCAAGAGGAAACAAACGAATATGGACATACAGACATTCATTGGCCCCACCATTTACCAAGAGGTAAGTGAACTTCTCCTTCCTTCCTCCACTTCTCTTTCTACATATTAATTCACTAGGAAAAAATAAAACATATTTGCCAACACAATCAGTTCTAGAGAACTTCTACACTGTTTCCTTTCTTGTATCTTGAATCTGAGGAAGTCATTGTCTAGCTACAATCACCCTTTTTTGAGGAAGACTTCTGTCAATATTTCTCCCTCCTGGTTCTGCAGGCGGCATGGATGTGATTTTCCTGCAGTGGCTGTGGAGAAGTGGGCCAACATTCTTTGCTTAGTTTGCTTTCATGGAGAATGAGAAGAGGATCTTTTGTCTGATCCTGGTGGCCTTTCTAATTTGGTTGATGAAACATGCTATGTGACTTTGATTCCATGGAAAACTCAAAGAAAAATGCATAAAATCTGTGGGACGGACCCAGAAGGAAAGCTGGCTTTGGGGCTAAAAATAATAAGGACCAAAGATCTAAGACAAATTTTTCCTAGAAAGGACAAGGTAGTAAATATTTTAGGCTTTGTGGACCACATAGGTCTGCCTCTGTAACATATCCGATTCCTTTTCTTTCTTTCTTTTCTTTTTTTTTTTTTTAACAATCCTTTAAAAAGTATAAAAACATGCTTAGCTTGGCCATAAAAAAACACATCATAGTCTATTGATTCCTGCCTTAGACAGTAATACCTCAGTATTATGCCTCCTAAAGCCAAAATGCTTGTGTTCACTGGGGAGAGGCTGCTTACACTGTCAACACAGAATAGGCCTGCTTATAAGCCTAGGACCACCTGCTCTCCTGCCTTGAGGTCAAGGTAGCTCTGACAGCTATTTTGGGCATGTTCCTCACTCCATCCCCCTCCATCGCAGCACAGATAAGATTCTGAATTCAGGATACAGTAATATAACACTCTTTCTTTTCTATTTAAACAAGTCAAATTACCAGCTTACATGTTTGTTTGTTTAACTTATATTGAGAACATAATGTTTAGCACTATCTGAACTTTTTGTTATGCTATACTATTATTTAGAACTGCATTAGCTACAATATAGTGTCTTTGTTTTCTTTAGGCATCCTTACACCTATAGGAACAGAAAATATTTTTAATAAGCCATTGGCCAAATTACCAGAATTGTTAAATTCCTTGAGAGCTCTATGTTTATTTCATTCATTTTTTCATTCACCTAACAAATATATATTGGATACTTATTACATTCTAGGCACAGGAATGTGGCAGTGAACAACACACACACACAAAATGCCTGCCCTTATAGGGCTTACATCCCGGTGTGGAGAAATAGAGTAAAAGTAGGTTGAGAAGTTAAATACATAGAATGTGATATATTGAAAAGTGCTGTGGAGAAAAATAAAGCAGGGTAAATTGAAATCGGTTCCACAATTGGGCAATACTTAAAACCATATGGACAATAGTTTTTCCATTCAAAAGTTCCCAAAGTATGCAAGGCAGCTTTCTAATAAATACTCAATTAATTGAATTAATATTTTACACTGCTCTTTTAATTTAGAAAAGGTTTGTCATTTCAAGGTGAAGCAGATGTGACACTGCAAAAGTAACTATTTCTACCAGGTTCTCAACTGATATAAACTTATTGCACAACTGATATTTCAATAAACATTTATTGAGTGTTGGTTATATACCAGGCACTGTGCCAAGTCCTAAGGAATTCCATTTCTCAATAGGTTACTCACTTACTGAGGGGAGAAGTAGTATCAACAAATATCAGAATCAGAAAACATGGTAGGTTGAAGTCGAAGGGTATTTAAATGTTATGGGCACAACCATAAAAAAGCAACTGGTTCTTCCTGATGGAGTGAAGGAAGTATATATAGAGTTATCACTTGTAATGGACCTTGAAACATGACTAAGACAGAAATCGTACATAGGAGCAATCATGATAATTTTTAAAAGGACAGAATGACTTTGATTGTATAATTAGTCTATTTCATGCCTTTATACCCTTGGATTGTTAGAAAATAAATACTTGAATAACAATCTGGCCACCCAATAGGCCAAAAAAGAGGACAAAAACCACCAAGATGGATTAACATGCTGCTAATTAATGGCATTTTCCTGCGGTCTGAGACTTGACTGATAGAAAAGAATTACTCACTGGACAACATTATATAATCATCATAATTTAAGTTTCTTGGGTTGTCTTGATGACATGTAACTTTAAACCGCAAATCACAAAAAGACAGACATTTCCTGGATAGTAATGGGCTCAAAATCTTAAACACACATACACACATACACACCTGGTTCTCACACCACCAGCACCAGTGAATCTGTGCATATGCAACAGAAGGTGAGGATGAAAACTCGGAATTTTCTGGCCTTGGAATGTTAAACTAATATTGTATGTTGCTTTTCTTACTTTAAAATAAACCTGGGCTCGTCTTCCTATTATTTCCTTTCATCAATTAGTATGTTCTATGCCATTGAGAAGAAATATTTTTTAACTCTGAAAATTTTGAGCATTATAAAAGAAAAGGTGCTAATAGTATTTAAAAATATTTCTTGATAACACCAATTCCTTGTTCAGTCCTCTGGAATCACAAATCAAACATTTTGGTCACTTGAAAACCAAACATAAAATATTTGAGTCCAATTTAATATTGCTTTAGAAAATATAAGCACCTGAATATGTTTCAGAGTATGTGAATTTAAAAAGAGATTCCTATGTAGCAACTTTTTCTTTTTTTAAGAAAAAGAAAAAAAAAAGGTAGATGGAAAAAGGAAATGGGACATGTGAGATTAAATTAATTGCCTTGGATTCAATTTCTAGCCAGATAATATCTGCATTTGATTCTCCTCATGCTACTACCAGATATCATTGCTAATGTCCTAAATAAGTTGTATGATGTGACACAGGCCTAACTAAAGGCTTATAATGTGCCTTTCCAGTGTTAGCTGCAAAAGAGATAAGAGGAGTATCTAATGTCTGTAATTTTGTAAAAATCCATGGCCTGCCCATTTCTAAGACTCTTATACAGATCAAGTCATTACTTATTTCTTTGCAATTTGGTATCCAGGTCACAAGAAATGCCATTCAAAAGAAAAAATAGAATCAAGACATTTGAAACCTATTTTTGGTTATGCTTTCAATCATTGTACAGACATTAATTAATGTGTTAGCCATTTTTCTCACCTTCTTTAGCTTTAAAATGAAAAAAAATACTAGGAAAGTTAATTTCTAATTTAACAAAGTATATGGTTTTATTAGTATTTCCTGCATAGTTTAGAGATGTCAAACTTTACCATTAAATTTCTATTTTCAGAAAAAGGTTAAAATGTACTGAGTACAAAAGTCCTAGGAAATAAAAATATCTGTTTAATTATGAGCATTTTTCAGAATGATAACTCTACATTTAAGAATTTATGGAAGGCATTCATAGCATTTTTCAAATGACAAGGACAATTGCCTCAATTTAAAATGTTTATGTAGGGTTTATCATGTTGGTGCAAAATGTGAAAGGTGAGGGCTCCTACAGAAATTTACAACAGAAAAACAATTTTTTTGATAGTTGAAAATTTGGGATATTAAGCATCAAATACTAAATATAGAAATATTTTTTTCAAGTTGTAAATTCTGATGGTTGATCTATTTCTGTTTACTTTGCTGCCTGATGGTTGATCTGTTTGTGTTTACTTTGCTGCCCCGCTGTGGCTGAATGTGGTTGTATATCCAAAGCTGAGATATGTGCTATTAAAAGGAATTAGTCATTTTCTGTAATTTAAAAAGTGATTAATCGACATCCTTTAGAGGAAACACAAGGAGCATTCATTTTCTCTTGCTTGCCAGAGATTTTTTTAATAAACTACCACACTGAATTATTTTTAACATCTATAGCTTAATTCTCTGCAGTGGTCAAAAACATTTGGGAACCTCTATCTCCTTTATCCACATCTTGGTGCTTTAACACAAACATTAGCATAATGGAGATTGGAGAGGCTTAGAATCAAGCTCCTTACCTTCATCTCAAAGGCCCGGCATGTGCTGCTCTCTGCTCCCTGCCTCCCTCCTGAACATCACCTGCACCTCACTCCCCTTTCACTTCTGTGCTCCAGCTATATGGGTCTTTTCTCAAATCCTCAAACATACTGAATTCTTTTCTTCCCCCAAGACAAACTTTGCACATACAGTTCCCCCTGCCTAAAGACTCTCTACCCTGTAGCAAGAGTAATGTCTCCCAGTCCTTAAAGTCTCAGCTTAAGTGTCATCTCCCCAGAGGCCTTACTTGACTAGCATGTATTAATCTTATGCTCACCTCCATCCCTCATTTATCCTATTATATAATTACCACATTTTGTAATGACTTAATGTATCTCTTTCCTTTGGTATCATTGTTCTGTCTTCCTGTTGGAATGTAATCACCAAGAGGCAGGGATTATTATGCCTGGTTGGTCACCATGTGACCCTATTACCTAAAACAGTTCCTGATATATAGAAGGAACTTGATAAATCTGCTGAATGAATAAATGAATGAGCATACAGCTGTTGACAAACTCCCTTGTGAAACTTTCTTCCACTGCTTTCCACGGTCTTGTTCTCTTCTGGATTTGCCCCAACTTCCGTGACTGTTACTTTTCAGGCTCCTCTTCCTGCTCCCGACTCTTGGCAGTTTCCTCTCTGGCTCTCTTCCCTGACATCCCTTCTCTCCTCTTCATCACACCCCTCTCCCCAGTGCTTCTACTATCCTTTCTGTGAGAAAGACTCTTAACATCTGTGTGTCTCTAGCCCTGTCCTCTAACACTAGGGGCACTTTGTCAACTTCTATCCAGCATCTCCACCTGGATGTGTTCCCAGCACCCCGAATTTGTATGTCCGAAACTGAAAATCACATCTGGGCTCCCTGTTTCAGTCAGCAGTACCATCATCATCCAGTCGCCCAAACTCATAACTCCAGAGTCTTCATCTCTCGTGGTCTCCAGGGCTAATCTGTGTTAAAAACCAGGATGATCCTCTCTATCCTGCATGTCTCACGGGATGGTTATGAGAAGGCAAACAGGAAGAGGTACCAGGTAATTACCCTGAAAGTTTCTGCCTCTTTGCCCACTAGCCCAGCAATGGCTGACAGTGGAAGCACAGGTCCGTAGATAAGATCTTTCGGCAATGAGTCGGGGAAAATTACGTCTTTTTCATTAAAAAATGTCCCGTCTTCCATAGGTAGTTTTACCGACCTGTAGAAAAAAGAAACATCAGAATAATCAAATTAACAGAAACTAGTCATTAATGTAATTGCTGCAAACTGGTGGGAAACAAGGTGGGAAGGCATTATAACATAAAAAACGAACAAAACAAAACAGATAAAGGCCAAATAGCAGATTTTAAAATATATATCATAAAAGGACAAGTAACGTATACGTTAAATATATGAGGATTTTCAAAGTTAACATCTAAAGCAAGATTATAAATTTAAATATTGATGTGGTCAGGCAGGTAAAGTGTGGTAAGGTGGTGACTGTGCCAAATGGGAAATTGTTTTTCCTCTTAAAAGTGGCAGGCACCGCTCAGCTCCCACCAGGAGGGCTTGCTGACATGTGAGAATTTTGGTTCTAAAATTTCAACCTGAATATTTATAAAAATCTCTCAAATTTTAAATGTCGGCCATCAATTTGAATAAAAAACACTGTGGGCCAAAATAAACATATACATAGGTTGTATTCAGCTACCTTTATGACTCTTTGGTATCAAGATTCATTTTCAAATTTATTGTATCTACTTTTAACCTGTAATATGACTATTAAGAAGAGTTTGGGGAATTCATGGCTTTATGCATTAAATTCAGATTTTCCTTGGTTGTGTTTTATGACTGATGAATAATTTTGTAATATGATTATAAAAAAACTGTACCTACTACTCAAATGTAAGGCTTAAGTATTTTCAAATTCTGCTTGCTTTTAAACCAGAAAATCTACTCACTTTGCCTCCCACTTTACTTGCTTATAGAAAAATCACAATTCAGCATTAAGAACTAAAAGAGAATATTCAAGAGAAGCAAAAAGAGAGAAGGGTATGATAAGTTACTTGCCTACTCTGACAAGGATCTGCTAGAGACATTATCTATTCTATGAAAAGGTACTGTGCTGTTACCTCTGCCTAGAGACAGATTTGGTTATTCAGTGAGTTCTTGTAAAAATGAAATTGAGATGTAAAGAGTACTGAGCAGGAAGAAGTGCCTCTCTTAGGGTTTTGCATTTAGAAAACTTGCATTTAGCCTTACATTTCTCTTAAGAAGGCAATTTTTCAAAAATCGCGATTTCAAGGATGATCACACGGCCAACATCTCAGTCTTTACTTGGGGGAGTATGGTCAGTTCAGGGGCACCTTGAGTCTTTGAACTCTTATCAACAAAGACACCATTATCATCAACTATGACCAGGACATTGGTCATAGAATTCTCTTTGACCCAGTTCTATTTAAATAAGTAACTCTCATCATTCAACTATATCCAACTACCTTTTTACCTTTTTGTTTGTAGATAATGTGGCTGAAGGTATAATCTATGTATAAAATTTCCATATATAAAAGTTTCTTATTTTTGAGATTCCAGTTGGGCATGAAAATAATAGGAGCAATAAGTCATAACCATCCTTTTAATATAATAGGCATGTTTTGAAATAATAAGTTCAAATAAAATTTTAGAAAATTAAACTATGTTGGTAAAAGCTCTAGAAAGACTTGATATGTAAAAGAAACTTGTTGGGAAATCAAGTCATAGAGAATCTTTTTGAAATGCAAACAACCACTCCAAGGTCATTACCTGTGTAGAAAGATGTTATAACTTAAGATGTATGTACAAAGCCATTTAATTCATCAAATGAATCCAATCACATTGCATAAATGCAAAGACCACAGCTTTATTGTATTGCAATGAAATCTCTTACCTTGCTTTGAAATAATGCTCCTGGTTACTTCTTTCAATGGTCCACACAGTCACTGAACTTGGATTTGACAAACACAGCTGGCGCCAGTTCATGGGGTTAAAAGTCATCTGGCTCATATCCATACCAAGTTGTGACTTCTTGCACAAAATGACATTTGATTCCCAGTTCCTTAGAGAAAAATCACATCTGGTGAAAACTAATTCATTTGAATTTCATATCTTGAGAACATTTATTTAATTATTTGAACCAATTTACATAAATTGAGATTTTATTATATAATTTATATAATCTATGACATTAATATCAAATTATAAATAATTATGTTTATAATTAAACTGTACCTGTCTAAGAAAAGCAAAATAACTATTTTTTAAATATTACTCCATCATATACTACCAAGTCTAACTTATCTTCCTTATTAAATTTGTATTTAACTCATCCAAATCTAGAAAATGGAATATACCATCACATTTGCTGAATAAAAAGTGTAGGTGTCCAAGTCTCTAAACTACATATGAGTACTCCATGGATCTGGGTGTACTTTACATATTGATGTCAATTGATCATCTACTGAATTTTTGAAATCGTAGTACTGGTGCTTTTAAGTTAATTCATTTATTCACTTCAGAGAATATCTTGAATGCCTACTATAAGCAAAGTCCTTTGCTAAATGAAATGAAAAATAAAATTAATGTGTGCTATCCCCTTGTACAAAGAGCCAGCATTCCATTCAGAATTGTGACTGGGAAACTGGAACTAATACATATTGAGCTCGCCTTGTCTTTCAGCTTCCTCCTGCTCTCACCTCCTTCCATCCCCATTGCAAGTATCCTGTCCATCATATCAACCTTTCTCCTGCTGGTATTGCCAATTCCTTGGACCTTTTGACTTTTTGCCTCAGATGTCTGGCAAAAACCGCCAACCTTGGATGGATACAACTGAAAGCCTGGGCTGCTGGAGACATAGGAACAAAGATCACAGGAGTAGGTGTGTCATTGACATAAATTCCTGGTTACTGCCTCCACTGGAGTCTAAATACAACCTCCAATCCTACTGTTTCTCTGGTCAGCTCTCTCCCAGATTCTCTAAAGCAATATTTTTAATATTCTTCATTTTCCTGAAGCCTCTTACCTTTCCATCTTACTCTCGGTAAATGGTCTTGATTCCTATGAAGTAGACAGATGCAATCAGCTGAAAATTCCCCCAAATTCTTGCTATTAAGTATAACAACCTGTCAGAATGTGTATCACTCTTTCCTTCTCTTCTCCTGTTACACTTGAGTAGGAAGGCACATCCCTCCTACTTAAGGCCAATTTCACACTTGTGCTCTGGATCCTACAGGTCTTGCCTTCTTAGGAACTTAGTTTATCTATTATTTCTTCTCCTCTGCATCTTTAAGCTCTCTCTCCTGACTCCTACCTCCCTCATTTTCACCCTTCCATGTTTTTCTCTTCTCTCCTTTAAACCAAACTCACTGAGCGGGTTGTTCTGAATTCACATTCAGGGGACATAGGGAAGCCCCTGGGCATGTGGAGCAGGCATGAGGTGATGCACAGGTGGGGTGTACGCACAGGAAGTCAGTCAAAACCTCCTATTCCTCATTCCCGCTCTCTCTTCATCCCAGGATTTCTATCCCTCATCACCCCCATTTTATTGACACAGCTCCCTCCCAGATCCACTGATATCCCCCTTCATCCTAAATCCAACAGGCACTTCTCAGTCCTTGTTTAACTTTACTTTTGCAGGATTTGACTCTGCTTACCATGGCTACCTTCTGGAATGACTCTTGGACTCTCCGTCACACATCTTTTGTGGATATCCCATACCTCTCAGTCATCCACTGTCTCTGGGGCCTAGGTCATCTGTTCTGACTAGCTGACTCAGGGGCTGTCCAACTGTGTAGGCTTTGACTAACTTCCTGTGTGTACACCCCACTTGTGCATCACCTCATGCCTGCTCCACATTCCTAGGAGCTTCCCTATGATCCCTGGGCATGACATGCAAGAGGTCACAATAAACCTAAAAGGAAGGTGGAGTAAATATCCTGCTCAGTAGAACTTTGATTGATGGGATTACAGGAGTTGGTGGATAAGCTCTCGTATCTTCCTCTCCCCTTTCCAGCCCACTGTCTGTCACTGCCCTAGGAACACTGTCCTTGTTCATAGTAGTTCATACAATCTCTCAGAAGACTACCTGTGAGACAGATCTATCAATTGCACTTGGTACCAAGTGGTGGCTGGCAAAGTAATGCACATTTATATTGGCTCTCCTTCTTCCTGCCTTCCTCCCCTTTTCTTGCAAGCTCCCTTCCTGAAATTGTATTCCCTACCAAAGAAGTGGCTCATGATCTTCTGCCTCAGGTTCTGCTTTCTGCAGAACCCAGACTGAAGCATGTTCTGGAACCTTCCTCCCTGTATAACTGCTCCTTCTGTGTCTCTGATGAGGTTCTTCTTGCTTTTTAAGTCCCTTTTATTGGTGTTTCTCTAGGTTCTGTCCAAAGTTCCTATTTAGGTCTTATTCACTTTTAGTACTTTGATTGCCAATCTAATTTAACAACTCCCAAATGTTTACCTCCAGTCCACTCTCCTGAGCTCCAGTCCTGGATATCTGTAGCAGAGGCATAGTGTGTCTCTCAACATCTATTCTCCATTCCTCCCTCTGAGAAACAGAATCCCTGTTTTTTTAGCCAAGCACGTGGTCACTCGCCATGAGTTCTGTATTTCCCATTCCTCCTTGCAGCTCAACATTGCTTGTGACTAAGCTAACCAATGGGCTCTAAGTGTCAGTGATTTGTGCATCTTCCAGGCTATGTATTCCAAAAAAGGTCTATGCCCTTTCCCTTATTCTTTTGCCTTCTCACTGGCTCTCCAAAATACATGGGTGGTGCCCCACTTTAGACTAGAGATGAAAGCAAAACCCTAGGCGTAGAAGAGCAAGAGAGTGGAAGACTGGCCCCCTGAGTCTGGGTAGCCACCATACCAGCCATGAACGCTCATATCCAGCCTACTGCATGTGTGAGAAAGCAAGTTTTCTCTCGTTTAAGACATTTCTTTAATGTAATTTGGGTTTCTGTGACAGCAACTGAATCTAAATCCTAACTGACATATTAACTGCCAATTAGATGTCTCTGTTTACTTATCTCATGCACCCTCAACTCCGTTTACTTATCTCATGCACCCTCAACTCAGCTTGTCCCAACTTATCTTCCCTCCTCCCATGCTCTTGATATCCTTCTGAATAGCACCATAATGTCCCCAAGTTGCTCAAGTCACGAATCTGGGTATAACCCTAAACACTTTCTGTCCCTCAGCGCCACACCCAACATCCAGGCAGCCACCAAATCCCATGGGGTTGCCTCCTCAACCCCTCTTGAATATCTCCACTTCCCTCAGTTCCTACTCCCAGAACCGTAGTCCATGTCACAGTCATCCCTCACTGGGACCTCCATGGCCTACTAATTGATGTTCATTTCTTATTTCCCTCCATTACACCTTCCATGATACAACTGGAAGGAATATTCTTACATGCAGATCTGAATCTATTGTATCTCTGCTTAAAACCCTTTACCTGTTTCCCATTGACTTTAGGGTAAAGGATGTGCCTACTAGAATGGCTTATACATAGGGTAAGTAACCTTCCCAGTATGCCCAGGACGAACCTAGTTTAGGCCTGTTGCTCAGTATTAGTTATTAATAACACCCCCTTTCACTCTCAAAGGTGTCCTGATTTGGATGATAAACTCCATGGTCACTTATTTACAAGGCCATTGATGAGCTGCCCTCAGACTGTCCCTCTAGGCTTGTCTCTCATGGTTAATCTCTTGTTCTCATCATTATGATCTCTTAATTAAATCCTCAAATCTGTCATTTTTTTATTTGACCTCACAACCTTTGTACATGCCATTCCTCTGCTTAAAATCCTCATCCTTCTCTTCTTCACAAGGCTGTTCTCTACTCATCCTTTAAATATTGCTATGAATTGAATTGTGTCCCCCAAAATTCATATGTTGGTGTCCTAACCCTCAGATTCTCAGAATGTGACCTTACTTGGCAACAGGATCTTTACTCAGTTGAATGAGGTCATTTAGTGTGGCCCTATTCCAATATGACTAATATCCTTATGAAAGGGGGAAATTTGGAGATACACACTTGAGGACAGCAAGATGTGAACAAGAAAAGAGTTATTTACAAGCCAAGGAGGGAGGCCTGGAACAGCTTCTCCCTCACAGCCCTCAGGGGGAACCAACCCTGTTGACATCTTGATTTCAGACTTCTAGCCTCCAGAACCATAAGACAACAAATTTCTGTGCCACTCAGATGGTGGTACTTGGTTAATGGCAGCCCTAGCAAACAAATAAATCCATCAACAGGTGAGTGGATCAGCAAACTGAGGTATTCCCATACTATGGAATAGAAAGAAATGAACTATTGATGACACATAGCATAAGAGAATTTCAAAATAAGATAATTCAAAATAATTATGCTGTATGGAAGATGCCAGGCCAAAAAAAGTATATCTTTGTATATAAAATTCTAGAAAACACAAACAAATCCAGAGTGACAGAAAGCACATCAGTAGTGGACTGGGGACAGGGGATGGGGCAGCGATGGGGTAAGGGAATGTGTGGCAAGACCTATAAGAAAGGGTCTGAAGGGCACAAGGAAATTTTAGGGGGTGATAGATATATTTATTATCTTGATTATGGTGATGGTTTTGTGAGTTTATACATAAGTCACAACTTATCGAATTGTATATATATGAGCAGTTTATTATATGACAGTAATACTTCAATAAAGCTTTTTTTTTCCAAAGAAAGAAAATGCATAAACTAAATGTGGCTCTCTGAACCTAAATTATTACATTTTTATATAAGAAATATTGATACGTAAGGAATATCCTTCATCATTCCTAGAACATTTGGCACGTCCCCTTAATAAAATTCCCCTGAAGGAGTTTATATTATGGATGGAAAAGTGAGTGCAGCTTTGAAGCTCGCCACATGGAATGACCCAGCAAAGACCTCAGATGTGTCCAATCCACAGGTATTTCTTGTACAACTGGAAAATGTGGTATAATGTTCCACTCTCTGAACGTATAATTGTTCCAGTCTCTAAAAACAATTACTTTAAATTGAGCTCTAATACAGACACCATCTTAACTTTAACATTAGTGGGAAATATACAAATGACTCAAAGCTACCATTTAAGATGAAATTTTACATATTTATAAATGTATTCTTTACCTGACAAAGGAAACATTATAACACATTAATAAAAAGAGAAAGATAGTTAATTTAGTTCTCATATAGCTTTTGCCCTACCAAATATTATGCCTAAAAGTAGTAACTATTTTAAATGCTGTGATTAAGGCCTCTACTTCCATTTTTCCTTGTTTCAGATTTTTCATGTATTTGTCCTTTTATAAAATCCAAAAGGACAAGTAACCCAATGTAAAGAAATTATGTAAATTCCCTTAACAAGTAAAATGTAACCCATGAAAGGAATTCTGCAGGACGCTGGAACTTACCAGAGGGCCAACTCAAATTCCGGGAGAGAAGAGTAACTAGCCAGGTAGGTGCCACAGTAACTGAACGAAAGTAAAGTGTAGTCCAGAAGAACATTGCCTAAAAAATGAAATCCATTATAAGGATTTAATTATAGTCTATAGTTGATTTCCCTTTTCTAATAATTTTCACGTAATTCAAAAACATTTAGCTCTTGGAATAAAGTCTCCTGGCTGATTTCTAACATTATGAAAAGAAAGTTAAGAGCAAAATTAAGATCCATTTAAAAAAGATACTGGAGTTAAATTAAGACTATTAGTTCACTGTCTCTAGATTTCAATGTACAACTGAGCATACTGTACCATGTATTTCCCAGTGTGATCTGAAATGACCCAAAAACCTAAAATATCCCATAAATATATAAAACACTGTAATTAGAAAAGTTATTCAAACAAGTTTAAATGCCTCGGGGAGATGTAATGATTCTAGCTTACTTCCTCATCTCTAAACCTTAGGCCATGTCTGGCCCTTGGCTTAATATTTTCCAGTTCTTGGAACTACTATAAAAAGTTTTATTCTCATTTGTACCAATAGTTGACGAAATGAAATATGATTTTAAAAGTCTTAGCAACGATGTGTTTAAAATGTGCTAAAACAGTGATGTGTCTGCTTCTGCCTCCCTGTATATGAGGCTCTGGTTTTCCTTCTCCTTTATCTGATGTTCTTTGTCTTTTCTTACGCCTGTCTTTTTTACATTCATGCCACTTCTGTGTATTTTTTTAGTTGTGCATTTTTAATGGCTCTCTTTTCTGCCTTTTTACCCTCCTCACTTTAGTTGACCATAATATAATGCTAAACTTTGTCATTTATTGAATTTATTTAGCACAGTCTGATACAAAGGAAACAGCTTGTATTTTTTCAAGTGTTCAATGAAAAAATAAGAATTTTTTTTTCTGTGGAATAGAGAGAGGCCTTTATAGAATAATTTTCTATCCTTTCTATACAGACATTTCCTCCCATAACTGAATATTATTAATTTACATTTTCTTTATATTTATTTTAAATTTTAAAAAATGAATGGTTTAAACAGACTCACAAATATAGAGGACAATCTGGTGATGGCCAGAGGGGAGAGGTTTCAGGGGGACTGGGGGAAAAGAGTGAAGGGTTAAAGAAGTACAAATTAGTAGTTGATAGCTGGTTACAGGGATGGGGAGCACGGCATAGGGAATGCAGTCAGAAGTAATGTAATGGCTATGTGTGGAGCCAGAGGACAGAAAGAGCAATCAGGGGGATCGCTTCACAAACTACATAAATGTCTAACCAATGCACTATATATTTGAAACTAATAATAAAATAAAAATTTTTTAAACGCATGGCTTTTGAATACAACAAAAAGCATAAAAAGAAAAATGTATCCTCTATAATTCTACTATCAAATTTGATAAGTTTATTTCTGGTATTTTCTTCTGTGTTTACTTGTAAAAATACATATTTTTCCTTTAAATATAACTTTGCTTTTTATAGCTATAATAATCATGGTTTAAATATTATGCATATTCATTTTAAAAAATGAAACTTTGATCACAGTTATTCTTATTAGTTTATTGCTGTTGTTTACCTTACATCGAGCTTTTGATAATAATTATTTAAAAATGTGAATTTTAATGTTTGCATAATATCCCTTTAAGGGATGTTTTAACTTATTTAACCATATTCATGTTATTGGAGAAGTAGGTTGTTTCATCTTTTGCTATGATGACAGTACTGTTAACTCCTTTACATGCAAATCTTTGACCATATATCTGATTATTTCCTTATATCTAGTTCTTGAAGTGGGTTTGAGTTGGAGAAAGTAAATATCTACTTCCCAGAAAGACCATATCAATTTATACTCCTAATTTTAGGGAAAAAAGCATGCTACCAATTTCGCTGCACTCTGCCTTTCAGTTATCAGGTTTAAAAACATTATGACCTTGATAAGCAAAAAAATCTTATCTTGTTTAAACGACACTTTTAATATGAATATTGATATGGAACATTTTTATGTTTTAGATCATTTGTAGTTTTGTGGCGTGGTTAAGTTCCTTTTCCATTGTTCTTCTTTTATTCTTGTTTCATGAATGCTCTGAAAATATTTGATCATATTTGTTCCAAATATTTTCTTTAGTTTGCCTTTTAATGTTCCATGGTATTTTTGATGTTCATAAGTTTTCAATTTGTATCTAATCAAATGTCTACTTTTCTATTTTTAATTTTTTCCTTTGTGTAAAAAGTCTTCCTCATCCTGAAATCATTTCAATTTTCTACCATATTTTCTTCTACTTTTCAATGGGTTTGTTGTTGATATTGAACTCTTCATCTGATATATGGTTTGATGTATAGTATGAGTACCTAACTTATACTTCTGTTCAAATAGCTCTCTTAACACCACTGTTGAATAATCCATATCATCTATTTTTCTATGTGTATGTGGGGAAGTGTCTTTCCTCATATACTTACCTTTATTCTAGAATCGGTCCTCAGCCTTCCACTCTTTCACTGATCTGGTGATCCCTACACCAATACCACACTCTTAGTTATTGTAGCATCATAATGTAAAAAGGGCTCTCTGCCTTGCCATCATTCTCTTTCAAATTATTCCCCTTCTCTACTTTTTGTCCTTTCAGATGAACTTTGGAATCATTTCATTTAAGTACTCCTGGCTCTCTAAAACATATGATAAACCTATGAATTACTTTCTGTGAAGAATAACAGAAATATATTTATAATAATCAGGCTTTCCATCCAGGAATATGTCTCTATGTAAATATTTCAAATCAGTGATTTTCACGTAGTTTTATTCACCGAGGTCAATCACATTTCTTCTCTGAATTATTCCTAAGTATTTAAATCTAACTGCATGGATATTTATTTTGAAACCAGCATCTTTAAAAAAAATTTTTTATTACTCTTTTTTAATTTTCATGTTTCAATTAGAGTTGACATCAATATTATTTTATATTAGTTTCAGGTATGCAGCACAGTGGTTAGATATTTATATAATTTACGAACTGATTCCCCCCAATTATTCTAGTACCCACCTGGCACTATACATAGTTATTACCTTATTGACTATGTTCCCTATGCTGTACTTCACATCCCTGTAACTGTTTTATAACTACCAGTGTGTACTTCTTAATCCCTTCACCTTTTTCACCCAATCCTCAACCCCGCTCCTATCTGGCAATCATCAGTTTGTTCTCTGTATCTATGAGTCTGTTTTCATTTTGTTTGTTTGAAACCAGCATCTTATTGAGCACTCTTTTATTGGTCCTAGTGGACTACTGCATTACCCATTATCTCCTTTCCCATAGCTATAATATTTCTCAGTTTCAAATTGTTGCATTGGCTAGAACTTCCAGGCTGATATTAAAAAATAATGGTATCAACAGGTATCTTTATTGACTTATTCCTAATTTTATTGTGAATGCCTTTAGAGTTTCATTATTCAATATGTATGTTGGCTATTGGTTTGAATTAACTTTCAATTAGCTCGACAGGGCTTTAGTCAAATAAGCAAGCTGAGGAAATTTTAAAGATGAAGGGTAGAGTTAGAGTACACATAAATAGTTCCCAATGTATAAATGGGTTATATTTTAAACGTTGTTTTAATCTGTGAGAACACAAATTTCCCAACAAATAAAATGTTAAATTATAGTGAAGTTCTCTGGCTTGACCCAAACACTTATTTGACACATAAGTCTACAGAACTAAGACCAGGATTAAGCTCGCCTGAGATTTCTGTCCATGATGTGTTAAATGAGGGACTCATTAGATGGAGGATCCAGTAGATGTGCAGGTCTGGGTCAGCTGTATCTAAGAATGAGTCCATAATAATTTAAATGGTAGGTAACATTGATTGACATATTATATATATTATGTATGTCATATGTCATATAATGACCTATTAAATATGTGTAAATAAAATTTCATTTATTATCATCGCTGCCTTAATAGTAGGTACTACCATTATCCCCATTTCATGGAAAAGGAAATTGAGGCTCAGAGACTTATCTTTAGAAGTTATACAACATCAATTCACTCGGATTTTCAACAAATCATCAGAAAAGAAAAAAGTCATTCTGAAAAAGTTTTTCAAACTGCATTTAGTGCTATAAAAGAGTCTTCTAGCATAGTGCTTCTTAAGCATAATGTGCATATGAATCACCTGGGAACTCTTGTTAAAATGAAGATTCTGAATCAGTAAATCTTGGATGGAGAAGAGTTTCTGCATTTATGACAAACAGTCTAGGTGATGCCAGTGTAGAAGGTAAGCAGACCACATTTCAAGTAGTAAGGCTCTAACCCACTTAATTAAATCCTTTGTGATCAGCATGAGTCCTTCTTGAAAAAATGTGTATTACAAGAAGAAATCTTCCAAAGAAAATCTTCATTTATAAGAACTAGATTTGCTTACATTTTATAACAAAATTATGTTATAACAAATTTATGGCAGAGAAAGAGTCTTACAGGATACCTTTTAATTTGGTCCTTCTGGTTAATCCAGGAAAGTTGTATATGTAGATGAGGGGTTTTAGCTTCCGGTCAGAAAAAGCCACAACTTCATAAGGAACATTAGTTGCCACGACGCCCACGATTCCATTCATACACTGAAGCACAGTCTTTTTCTTAGTTTCAATATTAATAAATACTACAAAATTCCCACAAGAGTAGCAAATGGTGCTGTCGTTGACAAAATGAACATTCTGCTTAGGGAATCCTTGCACCCATCTTTAGGGAAAAGATATGTCACCATCAATATAATATATTTAAAATATTTCCTTTTTTTGAGAAAAGTCATCAGAATCTCTGAAACATAATTATTCTATTTTCACCCTCTTTCTGCTCAAAACAATCTCTAAGATAAAAGAATCCTTATTCTGGCTTCGAAGAAGGTTTGAGTCCAGGCACTACAAAAAATTAAATATAGACCTCAAGTTCCACAGGTCTCAAGAGCTTTCTTCAGAGAACTTTTTCAGTGAAGCTAATTCTCTGATCAAACCTGAGAAAGTCTCAGAAGGATTTCTAGGGTCTTGTATACTTGAAAAAGAAAAAGAGAAAACAGCAGAGAGAGAGAGAGAAACTTGATCTTAATAGAAAACAGGACATATTTTGCGCCTTTCTTTTATAATTAGCTTTGATTTTAAAAATAAATTTTAAGAAACAACTTTGAATCTGACAGCCTGCTTTGTGGTTGTAAGGGGAGTGGGAAAATTGCTTCTTTACAAAGATGAAGCACGGGGAGCCATGTTTTCGATCTAAAAATACAGATAAACACAGAAAATAAAAGGAATTAAGTAAACATGAATGAAAAGGCTAGAACACAAAAGGAACATACTCAAGTAAGAAATGTGTGGTGGATGTATGCTATAAGTAAGAGTTTGAGTTGAGGGGAGATTCTCGTTTTATTTAAATATTAAAGATATGCTTAAAGAAAAATGGAGAAGGCAAGAGAAGGGCACTGGCTTTGTAAGAAGCTTTATGGGATTGGAGAGTACACTCGAGATCGGCGGAATATGTTGTGTGGAACAGACTGCAGGTAACACTCTAGAATATGGAAAGAAATACCACCTTTATCTGTGCAGCGCTTTATGCTTTTCAAAGGCCACTATAAATGCAAATAATTCCAAAGTTAGTGGTTAGGAGTAAGGAGGAAGAAACTGCCGGCCCTAAATTGGGGAAAAAGAAACCGAAGACTATAAGGATGAGATGGGACTGTCATTGGGATGGGGGTGGAGAGGGGAGGGTATATTTATAAATGGTCAGAGAAAAACAGATCACTGGGGCAACACTGAGCCAGAAAGAGGAGGCAGAAATGAAGAGTGGAGGAGAAATTTTGGTGGCTCCATGAGTGAGGACAGCCAATGCTGGGCAAGCGAGCAGGTGGGGAAAATAAAGGAGGGTGAGGGGGCAGGAGGGAGGACAACTAGAGATGTAGTCATTGAATAAGGGGATGGAAAGAAGGGTCTACTGGAAGGCGTTAGGGTTTGAGGAGAAGAGGTCGAAGTTTCTGGGAGAGCAGATCTAAAGAATGGGAGTTAGAAGCGGGTAGGGAAGGGATGAAAGTCAGAGGAAGAGTTTCCGCAAAGTCCGTCGCTGGGCGGGAACGCCGCACCTCACGGACAGGGACGCGTAGAGGTTCTCCTCTAGCTCTCGGACTTGCGCCATGGGCTGTGTTTCTCTCAGACGGCCCTGGGCAGCAAACGATGGACCCGGGCTCTGGTCCACAGCCCTGACTCCGAGGCGTCTGGCTACGGGCGGCGCAACCTCCGCTGTTTGCACCGTGGCCAGGAGACAGTAACCCCTGCGCCCATTGGCTCTTCTCTTTGGTCTACTCCTTCTAGAGCCGAGAGGATTGGTCTAAGCGCTGCCACGTATTGGCCAATGGGCGAACGGTGAGCGAAGAGATGGGCGGGCCCCTTGGAAAGGATGCGGGAGTGGCCCAGCCCGCGGCAACTACTGGCAGTATTATTAATAAATATAGCAAAAATTAATATTGAATGCTGACCAAGCCAGACGTTGTTTCAAGCTCCATGCAGGAATTATTTCATTTAATCTTCAAATCCCCTAGATGCCCATTTTACAGGTGAGAAAAATGATAAGGAAAGTAACTTGCTTAAAGCTATAAAGCTGAGTTGGATTTAAAACATCTAGTCTAAATTTAGAACTCTGAGCCTTTAGTTACCATATTACACTTTCAAATGTACCCTCCGCTATTTAAAAGAGGCAGTTTCTAGAAGTAACCCGATCAAAAGGTCAGCAGCTTGTTCTTGCTTCTTCCCTTCCCTCTCGTACCCGCCCTTGTCATCTCTCCCTTTCCTTCTCTTCCCCTTCAGTCCTCTCCTTTTCCTTTCCCTCCTTCTTCAGGTCCCTTCTTCCCATCCTGCCACACTCTCTCCATTTCATTCACAAATATTTACTATCTCCTTTGCATTGCGCTAGTCACTTGGAACAAAATAATGAGCAAAACAGATAAAATTCCTTTCTTCTTGGAACCTAGTGACAGGTGATGGTGGTGGTGGAGGTAGACATCCACTTTATTCCACAAATATAGACTGAATTAAGAAGAAAAGGAACGTGATATATTATGAGAGCTTATGTTGGGGTCCTCACCTAGTTGGATGGGCAGTGTCAAAGATGGATTCTGTGTGAATAGGAACCCTCATACACTGCTGGTGGGACTGCAAATTGGTACAGCCACTATGGAAAACAGTATGGAGGTTCCTCAAAAAAACTAAGAATTGACCTACCATATGATCCAGCAATCCCTCTACTGGGTATTTACCCCAAAGACTTGAAAACCCATATCCGAAAAATATTTGCACACCAATGTACATAGCAGTATTATTCTATGCTGCTATGTACAGTGGCCAGGACATAGAAACAACCGAAGTGTCCTACAATAGATGATTGGCTAAAGAAGCTGTGGTACATATATACAATGGACTATTACTCAGCCATAATGTTGCAGGAAGCGACACCCGAGGGAGGAAATTAGACGCTCAGACAACTTTATTAGAGGAAGGAGAATTTAATGCCAGTGGACAGCATGGGGCAATCAACAGACCCAAAGCACGATCTTTCTTTGGTTAGATTTCTTACAGCTTATATACCCTTGCAGTGTCCATGCAAGGGGCGCGTGATTCCTTTGTCTGAGGTTTCACGTGTGCTTCATGACTCACGATGGGAGGGAGAGCTTTGGATGGGGGGCTGCAAGGGGGGAGAAATTTCCAGACCAGGTTGTCTTACAGGTCGTTTGTTTTGTAGAACCCACGACCTTGGTGTTATCAGCACCATTATAGGATTCTTGAATAGAGACAGGACCTGCTCAGTGGATTCCTATCCAAAGGTGAGCTCTAATTGTAACATAACAAGCAGTTTTACACAGTCTTGTTATTCCTACACAGCTACAGAGATAAGAACATTAGTTGGATAGCAAGCTATAAATCAACAGATATGGGCTGGAGAATCCTAGAGGTGGGGGAGGTAGCTCTGGGAAAACATGTTAGCTGGAGAGCACTGGGCAGAATGGGGGAAGAGAGCAGTTTTAACCGGCTGAGTCGGTTATTTCTGCAGGCCCTTTCCTTTGCATTTTTTTCAGATGCCCCCTCTCCTCTCTCAATAAGAAGAGATGAAATACTGCCATTCATGACAACATGGATGGACCTCGAGATAATCATGCTAAGTGAAATAAGCCAGACAGAAAAAGTTGAAAATCACATGATATCACTTATATGTGGGATATAAACCTAAAGGCAACAAATGGTCAAGACAAACAAACAGAGACTCATGGACATGAACTATAGACTAGTGGTCACCAGAAGGTAGGGGGTGGGGGAGGAAGGGGCAGGTAGATGGTTAAAGGGGGTCAAATATAGGGAGGTACGAGGAGGGTGAAGTGGATAAAGGGGGATCAAATATATGATAGCTGAAGGAAACTGGACTTTGGGTGGTAAAAACAATAGAATATACAGATGTCATAATGTACACCTGAAAATTATATAATTGTATTAACCGATGTTACCCCAATAAACTTAATTTAAAAAAAGATGGATTCTGTGCATATGTGCTGTTTTCGCTGAGGGTCAAAAGATGAGGAGTGATTGTTAGGGTGTGTGGGGAATGGGCAGAGGTCAGTTTTTGGAAAGGTATTAAGGCAGGACAACAGATTGGATGAACTGGGAAGGGCAGTATGAATGGAGCAGAGGAAGATGAGTAGAAAATACTGAAGATAAGGCTGGAGAAGGAGCCAAGGGCCAGGTAAAGGCCAAGTTGAGAATTCTGGTATTTATCCTAAGAGCCATGGAAAGACATTACATGGTCTTAAACAGGGGAATAACATGATCAGATTTATGTTTTTAAAAGATTATTCTGTCTGCAGGAAGATTATCACTTGGGTAGGGCAGTAGGGAGTATAGAAATAGGATCTGTTAGGAGTTGATTTTATGGCCCTAACAAAGGGAACTAAAGCAGGGTTTCTCAGGCTCGACACTATTTGCATTTTGGGCTGGACAGGGGTACAACACACAAACCTCACACTGTTCAAACACAGTAAGTCTTTTGTTTCAGGGGCCTGGGAAAAAGTGGAGAAGCATTCCTCTGGGGCAGGAAAGGGACTAGTCACAATGGTAGATCTCTAAGCTTGCAGTCATGCTAGGGGAATGCTGAGCACTGTATCCCCCAAGACGGATGGGACCTCTAAAGCATGACGCCCATGGCAGGGGCACCTCTTGTGACTCTCTGTTGGTGGCACCATGTCACATGTTTGACAATCTATGTACTTAGTGAAAGATTAAATAATGTAGGAGGAAAACTTCGTAGGAGCTGATGAAAGGGGAAACAGTTTATAAGAATGATAAAATACATTATAAATATAGGAATCAATTTTCATTGTGGACAAATATCACTTAAAATAGCACTTTAGGAGAGGATTAAGTACCAAGTTTTTGAAGACCATTGTTTATCATCATTACACATTTAAGATTTGAGTTTGAATAACTTCAACAAGATTTAAAATCCTCTTCAAAAGCTTCAAGTCTCATCTGCATTAGACTCTCCATTGAAACTTCTCCCAAAAGTTAAAACTTAAAAGCTCTAAAATCCATCAGTATATTTCACTTTATATCCTTTCATTTGACTTGCCTTCAATTTCCTTTACTTTATGGGTCTTTCATATTACTTGTGTTCCCTTAGACTAGAAAGAAACAGTGATTTCCAAAAAAATATATGTCCTGTGGCCATAAGTTTTTACTGGTAGAAACCTGGACTGACAAGTTTATAATCTGGTGTTTCATTGTATTTTATGACAAAAGCTTGAGTCCACAAGAAAATGAGAATGAAGTGGTGAAAATATCTGGGTTCAGATTATACTCTCAGAGGCTAAGAGGTTTACAGAAAAGACCCCTGAACCTAAAAGTTCATGTTCTTCTTCTGTCTCTGCTTCTTACTGGGTGGGTGATAACTGGAAAAGTCACTGAACCTTTCTGAAATTTAAATTCATCATCCGTAAAGTAAATGTGATAATATTTTCCCTGCTTATCTTCATAGGGTTGTTATGAGGATCAAATGAAATAATGAATATGAATAGAACTTTATATAAAATATGCAATACAGACACATGGTCCTGTTACATAGTTGCAAGTTATTTCCCTCTTCTGTTGAGCCCTGGAATGAAGATGATTTACATGCACACTGACTGCATGCATCACGTTCAGGCTGGCTACCTGGTTACAAGGCTATGCTAAGTTTTTTTTTCTGAGTACATAGAATACTATTGGGGGCTAATTCTAAGAAGAACATTCTCAAGTTCCCTTAAATTATTAATTAGCATGAGTGACACAAATTTATATTCTAAAACAATTATGAATTGGAACATATTAATGGTATGATCTGTTTTTAAAATGAAAGAACATGAAACAAAATTTCACCATGCATCTCACATGGTAACAATAAATAATGTTTCAGATATCTGTGTGTGTATTTATTTTTATACTTGATCATTAAATAAAATGCATTTTTCCCTTTAAAAAGGTCAATAAGTACTTTAGAGGTGTTTATGAGGGAGACATAGTGTATTTCATCAAATCTAAGATAAAATGATAAGGGGAAAAATCTACCAATAAAATTACAATAGAATTCTTTCTCATCACCCAGAATTTTTATTTTATACTTATTGAAAGAACGCTTTTAAACTTAGATGTTTATCACAAAAGAACTCAAACTTATTTAGAAATATATTTTTATCCTATATTACTCTTGTGCAAGTATAAAAAAGAAAATATAAGTGACATAAGCTAAGATGTTACTACAGCTTCTTCATTTTTAGAATACAGCTCTTTTGAATAACAATTCAAATCAGTCATAAGCATTCATTTCCCCAACATCCTCCGCCCCAGCATTGTCCTCTGTGCCAATAAGAGCATTTCATTTAATACGCAGCAAGAATACTCTCTTACTATCTCTGGGATCCTCTTCCAAGCCACTGACATCCACTCTGCAAATTTAAGCACAAACAATAACATCTATGTCAGATGTCGGGACTGCACCCAGCCTAGTGATTTTAAGACATAGCCCTATTTTCAGAGGTGTTCAAAAGTGAAGAAATGTATAGCTTAGAGAGACAGTACCTAGAAGGTATGTCTTATCCCTAGGATCTTTTAAGACTTGATCTTTAACCAGCAGAATCAGTTGAGGTTAGCCCACTCAGGTTAATTATTGACAATTACAGATGCAAAAATGCGAAATACTGTGTTTTCCCCTGTGGCTAACAGCAGTGTGTATCCAGATATTCACATGCTAGGCACATAACCCCAAAGGGCTTGGAGATGAGCCACTATAATACAGAGCAACGCTACAGTCTAGTAGTTTCCTGGAACGCATATTTTCTTCTCAATTTATTTCTTTGATGAATTAATTGTTTACTTTATTAATATATTAGATCTTTCAAATGATTACAACAAAATGTTATACTAGTCATACTAATTAGAGAACCAGCCATTCCAAGTAAAAGTTCTCAAATAATACCTTGATCTGAAACTTTTAGTTTGGTCAGTCAGAGGTTTTTCCTGGCCAAGTTTAAATTTACAGGGTTAATTTCCATGATGTCATTAATGTGCTAAAAGACCTCGTAAAAAGTTAATTTTCTAAAAAAGAGTTAAACAAGATCCATGTTTTAGCAAAACTATGGTCTATTTTTTTCACTTAGTATTTTCAATGACAAACAATTAGTTAATACTTATTCTGTGTCAAGAACTGTTCTAAGTGCTTTCTATATATTTACTAATTTAATTCTTCGAACTCTGTAAAAGAGACATTAGGTTTTTCTGCCCCATTTTACAGATGAGGGAACTGAGACATAGAACTTTCCCACATTCATAGGATTAATAAGCGGTTACTATAATTCATATGGTTTCATAATAAATTCATATGTCGAATTACAAATTTTTAAGTTCATATATTGAAGCTCTAATCCCCGGTACCTCAAAATGTGACTTATTTGGAAATAGGTTCATTGTAGTTGTAATTACTCCAATTAAAATGAGGTCATACTGGATTAGGGTGGATGCCCCCCACCCCAATCCAATGTGACTGGTGTCCTTATAAAGAGGGTAAATTTGGAAACAGACATGCACACAAGGAAGGATGCCATTTGAAGATGAAGGCAGGGATAGAGTGATGCTTCTATGCTGGAAAGAATGCCAAAGATTGCCAGCAAACCACTGGAAGCTAGAGGAGGGGCACCAAACAGATTCTCACATTCTTCAGAAAGAACCAACCCCATTGACACCTTGATCTCGGACTTCTAGCTTCCAGAATGGTGAGAATAGATTTCTGTTGTTTAAGCCACTCAGTTTGTGGTACTTTGTTACTCTAACTCTGGGAAACTAATACAGGGCTGGAGTCAGGTTCAAACCCAGGCAGGAAGGCTGGAAGATCCAGTATGCTTATTACCTTACTCTCCACCTCTCTCATAATAGCGCTAATCAAAATAAAAAACAGACCCCCTGCCCCTGCAAATAAATGGCACAGGAGTCACCAGCTTTCAAATCTAGACAGATAAGCAAAACATTGACTAGCTTTCGTCATATCCGTACCATGTGCCCTGGAACCTCTCTTTCCTAACCCCTAAGAGGGGCTGTTTGAGCAGACGCTATGGCCAGATATTTTTCAAAGACCCATGGGACTAAATTTACTCAGTCTACCTGACTGACTCTGAGCCTGTGCCCCTACCAGAGCTTCGAAATCCAAATGTTTAATAGATTTTTGAAAGCAGAACCATCTGAGGTTAGAATACCCAATTCGTTTACTTTGTGTTGAAATTTAAAGGATGTGTTCTATGGGTGACAGTAGGGGCAGTGGCCTTCCCAGTAGTTATATTAAGCTAGTACTGACAGAAAAAGGAAAAGTCTGTCCAGATGGATGGGCAACCTGTCCCTGCGCCACTGACAGGAACCTTTGGAGAGTACGTTCTGGAATGGTGAGCCAGCCCTGGGCCCAGGCCACAGGCCCTGAGGTTAGGGATGCCTTGGAGAAGAAAGAGAGCTACCTACCATCAGATCCGTGCCACGTGAGAGCGCCTCGAGCGCGCTTCCCAGTGAGGGCCGGAAATATGGAGATCAGGGTCAGGAGCGGACCCGCGTGGAGGGCTGACGGGAGACCACAATCGTTAGTGGTCAGGCAATGGCCCTGAGGGTTTCTTTTGTTCATCTCCTCGTGGACGCATCTCTCGGCCAGCACGATACGCTTTGGCACAACCACCAGCTGCAGGGGTTTAAGGGCGATCCCCACAAAACCAGGAAGGCGAGCGACAGGTGGGCGTCTCGGCGGCGATTTCCCGCGAGGCTTTGGAGTTGCGGAGGCTGCGCGCGGCGGTCCAGGCTGTCCACCTGGGTTCCTATGACTTTGCGCTGCGGGAGCACAGAGAGGTCATAGGAACCTGGCACAGGCGGAGTTGGCCCCCACCCCTGATTCGCACTTGTGAGGAAGGAAGGGAGGGAAGAAAGGGACGACCTACTTGCTGAATCGCCTGCAAACGCGGAAGCGAGATCAGACTGCGCTTCGCCACGATGTCCGGAGCATCAGCCAGGAGCCTGGGGAAAGGTGAGGCTTGCCCGCCGCGAGCGGTGGGGTTAATCTCGGCGACCCCCGGCCGCGGGTCCCGGTGCGGCTGCTCCGGAGCCGAGACTCCGGGAGGGCCCCCTACCTCAGGGAACAGGGTTGGGCTGCAACACGCGGGACCTCTCCACGGCCGGCCTGGGGGTGGCGGGAGGCTGAGGGTCCCCGCGGCTCTCCGGGCCATCACCGCCTTCGCTTCTCCTCGACAGGGAGTGCGCCCCCAGGACCGGTCCCGGAGGGCCTGATCCGCCTCTATAGCATGAGGTTCTGCCCCTTCGCCCAGAGAATGCGCCTTGTCCTGAAGGCCAAGGGAATCCGGTGAGGACCGAGGCAGAGGCCGCTACCTTAGCCCGCCGGGAACCTGCAGCTACGGGCGCCTGGAGGTCGGGTGGGGTGGAGGAATGTCGGATGGGTACCCCGGAGCTTCCTTTACTGCAAAATAAATTACTATTCTCAGCCTTTTCCGGGAGCATAGCAAGTTACAGACTCTCTCTCTGTGGAGCGGGATGGAGGGACTGCCACAGACTCCAGCAGTCTAGGACACCCCCTTTAAATAACATTTTATGGATTAGAAAAACTAGGGCGCCAGTAAAGTTAGTGACAGGCAGTAAGCCGCCCTTTTAGCTATGGTAGATCGCTGATTCTTCGTCCACTGCCCTTTCACTTTCTTTCTTTCTTCTTTTTTAAAATTGTTATTTATTATTATTTATGCCTATAGCACCTGGTCTTCCTAGGTGGTCTCCCATCCAAGTTCTAACCAGGCCCGACCCTGCTTAGCTTCCGAGATCAGACGGGATGGGGCTCGTTCAGGGTGGCATGGCCGTAGACCATGGACTGTGGTGACTCTACTGGGGCCTGAACCCAGGACTTTATGCGTGTAAAGCAGATGTGCTAACTGCTACACTATGGGACCACGGCCATGCTCCTTCACTTTCACTCCACTTCTCTATGTTCGCTTTATATAACTGCTGTTATTCCGTTCCCTTATCGAATAGTCAATAATTAACCCTCGTACAGAGTCCAGACCTTCATCTTCCTGGTAGAGTGCTGAGTTAACTATACACACATGTTCCTATAGGTTGGGTTGTTGGTTGAGTCAAATAAAGTGTCTGTGCCTAAAAATTCGGTCCTTTATGAAGCCTAATTGACACTATCATGGTTATTGGCACATGGGTTGGCCACAAGAATTATGCAGTAGTCACTTGTCTTTTTCCTGGCAATGCCAAGTATTCATTCATTGGAACCACCTCCCTTTGGAATCTGTGGTGTGGAAGTTTAAAACATAGCCCCCATTCTTAAATTTTCCATCTATGTGCTTAAGGTTTATAAATGAATTTTAGTCTTCTATGGGAAGAATTAGGCAATTCTTTTTCCTAAAAGAAATGTAAGCTGTATTCTAGAGAAAGAAAATTTTTAGGATTAGCCATCACTTCGTTAAGATTGGCATCTTATTTGGATGAAATCAATTCTGAACACAGCGAAATACTCAATATTTAGTAACATTTATCCAAAACACTGTATTTTATCCAAATACTGTAATATTTGCTATATTAAAATTCTTTTATTACAAGTAAAAGAAAATCAATTCAAATCGGATTGACGACTTATCTTGGGCTCATGTAAGTGAAAAGTCCAAGAGCAAGACACAGCTGGATTTGGGACACAAAGTCCTGGGTTCTGTGCCTCTCTGCAACTCTTGGTCAGAAACAACCTTCCTTACTGGGACAGTTTTCCAAAGGAAAACTGAAATGATTTTGCCATTATAGTGTGTGTATGGGGCGTGGAGAGTGGTCACGGCTGTCAGGTAGTGCAAACGACAGTAATCTGCTACACTGATGGATCAGTTTTGAGTCCCAGGAGACTTTCATCAAAGAGGTACTAGATTTTACCACACGATATAACCTAGCAAAGCATGGTTTTCTCTAAAGGTGCATCGTTCAACTTGTGGCAGAAGTGTTGACTTGTTGGCTCACAATGCCAGGTTACCACCAAACGCACATGTGTTCTGAGAACCTTCTTTATCACAAAAGCCTGGGATCTACCTTTGGTTTTCATAGTATAAAGTTTCAGAAATACTGATAATTCCTTGGCAGGGGGCCTCATTTTTCTTGCATTGGCTTTTATCTGAGTGTCTAGTATTCTCTCAGCACATGAAGCTTCTACTACACACACACACAGACACACACACACACACACACATGTTTGTTTCCATGGGGGATTACTTATTTAAATCCTCAAAGTAAATGCTTTTCTAGCTACTGCAATAGATAGAAAAATAGGAAACAAAGTTTTGGTGTATGTTATTTTTGAGTAATCCATTCTATTGAGCAGTTATCCAGCTTTGGCAATTATGTAGACTTGGCTTTAGCAGTTATGTGAAATTTTCCTCTTATTTCCTCTAAAATCTCTCAGGCAAGGTACAAATTAGATCTAATTACAGTCTGAACATAGCCCCAGGCTTCTCCTGTTTGCTTCCTTTTGGGTTGACTTTTTATGATTTACCATGCAACATTTGAAAAAAAATATCAAGGCATGGAGATTTAATCTGAAAGCTTATTTTATGGGTGGATTTATTATTATTATTATTATTATTATTATTATTATTATTCCTTAATATCCTTGTAAAAAGCAAGGAACTTTCTATTCAAATTAGCAAAAGGAATTAAATTTTATCATGTTGATTTTCATATAGTGGTAGTGGACATAATTCAATTTGTTGCCTCATATAATTTACAATTAAGATACCTCTTAGTCAAAAATAGAGTATCTTATTGACAATCGTGAAGCATTTCCACTTATTTATTCATTTATTCGACGAATATTTACTGAGTTCCTATTTGAAAATATTTTTATTTTATTCAAAGCATTTAACTCTATAATTTGCTTTTATGTGTTTATTAATATAAATGAGACACATAAGATTCCTGCTTTAATGGAGCTTACATTCTAGGGAGCTGTCATAATAGACATGTAAATAGGTGATCAAAGTAATTTCAGATACAGATGAGTTCAATGAGGAAAGTAAACAAGATGATCATGGAATGGAGGCTCTCAGCTGCTTCAGAACAGATGGTCAGGAAGGGCCTCTGAGCATGTTAGACCTGAGAAGACAGGCAGAGAAGGCAGAGAACCAGTAAGTGCAAATGCTCTAAGATGAGAACATGTTTGGCAAATTCAAGGAATATAAAAAAGGCCACTGTGGCCAGATCATAATGATTAGAGGGAAAGTCCGTAGGAAACAAGTATGACAGGTAAGCAGGGGCAAGATCAAATATGCCTTGCATGTCAAAGAAAGTGGTTTAGAGTTTATTCTCTTTGCTATGAGGAAGCAGGAGGGTGGTCTGATCTAATTGTCTTTTCTCAAAGCTCCACCTGGCTATGTATGGAGAATGGATTGTAGTGAGGCCACAGTGGAAGCAAAGAGGCCACTGGGGGAATATTGTAGGGGTCCAGGTGGCAGATGATATTTTGGACGAGATAGCAGTGGTAAAGGTGAGAAGTGAGTAAAGTTAGAATATGATTTGGAGGTCTAGCTGACAGGTCTTGCTGATGCATTTGACTCGAAGAGAGGGGGCAGGAGGAAGGAATCAAGGCTGAGTTGGCTCCTAAACTTGGGGTCTGATAGCTAAGTGGGTGGTAGGACCTAAGAGGATTTATTCAGAAGTACAAAAAATGTTTCACTCTCTTCGTTGTGCCTTTCAGGCATGAAATCATCAACATTAACCTGAAAAATAAGCCTGAGTGGTTCTTTAAGAAGAATCCCTTTGGTCTGGTGCCAGTTCTGGAAAACAGTAAGGGTCAACTGGTCTGTGACTCTGCCATCATTTGTGAGTACCTGGATGAAGCATATCCAGGGAAGAAGCTGTTGCCAGAAGACCCTTATGAGAAAGCATGCCAAAAGATGTCCTTTGAGTTATTTTCAAAGGTGTGTATATGAGAAATTCAGCTCCCATTTGAAAAATCTTTGCTTTTTTAAGTGACAGCAGTGCTGTCATTAATGGTTCAGTAATTTGGGAAAGGAAGACAAAACAGGATTATAGTCTTGTCAGTTCTGATGTGTCCTTCAAGCCCTTTCTTGATCAGTTTCTGTTTACCTCTCTAAAGTTACTCCTTTTCACTTTTCTACTGACATTTTTATATTACAGCCATAATGAATGTTTTCAGTTTTCCCAAACTCGTCACCTTATCAACTCTTGCTGGAGGACTCTTCCCCTTCTCACTTTGCCTGGTCATCTCCAAATCCTTTTTCATCTATCTGCTCAGATATTGCTGCCTTCTAGAAACTTGTCCAGACGGGCTGCATGCCCAACTCTGTTCCATCATGGACTGACGTTTCCCTGTCGGTGACCGCTTGCCTTCTTACCTGGTGTGTTGCACCAGGGCTGTGAGCAACTCGTGAGAGTGAAGGCAGTGTTTCTATTACTGTTGGCTCATTGCCTAGGCTTACGACTAGCTCTGCCACTTCTAAGTTGTGTGACTCTTAGCAAGTTACTTATTGCTTTATCTCGTGCCTCAACTAATCATTGGTAAAATGAGTATAATTGTTCCCGCCTCATAGATAAAACCCAATTAAGATAAAAAACCAAGAGCAGAGTCCAACACACAGTAGATACTTTGTGTTCTTGTTTTGGCCAATGTCTACTTTGTGTTGGCAGTAGCTCCAGTGAAGGCAAGCTGTACTGACATTGATGGGATTTCGGGGAATTCTCCTGTAATTTTATGAGTGCCTGTTTAAACTAGGATGAGTAGACTTCTGTCTTTTGCAATGAGATGATACCAAAGACTGAAGTATTAAAATATACAAACCACTACAGCATTAAAGCATGTGGCATTACACCTGTCAGGTCTTCAGGTAGTAAGTCCCCTTTCATCAGTCTTCTCACGTCTTTCTTAAGGTAGAAATCAGAAAAATTCTCTTCCTCAGCTCCGTTTTGCAGCTGGGGCCAAGGCCTTAAACATAAGGTCTGAGGCTCTCCTGTCAGGTATATACATGATAGAGTTCAATTCAGAAATAAGCCATGTGAGAAAATAGGCTTGGGGGGGCGGGGCACTGGTTCTGGGAGTGAGAGTGGCTGGTGGCAGAGCTTCTGGCTTTCAGGAGCCATGGTGGTTGCAAGATTAAATTCTACAGTAGAAACAGTTTTGGTGCTGGTGGCATTAATTACTTCAGAGTCCAGTTTCTGGCAGTGGTACAAACTGTAACCTCTAGTTTCAGCTCACTGGCAGCAGTGGGTGCTTTTCATCAGGCCAGTCTGAGCATGATTTTGGAATGTTCCAGCTTAGTTCCATGCCTGTTTGTTCAGCTTCTCAATAATTCAATGAGACAGTATTCTCTCAAGATATTTTTGGCTCAAACTTGCCCAAGTGAGTTCTGTTATTTGCAACTTATAAAATCCTGAGCAGTACAGCATGTTAGGCCACAAAATTTGTTTCTAAGATCAGAATATGACCTCTGTGAACACACAAACTGGTGTGTCCTTGAAGTTTCTAGAACACTGACACTGGGATTATGGGGGTTCTATTGTGCATTTATGAGGCCGGTACAATTAGCTTCCCACCAATAAATTAAATTATTCTCTGTCTAGGTACCATCTTTGGGAGGAAGCTATATTAGAAATAAAAATAAGGAAGACTGTTCTGGCATAAAAGAAGAACTTCGCAAAGAATTCAGCAAGCTTGAGGAGGTAATCAATCACTCCACCTAGCTTTTATCAGAGTAAATGATATACTATATCTATCCTCTTCTTCCTTCTACTCTTTTCTTCATATTCCCATTTTCCAAATCATTTTATTAGCAATAATACCAAATAAGAAATTTTAGTTTATAACAGATTGCCATAAGCTGTTGTGTTTAAGATATAAACCAAAACACCTAAAAACATTTTGTCATGGGCTTGCTTTTAAAACGTTTTGTTGGACTGACATTAAAATAACAAGGAAAAAAGGAAATTCACCAACATTTTTACAATATGTCACCTGTTTGTTTTCATGCTTGTTTCCAACCTGTGTCCATGCATTAAAAAAAAGATTAACATAACTGTCATCAGAGCATAGATACCATTCTGTTCTTTTTTTCCACTAAGTATTATATAATAAACTTTTTCCGCCAAGAAGAGTTTGCCATGAATCTTACACTTGGCAAAGCTGAGCTGTGTTTCACCTCCTTTGGTGGAGAGCTGCCATTTGGGCCTTTAGATTGAGTCTTCCTCTTGCCTTTGAGACATTCCAAATAGGTAGATTTAAACAATCAGTCTATAATGCAGAATGTTATATGGGCCCTGAGAAAAATGATAGACGTTTTATAAAGGGTAAGTTGGTTTTGTGTTGATTAACCAGATAATATTCTCAGTTCCCCCCTTGACAAAACCATAATTCCAATATACCTTCTTAAATTTCAGAAACATATTATTTGTGCTTGGTTTTCAAATAATTTTATTTGGCATCTGTTTAATAGTCAATCTAGTTATTTCCAGTATATTTTAAGTAATTTTTTTAATTGAAGCATCATATGCAGAGAAGTACTGAAAGCCTAAGAGTATACCTTAATGAATTTTTATAAAGTGAACATAGTCAAGGAACCAGCACCCATGTAAGAAACGGAATATTCGTTTTGGCTATTTTTTGTATTTTATACAAATGGAGTCATGTAATATGCAATCTTTGGGGTCTGGCTTCTTCAATTACAGTATTAGGTTTGTGAAGTTCATCTATGTTGTGTGTCATTCATTACTATTCTTTGTATAGTATTCTGACATATGACTGTACCACATTTTTAAAATCCTTTTCACTCCTGATTGACAGTAAACATTTTTATTTTAGGGCTATTACAAGTAATGCTGCAGTGAACATTATTACACATATCTTTCGGTGAATGTAAGTTCACATTTCCAAGTAGAATTACTGGGTTATAGAGTATGCATGCACTCAGCTTTAGTAGATACTGTTAAAACATGGTTGTAAAAATTTACATTCCTATCAGCAGTGGTTCCATACCCTTGCCCACTTTGTCTTGTTCATTTTAGACATTCTAATAGATGTTCGTGGTATTACATTGAGTTCTAATTTGCATTTCCCTGATAACTAATGTAGTTGAGCACCTTTCAAATGGTTATTAGTCATTTGGACATCCTTTTTGTGAAGTGTACGTCTTGCTCAATTTTCTGATAGGTGTTAGCCTTTTTTTCTGTTGATTCCCAGGAGTTCTTTTTATATTCTGAATACCAGTCCTTTGTTATATTACAAAGATCTTGTACTCTGTAACTTATTTTATGTTTCTCCACCTTGCAGTTTATTTTGTTGATTGTTTTGTTCATTTTAAACAGATTCTAAAGCTTAATGTGATCAAATAGACAAAAAGCCAACTTGGATATGTCTGGGTAAATGCTGTGGCTCTCACCTCACTCTATTTAACTCAGCTGCATCATCTCTGATGATGAGTCTTACGAGATGCACAATAAGAAGTATTCTTATGCTGTTTAATATTCAGGTTCTGACCAATAAGAAAACAACCTTCTTTGGTGGCAATTCACTTTCCATGATTGATTACCTCATCTGGCCCTGGTTTGAACGTCTGGAAGCACTGGAGTTAAGCGAGTAAGACATTTGAATATTTTGTGCATGATTTAGGATGATGATAATTGGAACAGTATATGTTGACCTTTTTTGGAACAAAAATTAAAATATTTCATACAACTAGTATGAATGGGAACAAGCAGACAGGAGGAAAGACTTGAGCACGTCATATACCTACATTCACCCCTCCTCCCCATCTGGGGGTGGGGATAGTTCTGTGACATGTAGTAACATGATTTTAAAAGAAATTTATTCCCTCCCTCCTGGTTAAATATCCATAAAAGGATGTACATTTCTACGAGGCTGTCATGCAGGATTGACCAATGCTACCTCCCATTTACCAGTAAGATTCCCATACTGTTTTTTAAAGTTTGGCAGCCCCCTTGGGTTACTCCCACTTAAAGCTTAGGGCTATTCAGGGCTACTTTTTTATTATTCTTTGAAAACATTTTCATTTATTAAAAATTTTTAAAAATATAAGTATAACTGGTATACAACACTATATATGTTTCAGGTATACAATATAATGATTCAACATTTCTATACCTAACTATGTGATCACCACAATAAGTCTAGTAATTATCTTTCATCAGGCAAACTAATCACATTATTATTGACTATATTCCCCTTTACCTTTGTCACTCCCTCCCTTGTGGTAACCATCAGTTTGATCTCTATTTCTTTTATAAATTTTTCAATTACAGTTGAGATACAATATTATATTAATTTCTGGTGTACAATATAGTGATTAGACATTTATTTAACTTATGAAGTGATTACTAAACTAAGTCTAGTACTCATCTGACACCATATGTAGTCATTATACTATTACTGGCTATATTCCTTATGCTGTAGTTTACATTCCTGTGACTGTTTTTATAGCTAGCAATTTGTACTTCTTAATCCCTTCATTTTATAGTCACAATCTAATCATAGATGGGTTGTCTTTCATGTTCTCATTTAAAAAAGTTATCAGGCTTTCACTTTGGAAAGGTTCTTATGCTAACTGAGCAAGTCACTTCACTCTAAGATTCCTGTTCCATAAAACAAAGACCTCTACAATATTTTCCAAATCTAATACAGGCATACCTCAGAGATATTGCAGGTTCGGTTCCAGACCACTGCAATGAAGCAAATATTGCAATAAAGTGAGTCACAGAAATTTTTTGGTTTCCCAGTGCATATAAATGTGTTTATATTATACTGTAGTTTGTTAAGTGTGTAATGGCATTAAGTCTAAAAAAGCAATGTATATACCTTAATTAAAAAGTACTTTATTGCTAAAAAACCCTAACCATCATCTCAGCCTTCAGGAGTCATAATCTTGGCTGATAGAGGGTAATATCAAAGAACAGTAATCACAGATCACCATAACAAATATAATAATAATGAAGAAGTTTGAACTATTCTGAGAATTACCAAAATGTGACCCAGAGACATGAAGTGAACAAAATGCCCTTGGGAAAATGGCACTGGCAGATTTGCTCAATACAGGGTTGCCATAAACCTTCAATTTGTAAAAAACACGGTATTCTGCAAAGCACAATAAAGTGAGGCATGTCTGTATTCTATGATTACATGCATTTTAAAGAAATATTTTCAAAGAACTACTTTAAGATTAGTGAACAAAATGAAACTGCAGTGATAATGATGATATATAGGCGATTTTGCAATACCTTCCAATTTAGTCTAGCTTACATTTTCATTCTTTCCATCTCTCACAGGTGTGTAGACCACACTCCAAAACTTAAGCTCTGGATGGCAGCCATGAGGGAAGATCCCACAGTATCAGCCCTCCTCACTGATGTGAAGACCTTTCGAGGTTACTTAGATCTCTACTTGCAGAATAGCGTAGAGGCCTGTGACTACGGGCTCTGATGGGAGCAGGAGTCAGCAATGAAGATATTTTCCTTCACTAAAATAAATAATAATCTGCTTTCATTTTACCAAGTACTCTCATGTCTCATTGATCACCTTCTCTGAGTTGACATCGAGGCCTATGGAGTTTCCTCAAATGACTCTGCAGAAATGTAAACATATTTCCTGCTCAGGATGCTCAAATGACTCTCAGGGTTCTATCAGTTTATGCTGAAAACCTCTAAATTATCTCTAGTGAGATCTAGACTTCAACCTAGATTTCTAACTGCCTACAGGACATTTCCAAGTGGATACCCTGTTGTCATGAGATGCCTTTTCAAGTTTGTCTTTGGAGTTCTGAGTTGAGAAACTTTCAATTCCTCATTATTCCCTTTCCATCATCAACTGAATTTCACTCTCTCTTTTATTCCCATTGTCACCACTGAAGACCAGACCCACTTCACCTTAAACCCAGGTGGTTAGGTAGCCTCCTATTTGATCTCCTAACCTCCAATCTCTATCCCCTTCAAATCCCTCTTAGCAAAACCCATGCTCAGCACATAACGGGTGTCCCACAGATGTAACTGTGAAGACCACACCCATCAATTCAGTATGTAAGGCTGGATGAGTAATAAGTAATACTCCATTCAGAAATATTAATGCCATCTTCTATACATTACCATAGCCAATTGGGCTTCTCACTATTTAATTTTTACCATCTCATCACCTCCGTAAGAAGAAGGTGGGTCAGAGAGCATCATTTGATTTCACAGATAATTCAGCTAAGGTCCCAAGGTTAAGTGAGTACTTAAAATGCGGCAGAAATATCTGGAGAACATACCCAGCACCCTTTTCTTACTATCAGAATTAAGAGGGCTGTGGACCCACCCACCCGCCCCAACACAGTCTGGTTTCTTGTACTTATTCTTAAACCTAAGAGCGCATAATAATCACCTAAGGCTCGCCGCTGGATTTCCGAATTAAGTAGGTCCGAGGTGCCAAGAGGTCACTCTGAAATAAGCTCCACCCCACCCCCACACCCCCACCCCATGGTGATGCAGGCAATCTGGGGCCGCACCCTGACAGGCAGCTGAGAACCGGTTGACTTCACAAACGGCCTCCTGCCGCCCACACTCGACCGCCACCAACGTCCAAACTCCGGGCGGACCCATCACTGCCTCTGTCGCTCTGCCCCACCCTCTAGGCCTAGGTCGGCTGCGGGCGGACTTCAGTCGGATGTAGACCCAGGCGCTAAGGTGCCAAGGCAGACACTACCTGGCTTCCACTTTCGCCACCCACGACTCTGGTATCCAGGAACCTGTAACGCGGACTCCCATTGGCTCAGCTCGGCACTGATTGGCTGGAGCGCTTCCAAAGCCTTTGAGGATTGGCTGAAACTCTGGGCGCCGTGGCCAGTTGGCGGGTAGGATCGCGTTCTGGGGGTCGGGTTCCGCCTGCCGTGGTGGTTTTACCTTTGGTTCCGTCTGCCACGCGCCCAGAGGTACCTCGGAGCGTCTTTCCTGTCACCTCCTTTGGCCAGCGTTGCATTTGAAGGGAAGAGGGGTTTAAGGTCAAGTCTGAATTTTGGTGGTTTTTTTTTTTCTCACGAAATTCGGGGCCCAGAATAGAATTGCTAAAGTTTTATTTTGACTAATGCTTTTCAAAGAAAGCCAAACTCCTTATCTTCAACAAAGTTTCATCAAAGAATTTAACATAAAAAAATGTACAAGGGCTATACAATCTAAGAATAAACAGGTCTTTAAAGCAACCTGTTTTTAACTTAAAGGGAACAAAACTCGTTAAATTGTTTTTATTTTTTTGATTTGTCTGGAGATAGGTAAAGATGACCCCAGATCGCTAATTCTCAGCCCTGCATTGGGCACCACTAGTTTAGCATCATGATAGGGCACCTGCAGGCAAGGAAATTTGGTCCCAGGGAATGTCCTGTCTTTGTGAGGACTATGGGTTTTCCCACTGCATTATAATAATAATAATAATAAATAATAATAATAATAATAATAATAATAGCAGCTAACGTTGAATGCTTACTAGGTAATAGATGAATGCTAAGAATAAAGCATTTTCCTCCAGTATCTGAATTAATCCTCCCCAAACCACCTGATGTATTGATACCATCAACTTGGAATAACTAATGAGAACCCTAGAGTGTAGAAAGTTGTAATTTGCCCAAGGTCACCCAGCTAGTAAATGCTGAAGAGGATATTAAAATCCAGCCTGAGCTCTCAGTCATTCAGACTGTTCATGAGCTGAGAGCTTGCTTAAGCTTCTGCCTCAGTCTCTATGTTCATCTGCACCAGATGTTTAGAGATTGAACCAGGAGGGGATAATAGCCACCTTTTTGATACACCATGAATATGCCTGGGTTTTAACCAGAAATATTCCTTTTCCAAACTCAATGGATTTTGTTTGATTTTACAATGTTTGACTTTGGCTGTTTTTCAGGATCTTGAAAATATACCTTTGTTCATTGAAATGTAACTATATCAAAATATTAAAAAAAATTTTTTTTCTTTGATCTCTCAAGCTGTAAAGAGAAACAGGGATAGGAAAGCAGAATCAAGTACTTAAAAAGAAAGTCTCCTTTTAACTGTGTTCAAAGTTCTTCCTCTGACAACTTTAGTTGAAAACAATCTTATTTAATATGTCCCAGATTTGTGGGTGTGTGCGGGGAGTGGAAGAATTGGATGAAAGTGGTCAAAAGGTATAAACTTTCAGTTATAAGATAAATATGACCTGGGATGTAATGCACAAGATGACTGTAGTTAACAGTGCTATATGGTAGATCTGAAAGTTGCTAAGAAAGTAGATCCTAAAAGTTCTCAGATCCAGGAAAAAATATATTTTGTAACTATGAGGAGATGGATGTTAACTAACCTTATCGTGGAAGTTATTTCACTGTCAAGTCATTATATGATACACCTTAAACTCACACAGAACTATGTGTCAATTATATCTTAAAACTGGAAAAAAAAAAATATCCCGAAGACATTAGAACATGATTTCCTTGGATTCTAACTTTCTGAAACAAGTCTTGAATCTAGGTCCATTTGAAAACAGAGCCTTTTTCCTCACTCTTTGAACTTGGTGAACAATATCTGAACACTCAGTAACATAATCTTTTAGTAAATTAGGCTTCTGAAATATTAGGAATATCTCCCAATTTCTGCCACTGTCGGAGATATAGGTATGAGAAAAAAATTTTGAAAAACTGAAGAATGCAAAGGCCACTTCTCATCTCAAAACAGAGACTGATAAAGAAATTATTTCTGTTGTGGCATTCTTTTCCTAGAAGGCTTAAGTTATTATTACCCTTGACTAAAGATTTCCATACTTTCGAAACATCTGATTATATTTCAGGTAGCTGGAAACTGACCTGGAGTAGATAGATATGGCCTTGTTACCATTTGTTTCTTGCTTGAATAAATCAGTATAATAGAGGTGTCAACATGATATAATAACATAAAAGGAATATTTACAAACAGGATTTCAAAGAGGTACTTATTGGGTCTTAAGAAAGAAGTAGGGATAAACTGAAAGGTCATAATGAAAATCTTTCCAGGGAAACCATAATGTTCAGTGGTGAGATTAAAAACCACATCACTGACATGTAGCCTGAAGCATTCAGCCCATTCAACTGGCATTTAACTGGTAACTGGTGAAATAAATATTGAGTTGAATTCTAATTCTAATGTGCTTGGCAAAGCTAAATTGCAGTGCATTTCATCTTTATGGATACAAAATTGGAATGCACTGTGCTATTAACAATGTTTTCTTATTCACTAGCATTAGTCATTATTTTAAAGTACACTGAGCTCTTACTTTACTGAAAATGGCCTGCATGATTTCATTTGATATTCAAGTAGGTACTATTTGTGTTCTCGTTTTACATGTAAGAAAGATGAAGGTCAATGAAGTTAGATAGCTTGCCTAAGTGCCAAAGCTGGGGTTTGAGATAGTGCCAAATGACAACCTTGACATTATATTGCTTCCCTATAGACTCTAAGAAAGAACCTTTTCCATCCCTCTGTCTATTCTCTCTTCACTATACTGGATAGACTTGCATTTCAGAATGTGACTTCCCATACACAGATATTACTCTTAATAAACAATATTTCCTAACTCTCAGAGTTGATTTCCTTTAAAAGGTGGGAATAAGGGGGGAAAACTTGGAAATATAGTCTCTCTGGCATAGTGTAAAGGCGAATCCAGGAACCTTGCTCTTTACCAGTGGAATTCCCAGTTTGGCTGTTATTAATTCGGTCACTGTCAGTATAGACTAGGGATGAGCAAACTAAGGCTGGAAAGCCAAATTCAGCCCACTGCTGGTTTTTGTACAGTCGAACAGCTGAGAATGGTTTTTACATTTTTAAATGGTCGAAAAAAATCAAGAGAAGAATCATAATTTGTGACACATGAAAATTATATAAAATTCACCAAGAGTGAGCCCTAATGTAAATTAGGGACTTTGGGTGATAATGATATATCAATGTAGGTTCATCAGTTTTAAAAATGCAGGACATGGATGGTGGGGGAAGCTGTGCATGTGTGAGGGTAGTAGGTGTATAGGAAATCTTTATATCTTCTGCTCAGTTTTGCTGTGAACCTAAAACTGCTCTAAAAATAAAGTTTATTTAAAACATGCAACATATGCTCTAAAAATAAAGTTCATTTAAAACATATGCAACATATGCATATGAAGTCTATGGCCATGCTACCCTGAACAAGCCTGATCCCGTGATTAGCTAAGCAGGGTAGGGCCTTGTTAGTACTTGAATGGGAGACCACCTAGGAAGACCAGGTGCTGTAGGAGTAAAAAATAAAAAAATAAGGGATTGTAAGCTGACAAGGTCCTTGCAATCTGTGAGGTCAACCAAGAGGGTTGTCTCACCTAAAAAATCAAAACAAAATAAAAAAAATGCATATGAAATTCAAATTCAAACTCTATAAATATCTTATTGGCACATAGCCACACCCATTCGTATATATATTATCTATGAGGGTGAAATTGAGTAGTTGAGACAAGATAGATCAAAAAACCTAAGATATTTACCATCTGAACTTTTAGAGAAAAAGCTTGGCCATCGCTAGTATAGGCTAAAATCCTGGTTGGAATGCTGCCCTGGAAGGCAAACTTCTTACTCTTCCACCTCTTACTAGTTATGAGGCTTTTGGCAAGTGATTTAACCTTACTAGTCTCTGTTTACTCATCTTTTAAAATGAAATAATAATAGAACCTTTATAGGACTCTTTTAAGGATTAAATGAGTGAATACACATAAAGCACCAAACATATGTTAGTAATAATTTATTTTGATTTTGCAAATTTCACATTCCCCATATGGCCTACCCTTTTAGAATATGGATATATATTTTTTCTCAGCTATTTGACATCTGCATTCTTTATATGAAGAATACATTTGTCTGCTCAGGAGTCATCTCTTTGTCTACCAGAAGCTCTCAGAAGACAGGGTTATTTTTGTCGCTTCTATTTTACCATTCAGTTTGTCCTTCTTGATCAAAATTAGCTCCACAGTAATAGTTATACTATTACTTTCTCCATCTCCCAAAATGCAAAATTGTCAGCACAGTAAGTCAAGAAGCGATTTGTCTTTTCCAATACCAGATTTCTTGCTGATGTATTTGCATTTTCTTTTCAGTGAATATTTATTTATTTGTTTGTTGTTCGTTTGTTTATTTTTTAGGCGAGGCAGCTCTTGGTTGACCTCACCGATTGCAAGGACCTTGTCAGCTTACAATTCCTTATTTTTTTTATTTTTTACGCCTAAAGCACCTGGTCTTTCTAAGTGGGCTCCCATCCAAGTACTAACTAGGCCTGGCCCTGCTTAGCTTATGAGATCAGACAGGATCGGGCTTGTTCAGGGTGGCATGGTCGTAGACAAGAGAGAACATTTATTAAAACATTTTGGCCATTCCCCAATTCTTGTAAAGCAACAACTTGCCACATCTCACATGAAATCACTCTGAATGACTTAGCAAAAATTATAATTGAGTCACTAATCCGAAGATTTTCAAGGATTCTTATTCAGTAGAAAAATATGTTAACACGATTAACCAAGAGTTTCTGGACAGACTGGAATTCCAAAGGACAGACAGTGCCCATTCATAAGCTACATAATTAGGTTCTGGCATTTTAATAAAAGATATTTAGATTTGGCTAACATTTGTTGAGCAACTATTATGTGCTCTATCCTTTCCAAGACATATCTTTTCCTCTCCACACTTATTAGCTTTAGAGGTCAAGACAACATAGACTTTCACATTCCTTCAACCCTACTAGCTGGTCACTTTGGGCAAATGATTTCATTGTTCTGACACTGTTTTGTAAAATAGCAATAATAATAACTGCCTAACTGGGTTGTTGTGGGAATCAAATAAAGTAATCCACGGAAATCATTTAGTGTGAGTGAGGCATATAATACTCCCCTCCCCCTTTTTCTTTACCTGCCAACCCCATGGAATACGTTTACAAGTTCCATTTCAGCTCAATCCTGTAAAATTAAAGGAATTACTTTTCCACCTGCTAAATTTCAGCATCTCAGCTTCTCAGGGGCAGAGCAAAGGCCAGCTACCTCCTTTATCTCATAGATCAAAGAGCTACCCAAATGGCCCTTGTATTGCTGTGCTGTTCAGAACCATCCTTATCTTCTCTGAAATGCATGCTGGCAGGTGGGCAGAGCTCACAATTTATTCTTTGCCTCTAGATATCTTGTTTTTAGTTCATTATCAGTTTTCCATAGCTTAGATAAAATTTCACGAATAGAGACAAAACTAGGGTGAGGCAAATGAAGTGTCTAGGGCGCAAAATTTAGGTAGACACTCTCAGGTCGTGCAAGATGTCAACACTAAAAAGTTTTTCTTATCTGCTATATTGTGGAAAAGTTTGGCTTTTTTTTTTTTTTTAAATAAATATTCTTTGTACTGAGGAGGTGGCCAGTTGTCTTAGAGATGCAGGAGGGAGGGCTTGGGATGGGAAAGAAAATGTTAGCGTTACCCTGGTCAATTTTTATTAAACTCCCTTGAAGTACGTGCTGGAGTTTAAATGCTCATTCTTCACGGATTCCCGATATGGAGAAGAGACCCCATCAAATGCTATTCCCACGTGTTCAAAGCAAGAAGTACTTTTCAGGGTTTTTTTGTTTTGCCCACTCCGAATCTGGGGTGATGCCTCTCCAGGTTAAGTTATCCTATCTAGCTCGCGCCCCAGATCCCCTCTGCCCTTCCAGAGCCCGGTCTCTCAAAAATTGAATTTGGGCAGGAGGGGCTTGCCGGAGCATAGCTGTCCCTGGAGCCAGCTCGGCGGCGAGCCTCGGGGAGGCGGCGTTGGGCTTCCGCAGAAACTTGGAGACTATGAGTGATGATGCGAGCAGGTCCTTGGGGAAAGGTGAGTCTTCCTGACAGGTGTCCGCGGGCTGGGGGCGCTGCGTGGCTCTGTAGAGGGTGCTGCCGGACCTTGGCCCCCAGACCAGCACGGCGGGGAGGAATTTGAAGGGTTCTTCTGCACAGAAACCACTTGCAAAAATGTCCTCTTTGGGACTCGAGAGGCCTAGCGCGCGCAGCCTTCTTAGGATCCCAGGGAGGCTAGTGAGCCCCTCTTTCCTCGGGGCTAATCCGCCTTCCCATCCCTCCCCGCCCCACCTACCCCGCCCACCCCCACCCCGTTCCATTTCTCTTCCCCAGGGAAGCATCCCCCCAGGGCCGGTCCCAGAGGGCCTGATCCGCGTCTACAGCAATAGGTTCTGCCCTTACGCACACCGGACACGCCTTGTCCTCCAGGCCAAAGGCATCAGGTGAGAAGGGAAGGTCTGTGCCACGCGGGCGCAGGGGGCATATTTAAAATCTGGGGCGCCTTGTCCTTTCCTTACAACGCAAAGTCGGTGGATGGTTAGGGAGGATTCTTTAGCAAGCGGTCCAGAAATGCAGAGTCGGTGTCTATGTAGGACACTTCAAGCACAACTCAGAGTACACTGAATGATGGCTCTGGTGAGCTGATTCCACCCAGTAATGCTTGTGAAGGAAGAAGCACAGGGGAGGCAACCGAGGCCGCCTTCGAATGTAGCCCCCACTCCCACCCCAGACACCTTCAGATCAACCCTGTTCTCTATCTTCGTTGCGCTCACCGCATCCAACATTTTATTTATTTACCCCTCTTTCCTCTACCCCCCAAATGTAAGTTCTTGAGGGTAGGAATGTCTTCTCTTTTATTCATGGGCTAGAAGAGAGACTGGTGCGTAGTAGGTGCTTACAAATATTTTTTGAATGAATGAAGTAGTTCCAAACAATGAAATACGAGGAACTGCTCTCAAGAGGTGTCTTGAATGTTCGGACTTACCTGAGGAATTGGGTACATATCTTTCCAGGAGGAATTTTGCAAAACTAAGTTCCGCATGTCTGGATGGGGAAGGCAGAGCACCTTTGCTGGAATGGGGACTATGCAAGTGGCTTTTAAGCTAAAGTGTTGAGAATGTGTCACTCCAGGCTTTTGGCTCTTATCTTGGAGAGTCCATCGTTAAGAGATGACTTCAGAGTTTCAGATTCATGTCAGAGAAATACAGAGACTAATACAGAGACATTTTAAATAAAATTTTGCAATTCTGTTTTGTTGAGTGGAGTATATGGCATATACTTCCAGATTCTTCCTTCTTGCTCAATTCTTTTTGGCCCTAAATTTACCTATTTAAAATAACAATACCCTAATTTTTTTTTTTTTTTTTACCCATAATGACAAATTACAACTTATGGACTAATGTAACATTTTTTAGGCAGGGTTTCTCAACCTTGGAACTATCAACATTTTGGACCAGATAATTATTTTGTGTGTGGGGGGGCATTTTGGGGGGAGGGGGTGTGAGAAGAGGTGGGGGTGCGGCTGCCCCGTGCATTGCTGGATGTTTAGCAGCATCCCTGCTGGCCCTCTACTCATTAGTTGGCTGTTGAATCCCCTTTCCTCAGTTGTGACAACCAAAAAATGTCTCCAGACATTGCCATATGTCCCTGAGGCAAGATCACTCCCAGTTGAGAACCATTACTTTAGGGTTTAAGACAATCTCCTTGACTGAGCAAAGAATATTCTCATTTGTTTAATTTTTTTAGACATGTGAGTGCCTCTGGTAACTTTATAGGCTTGACCCTCTAATAATAATTCATAAGCAGAATACAAAAGTTACTGCTTGCTTATGTACCAGTCACTGTACTAAGCACTTTAGACATATTCACTTATTTGATATTCACAAATAAGTGCATTTATTACTTCCTATTTTACAATTAAGGAACACAGAAAAGTTAAGGAATTCAGACAGTCACAAGCTAGACTGTCCAGACCTCATGCAGTCTGATGCCAGAATTCGTACTCATAACTGCTAACATTTACCATATTCTGTTGTGACCTGTTAATAGCAGATTTCTATTTTTAAGCTTTAACGTGTATGAAACTGTAGGGTAGTGGTTAAGCATATGAGCTCTGAGTCAGATTTCCTGGTTCTGGTCTTGGCTTTACTCCTTTCTCATGGGGATTTTGGGTAGGAGATTCAGTCTCCTGGAACCAGGATCACATATACCAATGAGATAAGGCATGGGAAACATTTAACAGATTTTACTGTGAGAAGGAAGACAATGATATTATATATTTTTCTTCGTAAAAGATCTAACCTTTAAAAAACTTATTGCAGATTTAAATTTTATAAATTGATTACTTCTACTTTCCAGATGAGTGTCTCCCTGCATAAGACCCTTATTTTTGTTCTGTCTTGTTTTCCTGTTGCTTTTTAAGACATGAAGTTATCAACATTAATCTGAGAAACAAGCCTGAATGGTACTATTCAAAGCACCCTTTTGGCCAAATTCCTGTCTTGGAAAACAGCAGATGTCAACTGATCTATGAATCTGTCATCGCTTGTGAGTACCTGGATGATGCTTATCCTGGAAGGAAGCTGTATCCATTTGACCCTTATGAGCGGGCTCGACAAAAGATGTTATTGGAGCTATTCTATAAGGTATATCCAATTTTTTAAAAAGTCACTTATACTCTTATTTTACTTTGTAATTCTACCCCAAACTCCAATCTATTTTAAAAGCCAAATCACTGGAGAAATTGTTTTATTACCATGTGCCTTAGGAGAATAACTGATATGGAATTATAGTAGGGCTGTCACCTCTGATATTAAAGTTTAGAGGCTTCACTGATAGGCGCTTTGCATTTGAACTAGCAGTCACCGGAAGTTTTGCATTCGAACTAGCATAGTTATGACTGTGTGACTTGAGATAGGATTATTGAAAGAGCTGAAAACTGGTGATGCTTTAATAAAGGGACTATTTCTGAGGTTTCGGGTAAAAAATAATTGGGGTGTAAAGAAGGTAATGAATGGAAAGGGATTGCTTTTCATGCAGAGCAAGAGTGCTAACTGTCCAGGAAATGTAAGAAAAGGAAAGGGGGCACCTGTTGATAATGGGAGAAAAAAGGATGGAGAAATTTTAAGATAGTTCTCTTTGAAATGAAATAAAAATAACTGACATATATTGAGAACTTACGATGTGCCAAGCACTACACTAACTACTTTATAAAGGTTAACTCATGTAACCCTTATAACCACCCTTTAAGGTGAGAACTATTACTATATTCATTTTCAGATGAGACCACTGAGGCTTAGAGAGGTTAAGTGCCTGCCTAAGATTGTACAGCATGGAAGTAGCTGATTAAGTAAGGAGCACTTTTAAAGCACCTTGTTTTACTAGGGTGCTATGACAAGTGGATTCCTAGAACTACAGAGATGCCCCCTTAGAGGGAGCTGGGGAGCCAGGATGTGGGTGTTGGCCTGTTAACCTGAAGTGACAAAACTTTGGCTGCATTTTTAGGCAGAGCAGGTGCATGGGGTCCCCTCAGACTTCTCCACTAAGAAATCTGTGTCCTCTAATTAGGTCCCACATTTGACCAAGGAGTGTCTGGTAGCATTGAGATACGGGAGAGAATGTGCTGATCTGAAGCTAGCCCTTCGTCAGGAATTCTGCAACCTTGAAGAGGTACAAAAAGGGGCCCCTCTGCTGCTTAGCTCCAGTGGAAGAAGAGATGCAGGATTGTGAACTTGGTCATCCTGACACCCTCTGCTTTCACAGGCTTGTTCTTTCTGCCTGACTTTGATAAGTTCAGCTACTAGTCATCTGACTTGAACTTGTGGGTACTTGCCCTCAACTACCCAATCCTGGAATTATTCTTGAAAATCTGGCAAGGAGTTGGAGGAGGGCATGTGATGAATTTCTCCCTTTCCCAGAGTCACTACATTCCTTAAGTATCTCTGCATGGCTTCTTTAGCTTCTGCCAATGAGGCCAAGGTCTATATTGATTAGGGATTGTGTTTGGCTGCTGGTAAAAGAGACCTAACTACTATAAATTTATCTTATAAGGGTTTATTCTCTCACATAAAAAAAGCCAGAGGTAGGGCAGTTTTAGGGCTGTTTTGATGGCTTCTTCATGAAGTTATCAGAGACCAAGACACTTTCTCTCTTTCTGCTCTGTCATTTTCAGTGCAAAGCTTTCATTCTTGAAATGACAAGATAGCTGCTGGAAATACAGTCATCACATTTAAGTTCCAGGTTGTGGAAAGGAGAACAGAAAGGAAAACTGGCAAAAGGCTATGCCCCTTTCAAGGGCTTTCCCAGAAGCCCTACTCAATGACTACTTAAATCTCATTGCCTAGAACTTAATTGTAGGGTCATAACTACCTGCGGGGGAGGCTGGGAAATTTAGTCTTTTAGCTGGAACATTCTGAATAAAATCAGGGTTCTGTAATTAAGAAAGAAAAGAGAAGTGACTATGGCTGGACAAGGAGCAATCTCTTCCAGCAGATCCTTCATTAACCTGGCAGCAAGAGGGCTACTTACCCCTTACCTCTAGAATAATCTGGAAGATAGATTTTTGGCTTCCTTTATCTTTGTTCCAGAAACTTATATGTTTCCTTTATGGGCGTTTTGTAATTCTATTGGCAGCCAGAGAATGCTATTTTTATTTCCTTAAATGAAGCCTGATTATTAATACTCTTCCATTTACCTTTGTCAAGTGGAAGTAGATTAAATTTATTTGTGCTTCCAGCTGCCTATCTTAGATTTGTACAGCTGCAGTACATATGGGTGATAAGTCGTCATGTGGAAGAAATGTCAATCTCTGGTCCTGAGACCACAGACTGTGGTTTTGATTCCGAGGAGGCAAGATGACATATGGAAAGAATCGTGAATCCTAGGCTTGGCTTTGCCAGATTCCAGAACCTTGGATAAAGTTCTGGACATCTCTATGCCTTGGTTTCCAAATTTATAGGCCGAGGAAGTGTTTGAGAAGTTATGTTCGCCATCTAACAAGATAGCATTTGGGGAGGGAGAGAGACTGCTGCTTTCAAAATGAAGTTTGAAAGCTCTTGGGCATAGAGAATTTTTAAGGTCTTTATTTCAAAGATTTGCTGAACTAATTCCATCATGCCTGCATCCCCTCCCACAGATAAATGCTGGGCCAGGGAGAGGAGCCGGGAAACAAAACCCTTTGAGTTCAAAGATAACTGAAAACGCATTTTGACTTGTCTCCTTTCCTAAGGTGCCTTTGGATGATGGGTAAACTTGTAAATTATAGATTGCTAAATAAACATGTCACATGTTTATTTAGTTGGGGCTCTTCCAGGGTGAGTGATTCTGCATTTTCGGGCAAGGCATCATCATAGTGCAGGTGCTTTGTATACACTATCTCATTTAATCTTTCCAACAACTCTTGCGGGTAAATGGTACTGTGAAGATTGAAGAATAATATCTCTTTTTGTTGAAGTTAGAGATAAATGGAGGAAGCAAAGGCACTTGACAGAGCTGCAAAATGCATCGATCATAAGAACAAGAATTGAAACACAGTGTTTTACCTTTGTGGCCACCATTTAACCTGAGAAATTAGGAATATAACCAGTGGCGTGGTGATAAATGTGTAACAAATAACTCTCTCTAAAAGAAAAAGGAGGAAAAAAGCCCTGATTTGTGGGATTCGCTGATTTCAGTGGCGTAAATATTCCCACCAAGGGCTGGTTTTAACCTACCAATGTGATATCTCTAAACTCAAGAGTTGAGAAGAGATGTAGGCCATTGGCCAGTTCCAGCACATCACTGAATAACTCATTTCCACTTTATCTTCAGTAGCTGAGTCCTAGAGGTAACTTGTCACCTAGCCCAGGTTTAGGTAGCTTTCATGGATGTTATTTAAGGACCACTGAGTAGTTAGCAGTGCTCTAACAGGTTTAATGTGGGTTTTGTTCCATAAAATGTTAGCAAGAATTTTAAGTAGGAAATATCGGAATATGAAACATGCCCCATGAGCTTGAATGATTTGATCCATTCCTCTAAATACCAGTATACTGACTCGAGGAGATTCTAGTGAAATTGAAACTTGTCAGCATAATTCTAATAGAGTAACTTCCCTGACTTATTCAACTTTCTCATGGTTTTGAACAATGAAGCTTTGCGTGAGCTGAAAATGTATTAAATACACATGGGCTTTCCGATGGATAAGCAAGAAAGCAACATATAACCCTGTGCCCTCTTATCCTCAAGCAAAAGGCCCAGTTTACCTTCTGTAGCCTTAAACTCTCGCACTTTCTTCTTTTGAAAAAAGTGCCCTGGCTTTTTAATTTTTTTCTTAAAAAATCCAGTTTCATCAAAAGTAAAGAGTTACTGTGGTTGTTATAGAACCACATTTTTCGGTAGTATTTTTACAATTCTTTGAGACACATTACTGCTGCTTTTATTATTGAACCAGCGACGTCCCCACTTGCTTTCCTGTTCTGAACATTCTCATGAGTTTTAAAAGTACTGGATGCCCTTTTATAACCACACTAACCACACTCTCTGTCTTCAAACCAATTTTCTAGCCTGAACTGAATCATTAATCTAAGCAGCATACATTTTTTCTGCTTTATTCTTTTTGTTTTATACTTTATAATTGACGTTTCCATTACAAAATAGAACCTGAGCCCATCTTCATTTTATCCTTGTGGATTTGAACGTGGCAACACCTTCCAGCAGTTCTTTCTTTTTGCCAGTGGCTTCATTCTAAATATTTTTCATTGTGGAAGTAGTCAAATCAAGTTCAAGTGCAGTGAAAGACAGGATTCAACCATATTTCATTGATGCGCTGGATTTTTGCTCTAATTCAGTTATCTCCTGCTTATGAATTCTGCACTCTGGCCATTGCTTGATCCTTTACAAGTCATCATCGGAACTCAATAAAGGAGAGTGAGAAGCGGGGTAACATAGAACGTGCTGAAATAACACTGAGGGACGGAGAACCTGCCCAGTAATTGAGGCCTTCAGCTTCTGGTGGCCACAGGACATTTTCTGCTTTTAGTTCTTGGCAGTTGCCAGCATGCTTTATGGTATTCTACTTTGCATTTCCATGCAAAGTTTTCCACATTGTCAAATTTGAATGCTGGCCTTATACGTATATGTAGCAGTTTGCATGAGGTCAAAACTGTATAAATTGTATGTACATTACCCAGAAGCATCTGTAGTTAAATATTTTCTTGATGCGAAATTTTACCTATAATGTTTACCTATAATGCCCTTTCTCCTCTCCAAAATGACATTTTTCCTCAATTAGTTTATATGGTCTTGGTTAAGTTTTGCTCTTTCTTCCTTGATTTCTATTAATTTCAGTAATGAATTTATTTATAAATTGTTTACTTGTTTTTCCTTTGATGTCACCAGGACGTGAAGGGACGAAAGTTCATATCACCGAAAGTAATTTTCTGTAGCCTTTTGTGTATGGCAAAATATTTACAAGCTAAATTTATCTTTTTATCAACTAATTTAACATACCTACAAACTAAACTCATTGCTACTAGCTTTTTTTTTATAACAGCTTTATTGTGATATAATTCACATACCATAAAACTCACCCTTTGCAAGTGTACAATTCAGTGGTTTTGAGTATATTCACAAAGTCATACAATCATTACCACTATTTCATTTCAGAACATTTTCATCGTCCCCCAAAGAGACCCTTTAGTCATTAGCTGTGTCTTCCCATTTCTTCCCAACCCTCCCAGACATAGGCGACCACCAATTTACTTTCTGTCTCTATGGATTTGCCTGTTCTAGACATTTCATATAAATGGAATCATGCAGTGTTAGTCTTTCATGAGCTTCTTTTACTGAGCATAATGTTCATCCTTTATTCCGTCTTATGACTTAATATTTCGTTGTATAGATACACCAAATTTTGTTTATCCATTCATCAGTTAATGGATACTTGGGTTGTTTTCACTTTTTGGCTATTATGTATAATGCTGCCGTGAACATTCATGTACAATTTTTTATGTTGGTCATACATCGTCAGGTCTCTTGGATTTGTCAACTAATTTAGCATGTCCACTAACATGCCCCTGTTTAATTGTAACCACCATTCTTCCACACTAGTTGAGTGACTTGAGTGCCGTTGCTAGTTTAGTAACTTCATTCGTTGTCCAATGCTGAAAGCTACTTTCTGCGTAAACTATTTGTTGTATTTTTTTCAATAACCTTCCACTATACCCTCTCTCACAATGTAAATAATAGAATAGTAATTATTCTTATTATTCAAAATTATTTTTACTCTTCTCCGATTATAAAGTAATACTTGTTCAATAGAGAGAATTTGGAAAATACATAAAACTATAGAAAGAAAAAATACTCATAACCTCACTATTCAGAAACAACCACCGTTATTATTGTTTTTTTCTTTTCTGCTATATATATCATCATATAGTCGAAATTGTACTGTATATGGAACTTGGTTACCGTTATGATGTAAGAGTTTCCCCCATATTTTTATAAACTCCATACATGCTTATTTATATGTATATTGGTGTTTATTAGAGAAGCATTATTTGTGATGATAAAAAAATTGTAAACTTTAATGTAAATTAGACAGGGAATGCTTAAATAATGTTCATCTTGTAGAATTCTGTAGAGCAGTTAAAAATAAATGAAGTAGATCCATGTATACTACTGGTATGAAAGGATTGCCGAGAAATATTTAAGTGAATCATACCGTAGTACAGATGGTATGATCTCATTTTTGAGGAAGAAAACAAAACTAAGCACTTGTACATATATGTAACTAAATGCCTAGAAAAATGTCTGAAGATACACATCAAACTCCCCAAAATGGCTACGAATAGAAAGGGGATTAGAATTGGGATAGGAAAGAGAAATGGTTAAGGGCAAGGGGAGTGGGGGAAGGAGGGGTTTTGCCATTAATACTGTTTATTGTGTTTGAAATTTTTTTAAATAATGAGAATGCATTTCTCTATTACATGTATAATTAAAGAAAACAAACAAAATAATTTTCATTCTGCAAAATTTGCCATGTGTATAAACCATAAAGTTACTTATCCAGCACACTTATTAGGGGTATTTAGATTGTGTCTAGTTGTTTACCATTATGAATGATGCTGCAGGCAACAGCAGCTTCTTTGCATAAAAAATATTTTCTCTATTTTAGAATATGTGCTTAGGCTGGACTTCCAGGAATGGAATTACCAGATCAAAGGGTATGAACACTTTACAGGCTGGAGCAGCATGTGGCTACATCCGTCCTTAAAAACTTGTGCTGTTTACCCTCCACCAGCAGTATAAGAAAATGCCCTTTGTCCCATCCCCTTTTCACTGTTGAGAGATTTCATTTAAAAAGATATTTGCCTGTTTTGGAGAACAACAGTAGTTTCTCATTGTTGATTTAATGTGTATTCTTTGATTGCTAGTGAAGTGGGAGATTTTTCCTCAAAGTATGCCATCTCTTTGTGTTCTGTTTGTGGAAGTGATCTTTTACCTATCTGTCTGTCAAGGTCTTACTGATTTTCCTTGCTGATTTGTAAAGAGTTCCTTATATACAAAAGATATTTGCCTGTTTTTAAGACACATTTTTTGTTTTCTTTTGTTATCACTTTTAATTTGGTTTGCCCTTTTTTGTACATGTAGAAATATAACATTTCAAAATATTGTGCTATGTCTTTCCTATTGTGATTTCTTTCACTCCTTTTATACATAGGGAGTCCTCTCCCCCTTCAGAGATTTGATAAGTATTCATTTATCTTTTCGTCCACCATCCACTAGCTCCCCCATCCCCACTATCTTACAAATATATTTTGACAAAAGAAGCCCATTAAAAGGATTTCAGGAGGAATTTTCAGGATGGTCCTTTAATCCCCAAATGTTAACAAATGGCATTCCGAATCTTCATAGGGGACGGAAAGTCTTAAGTGATGAGTAGCAGGAAGGGGCACGTTCTGCCAGACACTACTAGGAAGATTCCTTTCTAGAGAAGTGGTTTTACCTATACTATTTGTTCTATACCGTTGGTTCGTATTACAGGCAATCAGTTCATTGTCGTTAGCTCAGCTTTAGCTGTATATCAGTATAGCAGGGATCTGAAATTTGAAATCTTGAGAATCTCCCCCTTATCTTTTTTGAACTCAAAAGATTTCTGCCTCTGGAATTGATTACTTTACTGCTGCTTCTGGATAAGGACCTGCAGAGCTGACTTATTGGTAGGTAGCTTTGTGTCTTTTGGGGAAAGGGGGGTGGAGGGGAGGGGTTTCTGCTTCTTAAGCACTATGTCTATTAAAAAACAAAACGAAACCGCTTCCTACCTCCTGCAGCAAGGCTTGCCGTGCCCGCTGTGAGCCACCACGCGCTGTCCTCGTTAGAGGCCAGAATATCTTGGTAATAGTGTACATGATGGTGGTGCAGGGTAGGCGATTATTGAAGCTGGATCCGAGAGTCCAGGACTGTAGACCGAAGCTTTTTAGAAATCTTGGTTTGAGGAAGTCTAGGATTCGCTTCTCTTTAAGATCTTGATCTTACAGGTTTCTTTTCCTCCTTGGTGAACCTTCTGGGGGAGCCTCAGTCAAGTGCGCCTCACCACGGATGACCACAAGGGGGAGCGCGGCGCTCTTCTTCCTTCCACTTGCGCTCCAGCGCGAACCTCCTTTCCGACCGCCTGGGGGAGCCCGAGAGGCCTTCGCAGAAGATGAGGGGCCCTCCTTCCACGCTTTTCGCGTTTAGCGGGTGGAAATAGTGTACCTTTGGCATACCAAACGGCCCCTCCCTCTTCATTTGCATGATCATTCTTTATCCCTTGTCACATCCAAAAGCGAGGGAACTCTCAGTAGTTATTTTTCATGAATTGGAGAACAGAAAATTTAAAAAAATACTTATTTTCTACTATTCCAGGACATCAAATGGTTTTCTCCAAAATATCTCAATTCTTAAGGGTGAACTGAAGATGTGTTAATACTTTCATAAAACCCGAGGTCTAGAAGCCAGAGCCTCAGTTCCCTCCCCACGTGTGGCCTTGTGGGGGATGTCAGGGGCTTTGGAAGAAAAGTGTCTTCTCTAAGCAGACTATTTTGCCTTGCTTGGTGATACCAAGCACAATACACCTGAAAGTGAGGGATTCCGCTGTGAGAGAAACTATTCAACATTAAGAATGGCCAATATTCTTAATTCTTAACGATAAGAATGCCATATTACATGTGGCTGGTGTATGACAGAAAAAAATCAAAATAGAGTTTTTAAAAATGACCTTGGCTATTAACATAATCACTGCTAAGGGATGTCAGGTATAGCGGCAGCTTCCTATTCATTTCTGATGACAATACACTCAGGAAAGATAAGACGCTGAAAATTAACCCTGCCAGTTTTTTCTTTTACCTCTGTCTATCCTAAAGTGTGTTGGAGGAGCTAACTGACTATAAGCAAGGGACCTAATTGACTATAAGCAAGGGACCAGTTTAAAATGAGCACACAAAAGAACTATTTTAGTAAAGTTCCCCAAAGACATTCTTATCAATGGAATAAAACAGGAAGGAGAGAATTTTGGAAAGCTCTTTCACCATGGCTGTGGGTGTGTCTCACCTCCCTGGTAGGTGCTCCTGAAGAGTCTCTGATTGACAGAGCGAGGAAAAGGGAGTGAGATTGGCGGGGGGTGGGGGGGGGGGTGGGGGGGGGGGGTGGGGGAGTTCGCTAAGTCTCAAAGAACAAGCAAAGAATTCACAAGAGACTGGAGGAGGCTTTTTGGATTGGCAGTAGTGTGAGGGACTGACACTAACCAGAGAGAGTCCCTTTACCTCCCTGGGATTGAGTTTCCTCTGTAAAGTGAGTCTCTTGTGCTTCCACATGAAAGACAAGAATCAGCTCACCAGCATGTTTTCCTGTCCACTTCAGCTGCCAGGAAACTCAAATTCAAATTCAAATTCAAATTCAAATTCAAATTCAAATTCAAATTCAAATTCAAAGCTTTAAGGAACTCTGCAGGACTCTTGGCTTGATATCTTGATACCATTTTCCTTCCTTGTTTTGACTTTCTAACTTTTATTTTCCCTGATCTTAGTTATTTTTAAATCTTTATTATTTTTCATATCTAATATTTTATTATAGACTTTTTTTTTCTACAGTGCACCTCTAATCTTTTGTGTAGTAAGCATGGTATTTACAAAATAGTAAAATGTGTGGGGAGTCACCCCATGATGAGTTCCAGCGGCCCTTCCAATATTGATGTTCTGTAATTCCAAGTGGAAACTTCAGTTCACATGACTGGAAGGTATCTGGTTAGCACAGAAGAAAGCTCTTCTATTGAGGGCCCTAACACTTCAGGAACTTTATTAGGACGCCTGGCCAGTATGTTCTCCTACTTCACTGGGATGTGCCTGTAAAGAAAGCAGTACTTAGTGCTAGTGGATAGGAAGACAGATTTTCTATGGGGATTTTTAGACTTAACCTGTCTGTCTGAGGCAGGGCTTAGAAATCTGCAGCTGTATCAGAAACTCCAAGGATTTCAATGTGGGTAGTCCCAAGTCACACTTAGATATAAAAAAATCTGAGGTAATGTATATATGGTTTTCAGGGGTTGGGGGAAGCTGGCAGAAGGTAATTGATGCCTCATCCATTTAATCCATATGGTCATCTTAACTTTTTATTATATAAAGTACCTAGATAGGGCTTCAATTACTTTATGAGTGTTTTTATACAAATTAATCATATTCGTAAGATCATATATATTTAAAGGCATACTCCTACTTTGAGCAAATGAAAGGTTTTAGAAAAATATACTAAGTAAACATCAATTACTCAACAGTTATTCATTTTCAAAATATCTCATCACTTTACCAAAGGACCCATCATGGGTTCCATTAAATGTCCACATGTGACTTGCTTTGACCAGGACTCTTCCAGTAGTACCTCTGCTCTGTAAAGCAGAAGAATTACACAGATGTTCCAGAGTCGATCACTTTAGATTTGGTTCTGATTTGTGCCACGAAGGCCAATAATAAACTGGTGGTATACATTTCAAAGTCAGTGGTAAAAGTTTGGATAATTATTATCTGTTCCTGAACATAAAGAGGGTTTGGGGCTTCTGGAATCCATAAAAACGGAACAATTTGTTACTTCGCTCTAAGTCAGACCTTGTTTATACATGACTAAAAATAGCCTGTTTTGAGTTTTCATTGGCCAGATGCTGCTAGTTCCTTTGAACAAAGTGATGCCACCTAACATTTTTTCAGACTTCTGGGATACTATTCAAGGGGACTTCTTTATGCCATACTCAGAGATAATGAAGACTTAGACTTTAGGGCCACAAGATTTGCTTTCTCCTTTGAGAAGGGTGGTAGGTGGGGGGTCCCATTGATCCATTCTGTCAGGAGTGGATTTGCTTTCTGTGGAGGTAACCTTTGGGGGTCTCTGTGCTTTCTCATCACGAGAGCTCATGTTTATTCATGTGCAATTACATCACTCCTTACCGTAATCTTTGAGATGAGCACTAATGTCAGCATCATTTTACAGATGAGAAAATTAAGGCTTGGAGGAGGAGGGATGTAAGTTGCCCTGTGTTCTGTGTTGAATTGGTGGTGGATCCAGCATAGGACCAGGTCTACTGGCTCCAGAACTCACCCTCCTAACTACAGCCCTGGGCTGCATCACAGTTATCAAGCTGGTCTGGAGTATGAAGAATCAAACCTGAGTGATAGAGATAGGAATATAGAAATCTAGATAAAGGATATAGGAAGCTAGATCTATAGCTATGGGCAAGTATTGAGTTGATTATGAGTTATATGGGTCAAAGAGAGTCAATTGCTTGATGTAACTAGATAATTGGCACAATACTTTTCTCTTGGGGAAGACTGGCCAGACAATGACCTCTGTTAAGTGCTTTTGCTATATAAATTTTCAGGTAGTCTTTTTGTTGTTGTTTGTTTGTTTTTTACTACCTTTGGTTATCTGTTAAGAGTTTATTTGTTTTCTGTCTCTGTTGATTTGTCCAATTTGAGAATGAAAAATTTTAATGTAAAAAGTCGATGATGTTGGGTGACCAACAAGCACGAAGTTCAAAGAGCTCAAAATAAAAAAAGAAAAGGTGACAGAAAGACAATGTTGAGATTTGAGGATGTCCATTAAACAGCACTGCTCTTTCCTGCCCTAGTTTTTAACCATTGAAAAATAAGGCAAAAGAGGAAGACGTGGAGACTATGGTGTCCTATTTATTACAGATAAAATGCATCCTGGAGAATGAGGGTCATTGCAACAGATGGGTTTCCCAATGTGCCCCCCGCCCAGTGATGGGCAGCACTGGCCTGAGACAGGGCCTCTCCACTCCAGTGGCTGAGCTGTTCCTGGAGAGCTTAGCACATGGAGGAGCCTGTCCCAGGCTAAGTGAGAGAGCTGGTGGCTCTGCCTGGGTTATCTTCCCAGATGCTCCAACGAGATGAACTATGCCATCCTTCCAGTATCGAAAGGAGGGAGGGGACTGAGTGTGGCCAGGAGTATGACCCCAAGGGAGGTGGAAGAAACCCCAGGAGTAGGGAGGGAGCATTCACCTAACAAATTGGAAGGAGAATCAAAGCCTTAGTTCTCCCTCTCTTTGGGAAGTAATTTGATATTTGTATTTAGTGTCTCTAACAATGCCAGCAGATCAGTAAATTAACTTACTTTTGTTCTGTTTAAACTTTTAGATTCTTGACTATCAGAACACCGTCTTCTTTGGTGGAGACTGTATATCCATGATCGATTACCTCTTTTGGCCCTGGTTTGAGCGGCTGGATGTATACGGAATAGCTGAGTAAGACATTCGACCACATGGTCATGAGTTCCTGGGGTCGTCCTGGGTAACAGTGGTTGAAATGGTCTGTGTGCCATTTATCCTCCTTCGAACATGTTTCATGATGCATTTTGAACAAAGAGGTTTTACATTTTCTTGTTCAAAATGAATCTGTGCTCTTCTGCCACTGTGAACCCAAACTTTCTCCATATTTCTGCTGATAAGACCCTGTGTCCAAAAGCCTCCCATAGTGCTTCAGAGCTGCCGTCCTCACCCTCCATCCAAACTCAGGCCAGTGGTGAAAGTAGATGGAGGGATTCAGTCACCGAGTTTTAGTGACTTGTCTGCAGCTCCCTCGGGGGCCTCGCTTGCACCTGGTCCTGCCGAGTCACCAAGTGGACACCGTACACTGTACACTCACTTTTTAGTTCCCTGAGGAATCTCCCCAGATAGGAACATCCTTAAAACACAAATGATTTTAAAAGCAATATTTGCTCGATGTTCCAATAAATGAAATAGCCACTCACATCCCATGGAAGTATAGGAATATTTAAAGTAGAAGAAATTGCCCGGGAGACTCAGGGAGACCATGTAGGGTTCCCAGGCAGAACACACGCCTTGTTCCCACAATGTGCAGAGGAGAAGTTGAACTCGTGCTGGCACCAGCTCTAATCGCACCCAGTCGCATGAGGGGTGCTGGACACTTCTCAGATCTGGGACTCCGGTCCTGCTGAGCCAGAACTGCATCTGGACCCTCATAATGCACAGTTTATCCAGGAGACATCTGAGCTTTCCATTTCAGCTGTCTCTGAGGGCAGATCAGATAAAACATATTTGGATATTTTAAACTAGGTCTCAACATGAACATCACAAAAACCTGTCTTCTCTAGGACAGAGTATTGGGCCACAGATTAGGGAATCTACTCCTGGATTTCCCATTGACCGGTCATACCATCCAGAGCAAGTCACTTGACTTATCCTAGACCTAACCTTCCTGATCCATCTTTGGGTGGGCCCTGTCAGGTCCATTATTTCAAGGTTTAATGATTGTTTTACTCACTTTTTTAAAAAGTATTTTTAGAAACAACCTGTCTTTATTTTTTTTTTTTTCAAACCCCCTCAAGTAAAATATGAGAATGACGGAAGAACGTTTCTTCCAGGAGGTTGTCTTCTTGTTGGTAAACAGTGAGGCAGAGGCATCTTATTTCCCCCAGAGCAATCAGTCCATAGGTATTTCAACTGTATTGTTAAAATCGACAACTTTTACAATTCAAAAGCACACACAGGTATTCTAAAAATAAGATTTTCCTTCAGTAAATGATCGTGCTCAGTTGATAGTAAGGTCACTAAGATAACTTTATTACCCAAAGAAACCCACTTTTCGTATCCCAAAAACCTAAAAGGTGACACGTGCCACTGTTCCCGATGTCTTCCCCTTCAGACCAGCTAACACTCCTTTCCTGTCCTGCAGCTGTGTGAACCACACCCCGGCACTTCGGCTCTGGATATCAGCCATGAAGCAGGACCCTGCAGTGTGTTCTCTTATCATAGATAAGAACATTTTTCTGGGTTTCTTGAATCTCTATTTTCAGAACCACCCTGATGCCTTTGACTATGGGCTGAGTTGCTGAGCTTCACAGTCCATCCCTTCACCATCCAGAATTCCCGTCGTGATTCTGTCAAGAATTGTTTTGCTGGGTCAATCATTCTATGTTCATTTTCTTTGAGGTTCCCAATAAACATGGAGACAGAAAATGCAGGCTTTCTGATAACCACTTGTATGACTCCGCTAGCTCATAGCTTCTAAGGATCCTCTAGAAAGCTAGTGCCCGCTGCTAATGTCCAAGCACATTTTGGGAGCCTGCATGCCTCCCAGCAACTTGGCCTTGGACTCAGTTTGACCTCTAGGCTGTTGATGCTGATGTTGAAGTTCAAGGCCTATCCAGCATTGACGTTTGTCACTATAGAGCGGCACCGTCCACAACCTCCCTGGTGGGAGGAAAGCCAGAGAAGGGAAGGAAAAAGAAAATGCTTCAAGTTCAAATACTCTCTACTTGGCAAATGAAAGCTGCAGTCCACGTGGGTGTGCATGAGTATCATTCTTGTTCAAACATTGGCCATGGGCCTGGGAGAC
>NW_024344378.1:17631599-17632875 GCF_902729225.1 Pteropus medius | reverse complement strand
AGGGTCTAGGGATCAGCCTGTGATCCTTTCAGCTTTGTTCATGCCTAATCTTTTCCCAGCCTCCAGCCAGGCTGAGAGACCAGCCAAGGGGAATGATGTTTTTGACTTGTTGGTGCCCATAGAGGAGCTGTCTGCTGCCTCTGCCTCTGACTCAGCCCAAACCAGCTCCATTTCTCCCTACATCTCAGCCTGGCCTGGCCATCTGCTACCTCTGGATGGATTTTGACTCATGTAAATAGTTACCAGTGTGACTCTGTGCCAGTTGGACAAAAGCAAGCCTGCTTGGTGAGGTGGCCTGGTCTGCCATAGCAGGCGCCGCGTGACAGGGGCCGTCTGCTGTGCCATCTGCTCAGATGAGGTGCCCTGTTGCCATGGTGTCCAAGTCAATGCAGAGTGAGGTCTGTGAGTCACATTTCCCTGGGATCTTTGCTTGGCTCCTGTGGCCTCTCCCAGGAGTGGGGGACAGATCAGTCTTTGCAGGTTTTAATCCTGCGTGCTGGTGAGTGTTTGCCATGGGACCAAAATTGCTGTCGACGCAACAGATAACAGCATGTCTCTGATGGCCAAGACCAAAGATGTTCTCTTTTGGGGATCCACATTCTAATATGGAGAGCTTGAAGAACCAGGAAGTACAGCATGGAGAAAAGTGCTCAAGGTGGCAGGCTCGGGGCCCTCAGCCCAGTTTGGGATTTCAGTGCCTCTCCATCAGCCGTGCTCTCTGCAGTTTGCTGGGGGCGCCTGCGTTGCCTTCCACCTTCCACTTTTTCTTTCTCATTCCACTTTTCCCCTCTCATTTCAGATTCCACGGAGGAATGGAACTAGGATGAAACTAGGGTTTATCCTGGTGAAAAGAGGCAATCAAATAATGCTCCATGAGGAGCTTTTTAAAATGCCGTTTCTTTTATTGGCAAGCAGTGTATGGGGTGGCGGTGGGGAGGGAGGACTTGGTGAGGGAGACGGAAATAATGCATCAGGGTTAAAATAACAACAGTGAAAAAATAAGTCTTTCTTAATCTCATGTCTCATGAGATAACCACTTTTAATAATTGGCGTATATCTTACAAAAGCATGTTAAATTTAAGGATTTAAGATGAAAGCTGTCCTCTATGTCCTGCCGACTGGAAAAGAGAAAAATAATTTAAACCACAACATTCGAAAGAGCCTCTTAACAGCTGAACTGATGACCAGAAGGGGTCGCGTGGAGTTCTCTTCCTTATAGGTTCTGCATTGAAGCCCATCTGGGCTGAGTCCAGTTGCACAGCCTGATTTGGGGTTG
>NW_024344378.1:17613918-17631583 GCF_902729225.1 Pteropus medius | reverse complement strand
GACAGCTGGCAGTGGTGGTGGGAGGAGATGGTGACTAAATGTTATCGAGATTCCTTCTAGCTCTCTATTTCTCTGATCTCAGACAGCAGAGTGGCCGTGAGTGTGAGGAGAGGATTCAATCTAAAATATCTAAATAAGCTGGAGTGTCCCCTTCGGCCCTGTGCCTCTGCTTTGCTCCTTGAACCTTTGGTGGTGGTGGTGGTGGGAGGGTGTCTCTCCCTTGATTTTCCTCTTCGTGTCCTGCCTGGCCCACATTTCCTTTGTCACATCAGTGGCCTTCTTGATGGAAGGGGGACCATGCTGCTCTGCCTCGAGAACCAGGCTTAACTCTCCCATGGTTTATGTTCCATTTGTTATCTGAAGTCTTCACAAATAGCCAAATATCCAGCCCAAGCGAATTCTCATTGATCAGCCTCTGGTCTCTTTCCCTTTTTCCTCCCCCACTGAACACCGTGCCCATCCAGGAGACCCATTTCCCATTCGTTTCATCTGTGAGTCCCTAGAAGGCTGGACGTTCGGTCTTTTCCAACATTTTGCTCACCTCTGGCTTGTCAGAGCTCTTGAGCCTCTGCAAATGTTATTTCCTGTACTCTTCACTCTCTAATTTTCCTCAGAGCAGCTTTTTTTGGCAACTTTTCTTTTGCAAAATTCAGGTCAAAATTCTTTGCGCAAAGAGGTGGTGTTCCATTGTGGATAAGAACAAGGCTGTGCAGTCAGATGCACCAGTTTCAAATTCTAGCTTTGCCACTCATTAATTCTGTGGGCAAATTGCTTAACCTCTCTGAGCCCCAGTTTCTTATCTGTAAAATGGGACCACTGAGAACCTATTTCATGGGGTTGCTGAATGAGAGACTCGTCCATGTAAGGGCTTAGCGCTTGCCTGGGGAATGCTCGGGGAATGGCAGGCAACCCTATTACCATGATGAGTCTTCTGCAAATGATCAGACTTGAACTCTGGGGTCATTCTCCCATCACTTTGGGGAATAAGATGTCCTGCATTGCACACAGCTTGATTCATGGTTTCAAGTCGCTTTCTCATTGTTTCATATGTGTGGATTTAATCTCAAATGAATTGTGAGCAGTTGAAAGCTGGGCTCCAACACCCCCTTCCCTATTCCTCACACCGCAAGCCTAGTTTTAATATGCCAATGTTGTTCATGGTGGTAAAGTACCCTCTTCTATGTTGTGGAGGAGTACTCAGTGTCTTCTCTGCCCTCTTGGAGAGCATTATCAGCTTTGGAGGGTCGAAGGATGAGGGATTTGAAATGCCCACAGATTTGCCTAGTTACCAGGTAGCTTGGCTGCTACATGGAACACACAAGTGCCCATGTTGCTCATGGAAAGGACAATTACACACATGCTTCAGATAAGAGCCTGGGATACTCTGCCCTGTCATTTACTCCCAAAGATCCACTGTAACCAAGCATCCCCTTGCAGACAGCAAGGGTCCCCAGCCCACTTTGTCAGTGCAGATGGCATCCCTGCAGAGGGCGTGGTCGAAGAACGACAGCCAGCTCCCTGGCTAGGAGCCAGCTGGAAGGAATCATTTGTAGGTTTGTCAGGCTGAGGAGGACTAAGCAACCGAGGCCCACCTAGGGTAGCCTGAGCTGGGGCAGCCCCTGTCCCAGTAGCGCAGGAATTGGAGGCTGGGAAGTGAGGAGCATGGATGTCTGGTAACAGAAACAGCCTTTGCCAAATCTGGGTTTATGCTTCCAAAGCCATGAATACCTGGATTGTGTACACTCAGGGGTTTAGAAAACCTCTTAAAAGATGGGTGTGTGTGAGTGTGTGTGTGTGTGCGTGTGCACGCACGCATGCATGTTTCTGTGCATTTGTGCATTTCCGCCATAGGAGAAAGGTACCAGGATGCATGATGAGGAACTCCATAAATGATAAAGGCAGGAAGTATTTTAAAAATTTCATCATAAAAATAAGTGGTGATTGGCCATTCATGTGCTGAAGAGAAAGGTCCCCTTTGGAGACTCTCTGGCACACCTTCTTGATAATCTGATGACAGCAGGGGGTGGGCTAGGGGACATACAAATGTCCCAGGTGCAGTGGCAGTGGGAAGCCAGGGGAAGAGTTAGCAGGGGCTCTGTGAGGCAGCTCTGCAGAAAGCCAGAACCCCAAACTGGCTTTGGGTGTGAGGAGCAGGGACCCTTTTGTGTAGTGAGTGCTTACTGTATGTCAGGTACTTTACGTAGACTAGCAACACCTCACAATCTTATGAGGAAAGTATTAATTACCCATTTTACAGATAGGTGAAGTGAGGCTTAGAGGAGCAGTAACTTGCCCAGATGTTACCTGGCCAGTAATGGGCAGAGCCAGGATTTGAGTGCAGGCAGCTGACTCCAGAGCCTGTGCTCTTACCCTGCTCTCCTCTGCTTCCCCATCGCCAGTGCCACCTCGCCTCCTGCCCGCTGCCCGCCCCCCCCCGCCCCCCACTGCCTTCCTCTACTGCTTTCCCCTCTAGACTGGGAGCTCCCTCAAGGCAGGAATCCTGTTTCACTTGTACTTTGTTTTCCTAGCACGTGGCACGGGGCTTAGCACATAGTAGCCACTCAGTAAGTGTTTTGAGAATGAGCAAATACATAATTGGACGAATGATGGAATGAATGGATACCCGGATGAGATAGAAACCTGGACTCCTAGGTCTAGGGAGCTCATCGTGAGGCAGCAGGCACAGCTCTTTCCCCACTTTGCTGTCCAGAAGGCATTCGCATCTCCCAAGAAGCAAGGATGTCCCGCCTGGTACCCTCAGTTTGGCTGTTGTTGTTATGACAACTGCTGGCCTTGGCTCTGGCTGTTCTCTTGGGAAGGGACTAGGAGAGCAGAGGGGGTTAGAGGGGCCAAGGCAAGAGACCCCTCTCTATTCTCTGAAACTGGGGCCAGTGCTCCAGACCCCTTTGGTCAGGCACACAAACACTTCCTGAGCTCACACCTGGCCCTGAGGTAGATACGGAGGAAACAGTTCCTGTGGGTCCCATGCTGTGTGCTGAGGGAGCCACCAGGGCAGGCAGTCTCACATGTGACCGAGTGTGGTGGGAGGAGGTACTTAAGGGACAGCCTTGCCACTAGTAGGGGAACCAGGAAGTAGGAATTTGTCTGTAAGGAGCCCTCCCTAAGAACAATGGTAATAACTGCTACCATTTGCATTGTTGTTGAGTTTATTATTCATTAGGCCCTGAGCTAAGTGCTTCAGATGTGCCCTCTTTACTCAGTCCTCTCAATGGCTCTGTGAGGTGGACAGCATTATTCCTATTTTGTAGAAGAAACTGGGACAAAACCAAGGCTCAGAAATTTTGAGACTCACTGAGCTAGGACATGGTATAGCCTGAATTTGGACAGAGAGCCCCAGCTCTTAGCCCCTGTGCTGTTTAGATTTACTGCAATCTGTCTCATTGGTATTTGCACGACTTTACCACTGGAGGAGTCTGGGCACCTCACAGGCAGGACCTCACATGTGGGCTTCCATTTGTGTGGGGACATGGAAATAGGGCAGGGGTCTACCTTTCCTTGTCTCTCTTTGGATCATTAAACATCCAGGCTGAGCAAACTTGCAGCTCGAAGTCTTGCCTTATTCTGGATAAGTGGAGCCTCAGTACCTTACCTGCTTGGCTGGACTGTAAAATGCTGCAGAGAGGAAATAAATGTGTGGAGACGGCTTCTTAGAAATCGTTCCAGACAAAGCCATGAATATCAAGAGAAATGAATGCCACCAACCCCTGTGGCCCGGAATCTGGTTCTACTTGACGCTTCTGCTGTGGTCTCTGTTGGCCCTGTCTCCTGGGGTGTGGAAGATATGTGGGTTGACTCATGTCTTTGGCTGGGAGATCTTGGGGCTGACCTGCAGGTTCAACATCTGGGGGGCCGATTCACCACTAACCATGACTTTTGGGACAGACCCAAGGCCACTGTCAGCCTTTGGGGGTCCAACCACTGTCCCAAGAGACCTTTGGTCTAACATAGCTCAGGCCACTCTTCAGGAATAGTTGCAATGAGACCATGGGGGCTGGGTGAGTCATCTCTGGCCAGTTGGGAACACAGGCCCGAGGGTGGCTTGTGAGAAGTGGCAGGAAATAGGTCTTTGCTTTCTGTTTCTATTTTAAATAGTTACCCTAAGAGAAACTTAAAATATCATATCGTGGGTTTTAAAGAAATAGATGAGATCAAATTCTTCTCATTGTCCTACCCCACCCCTGCCCTGCAAATCTTACCTTGAACTTGTAAGACCTACCTTTTCTCATAAAGAAAAGTAGAAATATCTTTGTCTCTGAGGTTTATGCGGTTCTATCTTGTCGGGAAATAATTTGTTGTTGACAGTTTTATTTCCTGGTTTCTTGGTGGCGCTTAAAGGAACATCAAAGGGATGGAAAATGCCACTTTTTCCTATAAAGCAGGGGCCTCACATTGTGCAGGAGGAAATAAGCCAGCCCTGGACTCAGATGAATGGAACACAAGCATTTGGGAACAGAACAATTGCATTGATTTGATTTTTTGGGGGGAGGTTCTTCACATTTTCCCATGTTTAAGGGAGCTAAAACTGTTACAGCTCAAACCCAGAGCTCATCTGGCTGCTCTTCCATTCCCATCATGCCATGCGGGCCTCAGAGCCACATCATTTCACCTTTGGTTACTCACCACCCTACACGGTTCTCTGACCATTGGACTTGTCTTCAGAGCCCTTGTTGCCACGTCATTTCACCTTTGGTTACTCACCACCCTACATGGTTCTCTGATCATTGGACTTGTCTTCAGAGCCCTTGTCTTATACTTCTGTTCCCCACCCAGCACCTGACCCAGGGTGGCACATAGCCGTACTTGGTTAAAAATGCCTTTTGCTCATTCTGGAGTCATGATGATTGAATAAATCTTAGGCAATAATTTATTTTTATGATAAGATGCTTGGTGGTGAATCTACAGACAGCAAGTTGGTGAATACAGAATATAGTGATTACCAGGAGAGGAAGGATCACTTCAAAGCAGCATTTATGCACAGAAGTGGTCACGGCAGTGTTGTTTATAAGTAGCAAAAAAAGTGGAGACACTTAAGTGTTCCTTGGTAGAGGAAGTTGGGTAAATTAGGGTACGTCTATACACAGTGAGATAGTAAGTAGCTCTTTCAAAGAATGTGGTAGAGCCAAATGTTCAAAAAGATATCCAAGAAAGGTTAGATGGTATAATGTAATTTAGGGAAGCAAGACCAAAAAGAATGCATCCTCACGTGATACATACATAGAAAAATTTTGGAAGTGTATACAAGAAACTTCATATTGGTTATTACTGGGGAATGGACGGAGATGTTAGGAGTGGAAGGTTTTATCTGTTACTTAATTTTTCTGTCAGTGGTTGAGCTTTTTTTTTTATCATGACTGTATTGCTTTTATTTAAAAACAAAAAACTAGTTAGAAAAACAAGCTCTCTTTGGATGGCGATGAGAAAAGTTAGCCCTAAAAGGACAGCGCCCTTGTCTTATACTTCTCCAGGTACCCCTCCAGGGTTGGTAGAGTGCGCCAAGCCAGAGCAGAGCAAAGTGGGCAGGGATGAGGTAAGTTGAAGGAGTTGAAGGAATTGAAGGCACACATTTCCTTCACTGTGTGGTTCTTGGCTCTGTCTGCTCTCGGTCTGCCGGCCAAACCAAATAACCTTCCGGCTCTATCCCATGAGGTGGGGTTAGGATGGAGCACGAGCATGTTCTGAATTACAGCCTTCAGAATCACTTGTTAAGACTTCTGTGACATTCACTGACCGCTGCCCCTTGCCACCAACCCCACTCTAGAAGCAGGCCAGAACTACCTCCTCTCCCCCAGCATCTAACATAGTACTGATCACAGTTCAGAACTTTGTAGTTTGGGGCAAATCAAGGTATTGTCTAACTTAAAAATCGCCAATAGTTTGCTACTGTATTGAGTCCAAATTTTATTATGAAATAACTTATTGGATGAAGTTCAAATTTACCTGGGTTTAGCATTCGAGGCGTCCTATGGTCAGGACCCCACTCAACAGTTTCAAAATAATTTGCTTTGATTTCTCAGTATATATCAGCATATATCCCAGTACTGCCTGGGTTTGAATCCTGATTTTGCTACTTAACACTATGTGACCTTGGACAAGTCCCTTAATTCTCCAGATTCCTAATCTGGAAAATGGGAGAATAACAGCACCTATGTCATAGGACCGGCATAGGAATTAAATAATATACATAAAGACAGGTAGAAGGGTGCCTATCCCACAGTAGGTGCTACTTAAATGTTGCTTATATCTAATATGCTTTCCTGCCCTCACTCCATGGTGCTGGCTAGAATGCTCTTCCTGGTCAGTCTTATCTTTCGGAAGCTGTATCAGCTTGCAAAGACCCTTTCTGGAATTCTGCAGGCTGCCTCAAAGATGGGTTAGAATTATCCTATTTTGCTGTTTTTAAAGTTTCCTGAAAGCATAAGAATAAAAAGGAGTGAAAGCATCTTCTTGTCAATAGGAAATCCATCCTCCTCCCCAACTCTGCCCTGGGCGCCTCACAGACTTCCTGAAGTTCAAAACAAAAACAAGCTTCCACTTCTTGCAAGAATTTAATTCTTCCTTTAATATAAATAAGGCAGCATGAAACACCAAGAGCCTGCTGCTTTCTGCTTCATAAGCAGCTTTTGTGCATAAAAGATCTCCATTTTCCTACTGAATTCTGTCCTCTGTATAAACAAGAGGCTAGAAGGTATTTTTTTTTTTTTCAGTGAACTTTCTCCCGGAAGCAAAAGTGAAGCTGAGGGAGAGCCAGGCTTTGTCTTGGCTTCTGGAGGCTGGTTCTTGGTTCCTGGGGTCTCTTCCAAGTACAATGAGATAGGATAAAGAGGGGGAAAGGAAAGTCATAGGCAATAATAAATAAGGAAATTTACCCCGATTCGGGAAATTAATCTCGACAGAACGGGGGGCTTCGGGCTATTGTTGGAGACCATGTGGGCAGGATCAGTCCCTGGACCACCCCAGCCGCTGTGGGCCTGGGGAGGTGCAGGCTCAAGTCCATCTAAGTCCAGCTCCATTTAAGTCCAGCTCACATGGATGCCCCATCGAAGCTGGGCCTCCTGCCCTGAATTAACCCTGTCAGGCAAACTGTCCATCTTCTTGAGCACTCTGAGGCTAGATGGGAGCACTCCTGGGGTAGGGACAGAATCTTTTCTTCAGTTTGTGGTGAGCCTGACACCTCCATGGAATTGGCTGTGCTGTCTGGGAGGCAGGGCCAGCTTACCCCCTGGAGGGAGACCCCAGGTGCTGGTGAAGGCACACTCATTCTTGTTTCCTCCTTGGTCCTCTGCAAGGGTTACTGGGGGCAAAGCCAAAAGAATAAAATCCCAAAGGACCAGTGAAGCCACAGGGGAGGAGGAACAGCTTCCCAACCCTCCCGAACCAGGCCTGGAGACAGAGGCCAGCTCCAACCACAGGCTCTGGTGCCCGCCAAGCAACCGCAGTCCCCAGCACTGCCGAGGTGGCCTCTCTGAGGCCTGGGGGCTGTGCCCCCAGTGCTGTCTGTGTGTGTTCCCAGTCAGCTGAGCCAATGTTAGGCTCTTCGGGTTTCAGTCATCTGTGTAGCCAGCAAGGCCTACCCAGAAAGGGGGTGCTGTGCAGTGAGGGACCTCTGCTGGAGTGAACAGTTGAGGGGGTCTTGGGGCCTGCAGATGGGAGCTGGTTTTCCATAGCGGCTCTTGCTTCCAGGTACACCCTGCTCTAGGACTGGGACCTGCTCTAGGAGGGGGACTCAGGGCTATGGCATCCTTCACCTCCCATCTCTGCAGCTTCCTCTGAACTGGACATCAGAGGCCAGACTACAAGCCAGAGTCGAGTGCCCTGGGTGCCAGGCTATCCTTCACCCCAGTCACTCTGTGTCGCTCATCAGCTTCAACCTTCAGCGTCTGCCACACTGGTGGTCAGAGAGACCAGCTGTAGAGAGAATAAAGAGGGCTGTGGGGCTGCTGAGCTTGTATCTGGCATGGTATGTGGTACCCACAGTGATCGGGAGAAGGGGCAAGAAAAGGGGGTGCACCCTGAATGAGATGTGTTGCTGAAAAAGCGACTGACTTAACCTTCTCTCTGTCACCAAGTACACACTTCTGTGCAACAGAGACATTAGCCGCTTGGGACCTTGAATCTCTACGAGGCCTTTTCCTCAAATAGTATAAAAAATGGCAGTCACAGTGGGACCCCGATTTTGCAGGCTGTGGATGGAAGGCAGCCAATTCCCACAACTGTCCCTACTGGTGCTTTGGTTGCAGATGCTTGGGGCCAAAGGTTCCTGGAAATAGGGGTGCAGGGTCTTAACATGGATCCGTCAGTACTCCTGTCGATCCTCTGTTGATATTCACGTAAATACTGAACCTGGGGTGTAAAAAGAATTGCACCCAAATTGATGTTACATTATCTCCAACTCAGCGTCCATTGCGTGTTCCGTCATCATCTTGGCCATTCGTGATGATCCAAAAGCGAGCTGCAAAGGATCGGTCTCCAAACCCAGATCATAGCTTTACTAGCAGGCTCCAAACGGCACGAAAGCAAACCAGCTTCTGGCTTGGAGTTCTGTTTGCTCCACGCTCGGGCCTGGCTTCCCTGCAGGCTGAGCCACGGATAGCCTGCCATTTTCCCAGGAGAAGGTCTACACAGGTGGGATGTCTTGCGTCTTGGCCCTCAAGGTCCCGGCTGCTCTACGAGATGACAGCTTTTTGGGGCAGGCTGGCATGGTCTGAGGGTATATGTAGGGAGTACTCGCTAATGAGCGTGGGGGCGTTCTTGAGCAGCTCATAGAAGGAGTCCACTGTCTGCCGGTAGAGGCTTCGCTGCAGGACGAAGGGCCGGAAGAGGTTGAGCGGCTCGGCCCTGCGCACGGCCTCAGGGAGTCTCATGGTGTCAGGCAACTTGCGATTGCCGATGAAGAAGTGATGGAGCTTCTTCTCGAGCAGGCTCTTCTCCAGGAAGCGGAGCAGCTCGTGCAGACGAGCGTTGAGCTGCCCGGCCTTCCAGTCAGCAGCCCGCCCGGAGAGCAGGAGGTGCAGCAGAGCTGTCTTCAGGTGGTAGTTGCCCAGCCCGCTGGGGCCGGTCAGGCGGCTCTGCTTGGAGAGCAGGAAAGAGGCGATCTGCAAGCAGCTGAGGTGGCAGGCGCCCTCGGGCAGTACCTTCGATGTGGTCCTGAGGAAATGTCGCTCATAAACAGCGAAGGACAGAAGCCAGTCAGTGCTGGACACTGGGGTCTCCCCGGAGAGCTCCCGAGGAAGGTGGGAGACAAAGTACAGGTCCGAATCGTCACACTGGATCACGGGAATCAGGTTGAAGGGCATGAACTTCCCTGAGCGGAACCTGATCTTGAGGGACCCTGGAGTGTCCAGCTGGCCAAAGGCCAGGTCAAACTCGTACTTGTGGGCGATGCGGTGCCAGGCTCTGGTGAGGGCCGTCTGGAACCACTTCATGACCTGCATCGTGTTCAGGTATGGGGAACCTTTGGCACACAGTGGGTCTTCCACCTCGCTGCTTGGCCGCACCAAGTTGTTCTTGCCATGGAGGAGACATAGCATGTCTTCCCCGAGCTTGGTCTTGCCACAGATACAGCCTAGTGTATCCTCGTCAGCCCGGACCACCTTGATCTGGCCGTAGCCCTGGAGATCCAAGGGTGCTGAGTGGCTGGAGCACCAGAGCTCTGGGTGGAAGTGGTAGGGCTCGGGGGGTATGAAGGGCACAAAGAGGTGGCACAGCAGTGGCTTGTCCACCTGCCAGTTCTCGTACATGCTGTCCACACCAATGAAGTCCTCCACCTCCATGTCTGTGTCCCGGTTGCAGAGGCTCCTCAGGGCTTCCAGCAAGTCATCCACAAAGCCTTCTACGAACTCCCGGGTGCGGGCCGCATCGGCTGTGGCCCCCCGGATGCAGTGCTCATAAAAGTGATCCAGTGTGGCCTTGTTGGGCAGGGTGAGGCCTCGGAGGGGGGCACCCTCCAGGCCAGGCAGCTCGTCCTCATCCCCACCCAGGCACTCCGGCGACAGCCCATCTTGGTGGTCCTGCCGCCACACCTCGATCACCAGGAAGAGGATCATGCAGAGGGTACTCCACAGGTCCCAGGCCGTGCGGTTCTCATTCTGCTGCTGGCCCTCCTCTTCCACCCGCTCCAGGGCCTCCTTCTCAGCCACCAGCCGTGCTACCTCCTCTTCCAGGCGCAGCTGCTCCAGCTGCAGCTTCTCGTGGTGCGCCTGCATCTTGAGGATGATCTCCTCCTCGTTCTCAGGGACCGTGGCATTCTCTCGTGGGAACAGCAGCGGGTGGTTGATGATGGCTGTCACTACCACCAGACACACCCGGAAGAGCCCCAGTGCCATGGCTGGAGCTTTCCTGGGAACAGAAAGAGACTGATAGTCACATTAAGCTTCCCTCAACACCACTTATTCCCTAGACCCTCCCACCAACCCCTGCTTTCTGGAGCTAGTGAATATCTTACAGTTCTCCCCACCACCCAACCAACCCACCATCTCCTCATGTGCTTCGGTCTAGCCTGGGGAACAAGAACCCCAATGTCCCACACCAGCAATCCTAGCTGAACAACCCACTGTGGCAGACCTCTGTTTTTATCCGCCCAGATAGCACCTCACTTTCCCTGGTAACCAAGCCTTTCCTACTCCCAGTCCTTATGGCTTGGGTGAGAATAAACCCACCCACAGCTCAAGGGGTAAGCATATAACCCAGGCCAAGGCTAGTCCCCCACAACCACTGGCCAGCGATTGGTTCAGACATGAGCATATGACCCCATTCAGGCCAATGGGAGACAGAGGTAGGATTTGTTGGGAACAATGGGAATAGGATTACATGCGCTATTGGCTTCCTAGCTGCCTCAAAGCAGGTCTGCCTGAGAAAGACACCAACACAGAGGAAAGCAGACCCCTTCGTCCAGCTATGCCTGAAGCCATTCTCTCTAGACGTTTTAGTCATATATGTCAATAAATTAGCCCTTTTGATGAAGTCAGTTTGTTTTTCCATCACTTAAAACCAAAATAGTCCTGAATGAGACATCCCTTTCTCCCTACAGTGAATGTCTTGTGGCAAATGCCTCTTTACTCAATGCAGTAAAGCCTAGTGGTTGAGGATAGGGGGGCTGGGTTCCTAAGCCAGCCCTGTCATTGATTAGCTGCGTGATTGGGCATGTTAGCTCACTTCTCTTATTGTATGAGAGGAAAGCCATAGTACCCACAGGGCCATCATACTGATGGATGTGATGATCCATGCAAACTGCACACACAGCACAGTGAAAGGTACAAGGCAGTTTTCACTTTTAAGCCCTTATCTTCACGCGCTGTAAACCTTTCCTTCTGATCTGGAAGACCCCACCCCAAATTCAGACCCTGATCTCCTGGCCTTCCCCTCGGTCTTTCCCCAGGACAATCTTGGAGAGACCAGAATGACTGAGTAATTGGTTTTCTTCTCACAAGTCATCTGAACTTTAAATCCCACTTCTTGTGAAAAGAGACACTCCATTCCTCCAGGATAAATGGATTTTTAGGTCTCAAGTGACTTTTGGGGAAGGGCTGACCCCTTACAAATCACTGCCATTCAGAGTGTGTAGTTGTACTAGCTCCTGGGAGTTTGTTACAAATGTAGAATCTCGGCCCCACCCCAGACCTACTGAACCAGAATCTGCATTTTAATATCATCCATATTAAAGTCTGAGAAGCATCGTCTTACAGCGAAAGGCTTACTGTTATACACTCTCTTCTCCCTGGCAGGAAACTTAGGAAGTAACAATGGGCCTTTTCCACACTTGCTCTGCCCACTTCCGGCCTGAGACCTCAGCTAGGAGAGCCAATGGCCAAATGAGGTTGTTGGACAACAAAGGGAATACAGAGCCCCCCGACCCCCACCCCGCTGCCTCCGTGCATGCCAACATCTGCTGATAGGAGCTTCTTCATTTGTTTTGCCTGAGCCCATTTCCTGATCTTGAATTTGGACTCTGAAAATCACCTCTTCTGGTTCTCACCCTAATGGCGCCAAGGAGCAGGGGCTTGGTACCAGGTAAGGACACCTCTGCAGGTTCCACTTTGCAGTGCCAGGATGTAGATGACCTGAGTTGTTATACTTGAGCAAAGCCTGCTGCCTAGATATAACTCTAATGTAGACAGGAGGCAGGAGAATTAAAATGTTAATCAAGCTGCAAAGGGAGACTGCAATATGCTGATCAGCCCTGCAGCCAGCCCAGGAGGACACCTGCAGGACAAAGGAAGATTTCTGCTGGGATTGCCAACAACCCATTCCCCCCACACTAGTGAAGTGGAAACAGGAACCAAGTCATTCCCTGTGGCAAAACCATGGGGAACCTATGGGTTAAAGGCTGCGAACTGCCAGCAGGCCTTTCTCTACACACTCACCCTTTCACGCTATGTAATCCTCCCCTTCTTCACTGTATGTCCATATCAGAGGAAATGAGAACTAAAGAATGACGTATAAATGGAATTCTCTGAACACTCAGGGTCCCTCTCAGTGCCTTAATTGTCTCTTTCACTGTCCTCATCTCTATCGTCTCTGTTCTTCTGAGTCCCCCTCAGTACCTTTACTCTATCCCTCTCATTCTCTGCCTCTGAGGAGACCACACTCTGTCTGTGGAGTGCTATCCCTTTTCTAATAAACTGTCCTGTTGACTCTAACTTGGGCGTGTGTGTTGAATTCTTCCTACACTCTCTACCCTCTTCTCTCGGTGCAGGCCGTGGTCTCCCTCCAACGCGGGGAATTTGCCCTGTCCTGCATCAGCGTCACCCTGTACACGGCTGGATGTGTCAGCAGGAACCAAACGGGTTGGAGGGAAGGGAGGTCCAAGGGGAGTGGAATTCAGTGTGCAGACAAGGTCAGGCCTCAGAGGTGAACTCTGAGTACTTGTGTGTTTTCACTTGAGGAAGGAGTGGAGGACAGGAAAAGTGGAGAAAGTCAGACTGGAAGTGGGGTGGGGTGATGAAAATCTAGGGCGGGGGCAGCTAGCCAGCTTTTCTTCCCCAAGACAAGGAGCAGCTTGTTTGATAACTATAGAAACAAGTAACCCTGGTTTCTATGTCAGAGAAATATCAATGGAAAGTTTTGCAAAGGTGGTCCAAGGCAAAGCCATGAGGCTGGCTGATTAACATGGGTCAGAGTTTTAGGATAAAGGAGTACTAATAGCAGACTATCAGGCAGCAGCCAGTTAGGAGATAATTTGGGGATTTGAGGCCCTTCAGGGCCTCTGTACTATAGGTAGCCACCTTCGGACACAGCAGGCCCTGACAGGTCACAGTAATAACGCTTAGCGACTCCCAGTCCAGGAGGTCAGTTTCTATGCCAATTCAGGATAAGAGGCCACCAACTGGGAAGTGGTGCCATTGCCAAACTCTGGGAAGTCCTCCTTTCTACCCGATGATTTCCAAGGGGTTCCCTGTGTCCATCCTCGTGCCTGCTGGAGGATGAAGGGCTGTAAGGGCCTCCTCGTACTGGGCAGCAAGGTCTAAAACTCCAAACCAACTAGAGCGATCGACTTCCTGTCTGAGAGGGTAAGAGGATGAATTCTGGAGGAGACAGACAGGGTTAGTACGCGGCATGCATACCTACTAGATATGTGACTTTGAACAAATCACTCAACTTCTCAGAACTTCGGTCTCTTCATCTGTAACATAGGATAATACCTCTATTACAAAGCCTGATGGAGAGAATGCATGTAAAGCACTTAGCAAAACGCTTGGCCCTGCACAAGTTTTCTTACAAAAGGGTAGCTGTGATGGGATGGGAACAGCAGATGAACCTGTAGAAGCAGACAGGCCTGGGCTTGAACCTTGGCTCCACGCCTTGCTGAGTGGTCTTGGGTGAGTCACTTGGCTTCTCTGGGGCTCTGCTGCCTGACTTGTGAACTGGAGCTAATAACAGGCCCTCCTTCAAAGGGAGATTGGGTTAATAAGTGAGATAATCCATCCCAGGTGCTTAGCACAGTGCCTGGCAAAGAGTGGGCACCTTACAATGCCAGCTCCTTCCCCCTCGGCTTCCATGGGCCTGTGTTGTCACCTGCCAAGCACACGAGTCTTGCCCAAGTCCCAGGGCTGTGACACACGCTCAAAAACGCTTTGAAAGCACAAATGTTCCCCTAGTATTGCTGTTCCTTGGCACACCATCCCATCCACCCTACCCCCCAGCAAAGGGAAGAAGCCTTCTGAGCCTTGGATCCTCCCAGAGGTGGAGTTCCCTATGATTCATTCCTTACTTAAAACATCAACTCCCTCCCAGGGATCAGATGGCATCCCAGTGGTCATTTTGCTCCTCGTTAACTTCTGCACAGGTGGCTCTGCCTATGGAACAGTAAGGCATAAGGGATGGGCAGGGCTGTGGCCGCTCACTGCCCACTAGATGGAGCTGAGTTGGAGGCCTCCGCTACTTCCCCTCTCCAAATCAAGTCACAGGGATCAATGCCCTGGGGACCATGGGAGTCACAAGAATGAGAGGAGGGAATCTGGGCGGTTAGACTTTTGGAGACCATGGGGACAGGACAGGTAGCTGGGAGCCTCTCACAACCCCTCATCTCATGCTTCTCCTCGAAGGGCCCTTTCCCCTCAATTCAAGGGTGTCCGCCTCCACCCTGGCCCAAAGCTCACTTCTATGAGGCCGCCCCACACATGTGGTCTGATATATCCAGTTGGTAGGTTTGGCGTTGAAAATAAACCTGGGTCACTCCGAGGGCTGTGACTATCTGTTTGCCAGGAAGCCGGCAGGAAACCTGCTGAGTTCCTCTCCACCCCCGCTCCTGCCCACAGAGCATGGTGACCCATGCAGGTCACAGCTAAACTTAGCCTGGCAAAGGGCCAGGGTCACGGGCAGCAGGGGCTGGGGCAGAGGGCTGCAGGTCATCGGCCAGAACCAGTGATTTATTCAGACTGTTACTTTGAGCCGGGCCAAACCCTAGGGGAGAAATCTAAGATAGCCCCTCCCTTCCCTGAGGTCCCTCACTCCTGCATCCCCCAGGACCCTATAGCACCTCCATCATAGCTTAATCCAGTGAACGCCACTTCAAGTTGTCTAACAGCGGCACACTTCTGTTCACCAAGCCCTCTGTGGGATGTGCTGGGCACTGTATACAGTGACCTCCTAAGTGGGGGTATATCCCTATTTCACAGATGAGTTGACCAAAGCCCAAGAGAAGAGGTAATGTTTTAGCCACACAACTAGAAAAGGCACAACCAGGCTGAGATTCGGCCTGTTCTGTCTGCCTCCCCCTGCAAAACCCAAGTTCTTTACACAGTGCTATGATTACAGAGCACCTACTGTGAGCAAGGGACATGCCAGGTGCCACAGGGCCCACAAAGATGAGTGAGACATGATCCTCAGCAGTAAAAATACAACAGCCCACATGGGGAAGCAGACAGCCACCAAGTATGTCACAGGACAGAATGAGCTGGGGGCATAAATGGCGTGCAACCAGCTACGAAAAGCGGGCTACGAAAAGGCAGAAGGAGAGAGTTTCATTCCTGTTCACTGGCTGCTCTTGGTCTGTAGACCTTCCTTGTGCCCACTTGCGGGGGAGATGTGGGAGTGCAATCTCTCTGCTCCACATCCACATCCCTGCCTCCTTCCAGCCAGAATTCCTACATCAAACTGAGAGCAGTGAAAACCTGTGTCCAACCCCATGACAGTTCATCAGTATGCCTTCCACCCCATCACCCACCTACCCCCACCCAGGGCTGGCTGACTAGAGCCCCAGCAACAGGTGTGCCCAGGATCCCCTACTCAGCAGCCTAGCCTTCCTCCTGGGACGGTAACTCCCAGCATCACCTGGCAACTTGCTAGAAATGTAAATTTTCGGGTGTGATCCCAGACCGGCCAATCAGAAATTCTGCAGCTTGGGCCCAGCACCTGTGTGCGCATAAGCTCTCCAGGTGGTTCTAATGCCCACTCAAGTCTGAGTTCACCTCTGCCCAAGCTAGGCAGGCCTCCAGGGAGGAGGGTGGGGCCCCTCAGCGTCCGTGCTGTTCAGATCTTGGAGTTCGCCAAGGCTTTGCCCAATGCCCAGCTTGTCAGATGCAATTAGCTCTGCTAATTACAATAGCAAAAGCAGCCCTGTCCTTGGCATCCATCCTCTAAGCCCACAGGAGTAGATGATGGGCTTCCTTATGAAATGGAATAAAAGATGTGGGTTGATGGGAGGCGAGGGTACTTTTCGCCACCAGGGGAGACTTGGGTCCCTTTCTCACTGCTTAGGTTCTGGGCCCTCCAAGAAAGAAGGGGCAAAAGGCGACCCAAACTGTTGATAAATTTGGGCTGAACCCCTATTGTGCACCTGGCCTTGTGCTGAAATTTCACAGTCCCAGCTAAGGCAGCACACAGTCCTTTGGGGGCAATAAAGCCACAATTTTAAGTGTCAAAATTTAGAGTTGTACTAATTTAAGCCTCATTTTGAGGAAATGAGATAAGAAAACCCAGCCCTAAAGAGGAGATGCATTTGCCTGGGAGGGTTGCGTTGGGGGGGGGGGGGGCTAGGCAGGCTAGACATCTCCCTGTGGACCTCACAGGGATCCCGGCACAGACAGGAAAGGCGCAGTGAAAGTGATGTTTTCAATAACAGCCCACATTTAGGACGCTAAGTACTCTGCATGTGTTTTTTAATTTAATTTTCAGAATATCAGTTAGGTAGTTACAACATCCCTATCTTATGAAGAGACTGATGGTCAGGGAGGTCCATTGGGTGTCTTCTAAGAGTCCCTGTCTGGAGTGAGTCTGTCCCACTCTGTTCTCCCTCCATCCACCTAGGGGAGGAGTGGATCCTGCCACCTCCCTCTGCCCAGCGGCACTTCCCTGACACCATTGCCAGCGGCAACCACCAAAATTATCCATGCGGGCTAACCCTCAAGCTTCCCAGGCCTTGGAGAAACGAGGACTGTGAGACAGGAGAAGTTGAATGCAGAGCACGAGTTTGACCTTGAGTTTGGAGTTTGGGCCCGGGAGCACTGGTGAGGCTCTCCTCCATGGTGTGACCTATCCCCCTCAGCCTCAATTCCACATTTCTTTCTATCAGAGCCCATGCCCCGGGCTGGGGTAACACCAGCTTCCTCACTGAGTCCTGTGGTACCATCATTTGGGGCTGGCTCAGAGGCCCCTCCTCAGGGGAGCCTGCCACTTGGTGCAGGCCTACCTCACCCTTTTCTGAACTCAGCAGGTCAGGTCATCTTCCGCCAGTCGGTCTCTGCCTTCCTACCTACAGCTCCAGCAAGGTCCAGAAGCTGATGGGCCCTTGCCTCCCCCAAGGCACCAGGCTCAGAGCTGGGCACATGACAGGCACACCCAATATGTCAGTGAGAGTTGACTCATCATGCATTTTGGAGGAGATGGTCAGCTGTGGGGGTAACATGTCTCCACCAACTTCTTCACCTAACTCAGGACCAGAGGACAGACAGACTCAGCACAGACGGTTTGACAAGAGCAGCTCTGAACACACGGATGCTCAGCATGACTGTCTCCCGCCCTTGCAGAACGGGGTCCCTGCGGGAGAGGAGAAAGGCCTTGCAGAGCTGGCCCAGACCCACCCCAGCAGGTGCAAGGCCATACAGCCACCACTGAGGCATTTCTGGCTGAGGTCTCATTTTATTTGCACCCCAAATAGGAGTGGAGGAGGGGATTTGTGGGAGAGGGGATGCTGAGCAGCCCTGGGGGG
>NW_024344378.1:17417775-17613822 GCF_902729225.1 Pteropus medius | reverse complement strand
GAAGTGAGGAAAGAGGAAGGAAGAGGCCTGACAAAATCTAATTGAGAAAGTAGGTAGAAAGGGTACAGTTATGGGTCCCCAGAGACTCTTCTCAGCACCCTCACAACCCCCGTCTCTGTCACCTTTTCCCTCTGCCACTGAGCAGGACCTTAGTCTTTGTCTTCAGCCAGGCTCAACTTCCTTGGATCTGCCACCCTTCTGGCCACTGGGCTCCTTCCGGTGTCTTGGCCCAGTCAGCCCAGAAGCCACCCTCAGGATAATCATAACCAGCATTTATGAGGGCTGACTATGTGCCAGGCCTGTTGCTCAGGACTTACACAGACGCCTTCTTCACGGCCTCCCCAAGGACTAGAAGAAAAGAGAAAGAGACCCTATAGCCTAATGGAACAAGGAGCACTCAGCATACTGACTAGGGCCTGTAGTCCCCAGAACCTGAGAATCAGAGCCCCACTACCCCTCCCAAAGCCAGGGGAGACCCCAGACAGACTGAGCAAGGACCCAGGCTCAGGAGAACACAGGGGTCAAGACTGGGCCCTGATGAGGGTAGGGGAGCAGGACTGAATGAGGGAGCAGAAAGAAGAGACCCCCTACCCCGACGCCCAGTTGAGGGGGACCTACCGATGAGCCTGTGGGAAAATACACACTGTGTGGAGAGCGGCCTTCTCACTAGGGTGAGCTCCGCGGTTACAGCACGCAGCCACACCAGCCGGTCACACCCACAAAAGCATTAAGTTTCCTCAAAGCCTGAAGAGGGAGGAGGTTTCCAAAAAGTTACCAGGATGCCAATCCCATTCCCTGGACTGGGGTCATGTGGCCAGCTAGTCCAGGCACAGGAAGGACAGTGGCCTGGACTCCACTGACGTGGGTGGGAAAGCCCATATCCTTCCTGTTCCAGAGACTGCAGAAGGCAGGAAAGCCATCGATCTCCCAGGAAAGACATGGCATCCTTCTGTCCAGCCATGCTGCCTGACTCGTGAGAGCAGAGGCTTTGACCCCCAGGACGTTGTGGAAAATCACAGCATCTTGGGACAGACAGACAGGAAGACTGCCTGATTAGGCAGGGTCGTGAAGGGGGAAGAGGCTAAAGGATGACAGGGAGGTCTGCAGGTCACAGAGACAAGGCAAGGGCACCCCGAGTCTGAGCCCATGGCCCCCTTTCTCCCCGGGTCACCTTGCATCCAAGTCACTGGAGTAGGTTGAATGGTGGTCCTCAAAAAGATCAGTCTATGTGCTAATGCCTGGACCTTGCGAATACGACTTTATTTGAAAGAAGGGTCTTTATCAGTGCAATTAAAATTAAGAATCTTGAGCTGATTCTGAATTACCTGGGTGGGCCCTAAATCCAATAACAAGTGTGCTTATAAAGACACAGAAAGGGAGAAAACAGACCAAGAAGAGGAGGTGACAGAAGACGGAGGCGGAGGCTAGAGCAATGCTGCCGCAGCCCAGTTCTGAAGCCACCAGAAGCCGGGTGGGCTAAGGAAGGGTTCTTCCTTGGAGCGTTTGAAGGGACCCTGCAGGTGCCTTGATTTCAGGCTGGTGCCCTCCAGAACCGCGAGAGAATACGTTTGTGTTGTTTTAAGCCACCTAGTTCGTGGTATTTTGTTACCACAGCCCTAAGACTCACGCATCTCAAAGTACAACACATTCTCCCCACTCAGGCCTCCAACTGGACTTCCCACTTCTGCCGGGCACCTCCAGTCTCCCAGCCATCTCTGCCTTGGCTCGTGCTCTGCACCAGAGCCTTGGGATCCCACATTGATGGAGGTCCCCATCCCGGCCTGCGTGGTCCTTTGGAATCTGCTCCTCTGAGCTGTCCCTAATCCCAGGCACCCCAGGCCTAGAGGTCTCCCTTCCCCACTTCAGAGAGTTCCTGCTTCCACACTACACGGGACTGAGCTTTAAGACTAAAGTTTATGGCCTGGCTCCACCCAGCCTCAGGGACCCTCTGGTTTCCTTCCAGCCTACTGCTGCCACTCCAGATTATCGAATGTCTCCTGAACACCTCCTATACTTCTCCACCATTCTTTGCACCATGTCCATGCCTCATGCTTACAGCCCAAACCCTACCCAACAGTCCTCACAGCAAGCCCATCTCGGAAGTGGCTTCCAAGAGCCTTCCTGATCCCTCCCCACCCCAAACTCCCGAGACAAATCCTTCTTCCTTGAAAGGGTGAGAACAAAGATGAGATACTGGTGAAGTCCTCCGAGTGCAGGACATGCCTGGTGCCTTGTGCCGCATCCTGAGTTAGTTCTCTCACTTGTGCAGCAGTCCAGCTTCCCAGACAGGAGCGCAAGGCACTGAGAGGTTGAGCAATCGCTCAAGGCCACAGAAGTAGGATGAGAGCAGAGGAGCTGGAAGCCCCGCCAGGCCTGGGGCTCCAGACTCCGCCATTTCCCCAGTGATCCCACTCTGCCCTTGCATCAGAGTGAGCTGTTGAGTTCCTGTCTCATCCCACTGCTTTGCTCTGGCAGGGCCAGGCATGGCTTGTTTGTCTTGCCACTCTCCAGAGTGCCCGGCAGAGACCAAATGCTCATAGCACTAAGGACATGTGCGATCCCGAAGACCCACCAGCGTGCTCACACTCTGAACGCTGGACACACCCACTTTTAAAAGAAGGCCTGCTTCGACGCCCTCCATTCCTAGGAAAGATGCATTTCCTACACTGAGTGTGCACCGAAGGGCTTCTCTTAACCCCCGGAATTCCCATCTCAGATTTCTCATCTGAAATAACAGGGACGTGCTAACAATAGAACACTGTGCTAACCATTCCCACGGGGAAGCAGCCCTCATACGCTGTCAGACGTTGGCTTGGCGTCAGCTTGTATTTCTCACAGTTTCCCTGTCTGGGGGCCCCATAGCACCCACAAGAAGAGGTAGGGTTGACATCCACGTCAGGGCGGGCATGCCAGGGCGCCTCAAACATGTCCGTCTCTCCCTCCACCTTGTGTTCTCTGCACCTCCAGCCTCAAGCAGAGCAGTGAATGCTCAGGACCTGCACACTTCGCTGGGGGCAGGGAGGGCAGGCTGCAGGGACAGAAGGCAGGTTCCAGACAACAGAGAACACACTGGCTTGATGGGGAGGTGACATGAGGGGGTGGAGCGGGAACCAGAGAGTAAATAAATACAAAGGACAACAAAGGGGACACCCGCCGCCCCTCTCACAGATGAGCTAAGAATGGATGGAGTTAACTAGACTGCCATTCCCAGCAGCCACCTTCCTAGTTATCCCGGGATGGGAACAAAGAGAGACAAGCTCAGAAAGATAATCTGGCTTCTCTGCACAAAGATGGCCCCCAGGGTTTTTCCAAGGCCTCAGAAAAGCCAGTTTCCCCACCCTCCCCACCCTCCCACCTCTTACTCAAGTCCTGGCTTAGAGGGATTCTGGCCCCCACACAATGAAATCCCGGGCTGTTTTCCCACCCCCGTCTCCTGTGGCTTGGGTGGTACCTGACACAATGCCTGGGACCCAGGCCTGGGGAGAGGGAGAGGGGGTAGGGAAAGGGAAGAGCTGTGGGCCTCCTACAAACACACACACACACACACACACACACACACACACACATTTACTCACTCACTCACTCACACACTCCCTCCCACCCCTCCCGCTGTGCTCTGTGCCTGCAAAGATCTAAAACTCCTTTCATCTTAATAAAAGAGAACAGCAAGATACACAAAGGCAAGAAGGGGGAGGCCAAGCCAGTTGTAAAACACTTAAGAGCTTGTGGTCGACCTCTTGGCTTGTTTTCTCTGCTGCAGGGACCTGGGCTAAACAACGGAGCAGGGTATCTGCCTGCCCTCCCACACCAGGACTGCAAAACAATCAGGGCAAACCAGGTCTCCTCCTCCGGGAAAGCAGGTGGCCAGAGACTTGAAGGCCAGGAACAGTTAGTAAAATTACCTCCAGAATCATCTATGACTACAGAGTCACACTCCCTGTGAATTACACAAAATGACAACGACCTGCAACCACGGTCTATAACCACATTGTTTCCCAGACACAGGGATGGAGTGATGTCGAGTGATGCCTATGCTCTGCCCTAGCTTCTACCTGAGGTGGCACCTGGCACATAGTAGGTGTCCCTGAACCAATGACAGGTACACATTGGGTAGCCAGCAAGCAGCCAGCGATACTGCCATGCTCACCAGGACATATTCCTGCCCCAAGGCCACCAAGAAACAGCCAAAAGCTCTTCAGCTCAGAAGCGCTTAACACTTTGCAGCAGCTGAGCTATAGCAGCCAAGAGGCCAAACTCAGAAATCAGAAGGCCTGGGTTTGAATCCTGGCTCTCCAACTTGCTATAACAATAGCACTCACTTATGGCATGGAAGTCACATGGTAGTGCCCTGTAAAGGACACTATATTGGCACTGGTATTGGTTATAAGGCCAGGTCTCCCTTTTGATTTGTTAAATCCTGCTAGGTACATCTTAGGGACTCTTGTGGTAAGAGAGGGTGACTAACAGCCCTACAACATCTCCAGAAGTCTGGGGACATGGCTAAGTTGTCTCCCCTACCCCCTTGTTCTCTTCTAAAGACCCAAGGGGCTGCCACAGAGGGAGAGCAGGCACCTGGGAAGCTCACAGCGACCCCCTCCAGTCTGGCAGCATCAACTGAGAACTCCCCTACTCCTTCTGAGCTCCCAGAAGGACAAACCAGTGTTAGTCTCTGATGCCCAGCGTTAAAGGTATAGGCTTTATAAAAGCTTGCTGAATGAATGGATGGAGTCAAGACTAGGAAAGAACCTTACTGCCTCTACTCTTAGGAGTAGTAATCTGAAATGGGAGCAGAGTGGAAAGTCCTAGATGAAGTAACTTTTAAGATTTTTTTGCCTGGGAGGCACCCTGGGGTCAGAAAAGTAAAGCATCAACAGTGATCAGTACCATGGGAAATGTGAGCAAAATCCCTTCCAGACACAGCCCTGGAGACAGACCACAGCCTCTTTAGGTCTGGATGGCCTTCATCTAACTTCAGGCTGACTCACTGCCAACATTTACCAAGAAAGTGACCCAGGAATAAACCCTGACATCAGCTTATCTGACCTCCTTGCTCAAAAATGGACGGTAAATGGAGGATTACAGGGTTCAGTGCAATTTAGGTAAAAGAAGGAGCAGAGAAGCAACCCTCAGCGGAGTGACGAGCAAGTCCCACTTTCTGAAGAAAACCCAACAAGGCGCATGGTCCTGTCACCCCATGGGAAGGTTTAGTAAATAGCAAGCAACCTACCACATGTATTGAGATTTAGGCATTGTGCGAAATGCTTTATAATAAACCTCTTGAAGGAGACACTACCCCCATTTTATAGATCAGGAAATCGAGGCACAGAGAGGTGAGGCCACTCACTCAACATCTCAGAGCCAGATTCTAACCCAGGACTGTCTGACTTTCAAGTCTGCAGTCTTCCCATGATGCTGCTCATTGACCGGGTTTCTACGAAATATTAGATGTGCACCTATGGGCTTCCTCACCTGTACTGTTTAGGGAAATAAAGGTGACAATTTAGGTGAAATTTGGGCATGAAGCAGGGAATTAGATTTAATGAAGAGATTCTGGGAGTGTGACCTGGAATATGAGGTGGATTTTCAGCCAAAAGGATGGGAAAGCCTTCTCTGCAGTAGATTAGGAAAAGGGAGTGAGAGAAGTCTTCAGACACTGGGCAGTGTGTTTTGGGGTGAGGCTATAGAGAGGAAGCAGCATGGGTGCACTGGGGGCATTCTGGGACAGCACACAGGGGTACCAGGCATCCCCCATTCTCTTCACCTCCACCTCCTCCAGCCCAGGCATGCCGTGGTCCTTTTCAGTGTCTCTGGAACAAAGTCTCAGCAAACAAAGGACCCTTTCATGAACTTCAGGCGGGTCTCCTGTCTGCTACTAAGAAGGCTATTGAAATAGGCTCCCAGGAGAACAGTTTGTTATGAGCATGTGGTTTTGCACCAACAAGCAGGGCCAGAATTATGACAACGCCCTCCCTCTGGTTTGATTCAGGCTGGTAGGAGACTCTCCTGCACCCACTGCAGGAATGACCCGGAAGGAGAATGAGCAGCCCAGGACCACACCAAAGCTGAGCCCCTCTACCTGGGCAAGAGGAGTCCCGCTGTGTTATTTACCTGGAAGTGAGTCATTAGAAAATTGTGAGCTTTGTATTTTTTCTAGGGACTGGCATCTGAGGATCTCAAAGTGCTCTGAATATTATCTGATACTGGCTGCTACTATCCCCATTAAACAGACAGAGAAACTGAGCTCTGTCAGCTAATATCACAGAGTGCATCACAATAGGAAGGCACCTGGAGTTGGTGGTCTGCCTGTTGTCTTCTCACCTCTGACACTTAGATCGTATGGGATTTTAGATGCCACCTTCACTTTCACTGGGCCTAGATGTCCAGCAGAAGCCGGAGGCAGAAAGAGTCTAAGGTTCTTTGAGGCACAGATACCGGTTTGAATCCTGCCTCTGCTGTTTACAGCTCTGCAACTCTGGGCAAGTTGCCTGACCTCTCTGAGCCTGTTTCTTTACTTATAAAACTGCAATAATACCTACCTTGAAGGGCTGTTGTAAGGAAGAGAAATAAATATATGCAAAGTTCCTAAGATGAGGCTTTGCTCAGAGTAGGTGCTCAATGAACAAAGACATTATTTTTTTTTTACAGGCTGTTCTACTTTTATGAACAAAAGGTCATGATGACTAATGTGAGGACCAGATTTATAAACAGAAGCACAAGCTGCAAATAATATCCTCTGCTAACGATACTCTAATTTTCATTTATAACCCTGAAGGCTACATTCATACAAAAATTAGGGCAATTCCTTTAGCCACTGAAATGATGGACATCAGGGAAGCTGTGTTAGAGCATCTGAAGTTATGGCCGGTTACACAAAGCAAATACTTTCATCGGATACCTTCAAGTTGAAAGAAATGGTGATTCTTGTTCGGAAACTCTTTAGAGGGAGAGCTACCACGTCATCTAATTTTTCATCTTTCTTCAGAGCAAGTTCTTCATTTCCTGCATCTTTCACTTGTTGTTTTGGCATTTGACAATCCTTGCTTAGGAATTTCTATCTTAGGAAGAACAGAAGGCATCACCTTATGAAACTCGGCTGAAGCCACAGGTCGCCAAGTTAAGAGCATCAGAATTGCTGAGTTTGGCCTTATAAACAATGCTGTCCCCAGGGTTTCTCTTTGGCAAGACCAAGAAGTCACCCATGGCTGTTGTCTCTAATATCACTCCCAAAGTCTCGGGTATATCTCAGATACCTCTGAATTCCTGCATGAACTACTAGGGAGGAAGGGATTCCACAGGTTTAACTGAACCATCAGGAATTCCATGGGGAATGCTAGAGCTGGGTGACAGGTGACCAGTGAGACCTTGCTTCTCTTTCCAGCTGGTACTAAGTCCTGCGGCAATGGATTCCGAACATTCTTCCCCTGTGTGCATTTTATCACAAAGCTCTGTGTGGCCACTGAATCCCTAGTATAGCACCCTGCCTATAGTAGATGCACGATAAACACTCGTCCAATCAGAAAATGAAGGTTCTCTCTTAGCTTCCATTGTAAGGACATGGGCATCCTTGTTTCTTACTTTCTTTTGGGGGCGAGGGTGAAGAAGAAGGAAGCCACATTTCTGATCTTCCCATCCCTGCTCCAGCGTGCTCTTCCCCTCACCCTTTACAGATTCAGGCTGTAGGATGGGGGCCTAGCCCCATGGAAGCCACCAGAAGCCTCTGTAAGGAGTCACGCTCTTTGCTCCCATTTGCAGATCAGAGTACAAAACAAGACTGTAGCTATCAGCACTGTGCTCTATTCTCTTGGGCAAAATCTAAGGCCAGAAGACCCACCTCTAACCAGCTTACAGCTCAGATGTGGGACCTGCACCCCTCCTTCTTCCCTTTGCCCATTCTCTGAGAAACACACCTGTGGATGTTACCTCTTCTGTGCACGTTCCCATTAACATGCCTTACAGTTGGTTCTTGCTCCTCCCTGTTCACCTTACTTTAAGGTGGAAGTGTTGCCTTGGGCAACAGTGATGTCACCTGCAAGATGCTTCCATTCTGCTGATGTCACGGGGTGGGCCACAGGAATGGAGGGGGATGTGCTTTCTCCCGGAAAACATCACAGGTCCCAAACTGCTGAGGAGGAGCCTACAGACCTCGCAGCCACTCTCAAATCACCCTCTTCCTCTCCCAGAAACCTTTTTACCCTTCTCTCCCCTTTGGATGCCTGTGACAGGCAAAGCCTCAAACCTGACTTGCCCTCTCCCAGTGTTGGCTCAAAGGTCAGGATGAGCAGCTTTGCCCTCAGCTCTAACAAAGCCCATGCAAGGGCACCAATGATCTCCTTCTCACCATCAGGGACAGTCTGGGTCCCTGCAATCTTGCCCTTTGCCCAGACCTCAGAGGAGGGAGCAGTGGCACTAATGAGGAAGCTAGGGTCCCAGTTTGGCAGAGAATGTAGTTTCTCAGTTGACCTCTACCGTCTTCAAGGGCTCATACTAGCCAGACTGCTGGTCTGTGCCAGGCACTAGGCTCAGTCCTTTCTATACAAGCCCTATGAGGGGTTATTACCATTTTGCTGATGACCGAACTTGAGGCTTGGAAAAGTCTAGGCACTTACCCTAATAAAGAGAATATCCAACCACTGGGTAGTGGAGCCAAGACTTAACCCAAGTTTTCTCTCCTTGAAAGCCCACGTGGGTCACCCCTCTTGGCCTGGGCCACTTGGACACTGCAGCTTATTAAAGATGGGCCATGAGAGGGCCTGGACAGAGACCAGGGGGAACCCTTTAAGTTCAGAGAGGCCAGCTGAGCAGGCCAGGTGGCTGAGGGAGCCAAACGTGCACTGCCTTAGGACTGCCTGACCTCCATGCTCTCACACAGGGCTGCAGTAAGTAGCTAGTCCAGGCCCGGCTACCTCCCCAAGCAGTCATTTAAATTAGGAACCAGATTTCTTTGCTCTGTGCTTGGCTTCCTGTTGACCCATCCAGGCCTTCTGACTATCCTCTTGATTTGCATATAGCATGTAACCCTGAGGCCCAAACCTCCAACCCTGAAACTCTATAGTAGTTATTTAACTTCTGACAAATGCAACTCCATGTGGCTGGAGGCTAAAGCTTATAATGCTTTATCATAAAAGTCACTAAATTACAAAAGAGGAAAGGGAGAAATCCTACCAGGTAAACACTGACCTTGAGGCACTGACCAAGGAAGTATACAGAGCCAGGCTGACAGAGTACTGGTCTACCTGGCAGGTATTTCTCCATTGGTGAAAGGGCCACACAGGCGAACAGAGCCCTGTGCTAATGGACATCACTGCCCTTATACCGCACAGCTTCCCCACCCTGCCCTGACTCCAGCTTTGCTGAACACAAGCCGCCTTCTCATCTTTGGTTTCCCACGGGGCTTACCGAGGACATAGGGATCATCCAGTCTTTATCACAAAGTCTCCTTGCAAATTAATAAACTAGAATTCTGATTTGTATGCCTACTTTGGGGAGACTTCTTGAGGTGACACAATGGCCCAAGTTCAAACCACTCTGAAAATTGTAGAGATATTATTTCCCAGTGGGCACAACTGGGGGCCCGACCCGGAACAGGTGAGATGATCCAGGTAAACTCCACCTGCATGGGCACCAGCCAGCCCTTCCCAGAGGACATCAAGATATTGTGAATTCCTCATTAGCTGAGAAGCTCAGTTTGTTTAAAATACTGTCTATGTGTATGGATGTATGCATGCAGTAAAATGCTCGCTCCAGTTAATTAAGTGCTGAAATGTATAATGTGGAAAATAAGTGATCATAAAGATGAAGCTGCGAAGTGGGAGTTTTGGGAAAGGTTTCCTGAATGAGCTTGGGAAGGATGTTGCAGGTGAACAGGAACTGGACAGGGATGTTGGAAGTATCAGGACACTACGTTCAGATGCTCCTCATTTTGTTCCATTCTCTATCTAGGTCAGGGGACTGCATAGCTGTGGCCTTTTCTCTCTGCACCACACCCAGGTGGCACTTACTCATCACCCTCATGCCAAGCCCCAAACTGGATTAGCCACCTCACACCACCCAGCTACTGAGAAGGAAAGTCATTTGATGCTTGGGCCAGGCCTCGCATCAGCCTTCCAGGCCGGGCTTGCCTGCCTCTTTCTTTCCGTGCCTTCTGCTGCCAGATGGGCTTTCTATCCTTCTTCCATCTGAGCTGAGAGTGGGTATTTCTTCTTTTGACAAAGAAAAAGGCAGCTGCTCTTCCCTCCTTCCCATGCAAGCTCTCAAGCAAACCAGCTTTTTAAGCTTAATCTGCTTCTTGCTCTGGGACTGTTCAGTGACTAGGACTCAGCTTCTAGGCTCCCGAACACTTCGCTGTGCCTTAGTTTCCTTATCTATAAAACGGGGGTCACAACACCTACTTTATAGAACTACTGTGAAGATTGAATGAGTTAATATAGGCAAAGTAGTTTTGAAAAAAAAAAAAGGCTGGCAAATAGTAAGTCCTCAATAATTGTTGGTTATCAAGGCTGCTGTGTACGGTTGTGCAGGTGGCACACTGCTCTAGAACACCTGGCGGAGGGCGCTGTGAGGACGGATCTGGCTCACACGCTGCTTGCCCCGTTATGCGCCTTGGCTGTGTCCACTCAGCTGAGACTTCTTTTTCTAAATGGCAACAAGGTGCCATCTTGTTGCCTACAGGGAGCACCTTATTCTAAGTCACTCAAAGTGTGAAGCAGCAGCCCTGGAGGCTATTTTTATCAGCTTTCTGCATTCTCATAGGCTATGTCCTCCTTCCCAGCAAGACTGGATTAGAGGGGGGTCTGGGACCGACTGGTCTCAGCCATACATAAGGTCTTGCTCATCAGCACCCTAGCACTTGCCCCTCGCAGGATACTTCTCGGTTAAAGCCTTCTCCAAAAGCCCTGCAGGCTGCCCTACTACCTCATCCCTCCTGAGGGTAATCTCAGCCCCAAACATCGAGTTATAGAGTCTTAGACTCTGAAGGGACTCTCTCCTTCATAACTGTTGATGGCCACTTGTCTCTGCTGAGTGATGGGCAGCACATTACCTACGGAGGAGCTCTAGCTACTGGCAAGTGCCTTCTTACCTCTAGGTAAGACCCATCTCCCTGCTTCTCCTAACCAGTGACTCTCGGAGGCCAGACAGAGCAAGTCTTTCCTCAAGTGACAATGCTTGAGATTCTTAAAGGCCACAGCCCTGTGCCCTGAGGCCTCTCATCCTTAGGGGAAACACTGCCAGTTCATTCCCTTCTCCCTCACAAGCACAGTTTACAGATACAGGCCCTCCACGCCATCCTGCCTCCCTCCCCTGTACTCATTCCCATTTGGCGGTGCTGTCCACTGCAAGAAGAGGCGTTGAGAACAGGGCTCATGCCCTCCGTGGCCCAACTCTACTTCTCATGGGCTTCATGCCAAGGTGCAGGTCACTGCCTCCCACAGAGACGTGTACCCTCTCCATTGGACAAACTCCCCCACAGTCTTTCTCTTTATTGACCTCAGTGGGTCCAACAGTGAAAAAAACAAAGCAGGCCTCCTCCCAGACAATATCTTCTCAGGTGAGCAATTTTGCCAGAAGCCTCTAGCAAGAAGTTCCTCCGTGAACTTGCCCTAAAATGAAAGTTCACCCACATACCCTCTTCTTTGTTTCAACCGTTGCTGGGAAAGTGACAAGTTCTGGGATGATGGCAGCGGGTTAAAAGTTCAGATCCTTGCCCCCTAAAAGCCAGAGACTGAAATGGCTGCACCTTTGACAATTCTGGAGTTAGAGGATGGCACTTGAACAAAAAGCCTTTCCCTCCACCCAGGAGAGCAGAGTCAGTATAACCACTTCACCAGAAATAAGAGTTATACTGACTCTGCTCTCCACCCAGGAGAGCAGAGTCAGTATAACCACTTCACCAGAAATAAGAGGGCAGAATGGCCTGGAGCAGCAGCAGACACCCAGAATTAGCAAACAAGGAAAGCCATTTAGGCATGTAGGCTGGAAGGAGGACTCAAAAACACAGCCTATTAAATTATCAAAAAGGTGAATGGCAATTCTACCTACCTATGCCTGACACTTTCTCCGGGGTTAACCAGGACCTGTGACTGTCTCCCGCACAGATTAGCTTTACCTGGCAGCAGCCTCTCCAAGGTAGAACTGGTATGTAAAAGGGAAAGGCCCTGGGTCAAATCCAAATGAGGAACAAGAAAACAGAATACAACTCCAAAACTAATTTAGATCCAAAAGACCAGGGCCAGGATCCGCCAGTATCTGGTGCTCTTCTAGTTTTGAAGGGGACCCTTTCTCACACCAGGTGGAGGAGCAAAAGGCAAAGTTTAGTTCCTGAGAAGTTCAGTAAAATATTTCCCTTCCTGGGCAACAGCATTTTTTTTTTAAGGTAAGGAACATTTTGGAAGGAAAGCTCTGCCTTGGGGCTTCTGGGTCCCTTGGGCGGGCAGTCAGAGAGGTGGAGACACTGGGAAAGGAGTTAGTTGGGGAAGGAGTTAGGGGTCAGAGGGCAGAGACTATTTGCAGCCCCAAGAGAAAGTTCTGCATAGCGTGGGGTCTCCTCCACTGGTAGTCCCGAAAGTGGAAGCGGCGGGACTTTACCCGGCCCCAGCAACCTCATAGCTTCACTACCTTAAGCCGAGAATAAACAAGATCCCCTCCTATTCCCTCCTTCCAGCAGGAGAAAGAAGGCGGGAAGGAAGGTAGCTAAAGGGCTGCCACCCCTCGGCCGGCCTTTCTGCCCTAGCACTCTGCTCAGCCGGTTAAAGGAATGGATCATCGGGGCAGCAGGAACAAAGACGTGGTCTTGCTTCGGGCGCCTCCGGGAGGAGCAGCCCGCGGCGGGGGCCTGAGCGGAGAGTGGAACGCGGGACTTCGCGCGGCTCAAGGAGGAAGCGTGAACGCCCGACGGCGATGCGCCGCATCTTGCTACGAGCGCTGTAACGGGGTCTCGAGGGCCAGCCCTAACCTGCGGGGCCCAGCAGGCGCCCGGGATCCCCTTGCAGCCCCTGCGCCCCCGCCCCAAGACGCCATCTCGGGCGCAGCTCCGCCTCGTCTCGCGTCTCCACCGCGCTCTCCCTCCAGCCCACGAGGAGGACGCAGAGCCTCGCGGCTGCTGGCCCAGACTTACGTTTAGCCTCCGCTCTCGATCCCGGTCACGGGGAGTTCTGCGCGGACTCAGTCTGCACTCGCGGGTCCCCGGGCCGCACGCACCGTTGGGGGTCGGCGGCGGAGGGGCAATTAGTGAGTCGGGGGCGGCGACACCGCAGCCAGCTCCCGCCTTCTGGTCTCCATCAGCCCGGCTCTAAAGAGCTTCGGAGTTACTCATTTCCTGGATGTCACAGAAACTTTTCCTCCTTATAAGAACAAAACACCCGCCTCTACTCTCCGCGGGTGAAGCTCCTTAAGGAGGACCGTGCGAGTTAGGGGGACCGGACCCGGAGTCCGCCGCGGAGGGCTGCCCATTGACCGCCCCAGGAACTCCAGAGGGGACAGCAGAACGGGACGAAGACGGGGAGAATTGGGATCCGGCCACTGGAGTAAATTGGGGCTCCTGAACAGGAAGTCGGGGAGGACGCCCTTAAAAGTCGGTCCAGGCCGGCGGAATGGAGGGGGTTAAGTCACAGCTCGCCGACCGTGCGTTTTCCGCGGCGCGTTTTACAAGCCGCGGATTCCTGGGGCCACCTCTTTTGTCCCCTGGCAAGAAATAGAGATCAAGACACAACGCCGTCTCTTTTTCTCTTTTGCAACTTGAATGGATTAAAACAATTCAGATTTTATAGTAAATGAATGCATCCTTGCCTTTTCTCCCGGAGTAACGAGGCACAAAGGAAAATGATGACTTAAATGCTTTTATCTGTAGAGGGCGCTTTAGTTTCCAACGCCTGTTTACAGTTGTGATGTTAGTTAGACCCTCTATTATAGAGAGAGGAAATTGAGGCCAGGAGGGAGGCAGCACCATCTGGGTCGTACTTCACAGGTTATGAAATTCTTAACCTACCACCTTCTCTTTGTGACCTGCCTAGATTCCACAGCCAGTAAAAGTGGCCGGAAAGGGCTTAACTACATTAAGTTGCTTTGAGAGAGTCAAATGCCAGTGAGGGCACTTCGGGGGGAAAATTCTAAGAACACACTGTCCAAATGGTTATCACCATTGCTCCTCAAGTCAGAATAATAACGTTAACGTGTTATGGAAGACTTTGGGCTGGAGTCTGAAAGATAAACAGGCGATGAGGAAAAGTTCTAAAAATAGACCCCTTGGCCTTTGTCCGGAGTTACTGTTGTTTTCAACCTTCGAGCTTCTGCTGCAGCTCATAGCTCCTTCCTTACATCAGGCACGGTTACCGCAGAGTTTTGGGAGCTGGCGGGGAGGAGGGGTGGGGAATGGGGCCATGTGAGGAAACATTCTTGAAAGAACTATGTATTTACAAAATGTCTGCAAGTTGGACGAGTAGGGCATTCAAACCCAAAGCAGGCGAGGGAAATTCCTGGAAGGTGGGGACACAGGACTGAGCACCACTTCCCTTTTTTTCTAATCCTTGGGATAAGAGTTAAGGGAATTTGCTGGAATGCCAAGGTTAGTATTTGGATGCTTTCTGGGTTTTTCATCCTGCGTGCATAATTGTTTCAACAATTTCTAACTGGCTGCATATATTTATTTATGTAACAAACGTTTGTAAGATTTCTTTTTTTCTTTTTTTTTCAATCTAATGATTTCACTCTCTGTGACCTAATGGTCACCTTCATTGGCTTCCCTCTGCTCTCAGCATAAGGTCCACTGTCCTAACCTGGCACATGGGCCATTCATGAGCTGGCCTCTACTTATCTCACCAACCTCACGTCTCAGTCCATGTTCCACACCAACTCCTTGCAGTTCTTGGAACCTTTGCTCCTCAGAATATGATATGCATTCATTTTTGCTCCTTGGCTATTCACATGTGCTCTGCCTTCTGCCTGCAACCTTCGCCCACCTCTTTCTCAAACCTTCCTGTCACTCTCAATACACATACATACACACACACACACACACACACACACACACATATTTTTTTTCGGCTGTTAATGTGCTAAGATGTCACAGCCAGTCTTCCAGTCCAGGGGTCTTCCTTAAACATCCACACCCTAGGTGAGACCCCCAACCCCCTACCCCGCCCCAGGATGTGGTTTCCATAGCACCTTGCGCTTACTCTAGAAAGGGTTTTTAAAAAACAGAAAAGGACAAAGGATTCAACTTCTGGGAACATGAGAGGGCAAGAAGTCAGGTAACCTTGCATTCAAACACAGAAATGCTGGAAAAAAAATCAGCAATTGAAAGGGAGCTTCTCTAGGTATGAGACAGAAAGAGGGAACTCTAAGGCATATGGGGGTACTTGACATGAATATAAGCCCAAATGGCGAAGGACAGAGGTGAGTGCACACTTGGCTTTGGGTTCTAGAAAGGAGGAGAGCTGGACTTCAGACCCCTGCTTAAAGCTTGGACACTGGAAAAGCTCTTAGTGACTGGAGGATGGAGAAAGCAAATATTCCCACTGGTCCAGGGCCACAGCAAGGAAGTTTGTGGTTTTTCTGAGGCTCTGGATGAATTAAAAATGTTTGCTATAGGAACTAAAACCTCTAGCTTGACTATGCCATGCATTGGTATGAGGTCCCAATTTATACTGCCCAGGTGGTGAGGGAATCCTGAAGTCAACAAAGAATGTAAAAGCTGGTTCCAAGGTGACGAATCCCCTTGGCCTGTCAGAAGCAAATGCAAAACCCAGTTGTTCATGCTGACCTTTCACAGAATTAAGAAGTCCCATCGAAGATAAGTTTATAATTAGAAATTATAAACCACCTTTCAGCTGGAACCACCATCTTCCAGTAATTCACCAAAATGACCGACACAAAGGGAAAGAGGAGAGGCACCTGCTATATGTTCTTTAGGCCTTTTAGAAAACATGAGATTGTTCCTTTGGCGACATACATGAGAATCTATAAGAAAGATGATGTTGTAGACATCAAGGGAATGGGCACTTTTCAAAAAGGGATGCACCACCAATGTTACCATGGCAAAACTGGAAGGGTCTACAGTTACCCAGCATGTGGTTAGCATTGTTGTAAACAAAGAAGTTAAGGACAAGATTCTTGCCAAGAGAATTATATACATATTGAGCATATTAAGCAGTAATAAGAGCTGAGACAGCTTCTTGAAATGTGAGAAACAAAATTATCCAAAAAAGAAGGAAACCAACGAGAAAGTTACCTGGATTCAACTCAAGTGCCAGTCTGCTCCACCTAGAGATGCACACTTTGGGAGAACCAATGGAAAAGATCATGAGCTATGAGAACACATTCCGTATAAATTCGTGGTATGATAGGTGTAAAAAAAAAAAAAGACCTCTGATTGAGTAGAAGTGTGGTATTCCCTTCCTCAGAGAAATATTTAAAGAAAATTGTCCTAAAAAAAAAGAAATAATAAACCAAACTAGGAAATGAACCTCATGAGAGACTGGATCAATAACAGGAGGAAAGAACTTGGGACAATAGAACAATTTGAAAGAGACTATAAAATAGTTATGTTCAAAATAATTACAGAGTCAAAATGATAGAATGTAACTGTGAAAAAAGAATAGGCAAATTTGAAAAAGTAGAAATGCAGTATATAGAAATAAGTGTAGTCATCTATATTAAAAAAACCTCAGTGGTTAGGATTTTTTTTCATTAAGGCAGTAATAACATATTATTCAAAATTCCAATAACAATAACTCATTAAAAGGGGGAAAATAAAAGTAACATACTAATCCCATTTATAAATACTGTTTTAGAAATCCTTACTAAAATATTAACACAGATTCCCATCAGCACATGAAAAATATATATCATGAATAGATCAAAAAAGAAAAATTGAATGATCATCACCATAGATGCAGAAAAGCCATTAGATAAAATTCAGCATCCAAATATAAATAAATGCTTTTGCAGCATGATAAAAATGAAAGATGAAAAAGATGAAACTCAGTCCCAAAGCTAATATCATACTTAATGGGGAAATAATAGAAAACTTCATGTTTAAGTCAGTGCGAGATAAGAATATCCTCTTTTACCTTTTTTAAAAAGAAAACTTGTCAAGTAGGAATGTATTTGGTTGCAACTAGAATATCTGATTATAATTTTGCATATGTCTAAGACTACAAGAGACTTAAACAAACAGGGCTTTATTTCTAAGTCTGAAGATAGGTGACCGCTTTGGCTGAACGCTTTGATACTTTTGGGGCTGGTCAAAGGTTATGGACACTTACTGTTTTGATATATATTGTAAAATTGTCCTCCAAAGAAGTTTCACCAATTTCGACTCTCATCAATAAAGTCTTGGAATGCCTGTTTCCCTACATCTTTTTCAGCATTGACTATTTCCTAACTTTAATTTGTTTGTTTCTTTCACAGGTGAAAAAGGATATCCCAGTGTTTTGATTTGCATGTCTGTAACTTATAAGTGAGGCTGAACGGAGCAATATCACTGGCCATTTTTACTTCTCTATTTGTGAATAGGCAGTCATAACTTCACCTATTTTTCTGTTGACTTGTTTTCGTGTGTGTGTGTGTGTGTGTGTGTGTGTGTGTGTGTGTGTGAGTGTATCAGAGAGAGAGAGAGAGAGAGAGAGAGATTGAGAGAGAGAGAGAGTAAACGGAATTTTTCTCATGATTTTAGGTGCTAGATGTGGCTTCAAATTCTACAGTGGAAGGTGACGTGTGACAAACACTGGGCCAACTGTGAGGCAGCCTCACACTATATTACACAATCAGGAACACTGGCAATAAAAACCCAAAAACAAACATGGAGACAGATTTCCTGTTCATCCCCAGCTGCGGTTATCCCAGTATATGGAATAAAATACATGACAATGGGAGAGACAGGAAGCCAATGCTAGTCATTAAGAGTCTGATGAATGGAAAAAAAGAGCATTTTCCTTGATTTGGTCAATCTCTCACTATCCTGAATTCACCTTTGCATGCAATTTCGAGAGATAATAACAAGTTGGCTTACAGGATGTTTCATTGGAACAGGCTGCTTGGCTGAGACCTCAAAAGTATCAGTTGAACAGGACAGATGATTTGCGTTTGGCTATTTCTTTCCTTAAGGTCTGTCCTAGGAACCTGTCTACCGCTTCTAGGAACGTTAGAGCAAGCAGGGCCTGTAGAGATTACTTACCCACAAAATTGAATTCCAGAGAGGTTATGCCACATATTCAAGGTCTTATTTTTGCTTAGAGGCAGCATAATAATAGCTAAAGCTTATACTATGTACTAGGTATTACTCTAAGCACTTTATAAATAACAACTCATTTAATTCTCATAATAACCCCGTACAGTAGATATCATTAGCATTCCCATTTAACAGATGAAGAATTGAGAGGCTAAGTAACTTGTCCAAGGTTACACAATTAATAAGTGGCAGTTAGGATTGAACCAGAAACTTTGACTCCAGAATCTTGCCTTTAACTACAACTTTATATTTTTTTGTTCAAAGTAAATCCCCTTCAAATGCACAGTCACATTGAATTTCTTCAAGAATGAGACTACACTCATTTGAATGTTTTTCAAACTATTTTGAAAACACATTTTACCTCAGAACCCAATATACTTACATACATAACTGTGTTATAATCGAAAGACAGTCTCTTTGAAAACAATCCCTATGTTTACTACATGTGGTATATTCTGTATGTTTCCTCTTCTTTTTTCTATATACATCTCTTACTCTTTTTTGAAAAAAACAAAAACAAAAACAAAACAAAACTGCAGGCCACAATTACTAATGAGTCACATCCACCATTTAAAAAAAAAAATGCTTCTTTAAACCATCTTCTAGCTCACACCACTGTTACAAAAGCTGTTAGTGGTTTATGCATGTTAAATTTCCATCCACACACATTGCTCAGAATGGGAAATACTGTCGGATAATCTCTATCAAGCTTGTTTCTGGTCAGTAGGTATTTATTACTCTCTCTGTAGTTAATGTCTAAAGATGATACACAGAGGCTTTAAAACAAATCACCATGCTGTAACTTGAGGAAAATCTTCGTTCACTCACCCATTCAACCATCTATTCATTCAATAACTATTTGAGCACATACTATATGGCAGGCATTGTACTGAATTAGGAATTGACAAACTATGACTGGGAGGCCAGCTTCAGAGTACCACCTGTTTCTGTAAATAAAGTTTTATTGGATCACAACCATGCCCATTCATTTGAATATTGTCTGTGGCTGCTTTTGTGCTTTGAGGGCAGAGTTGAATAGCTGCTACGGAGACCATGTGGCCTATGAAATCCAAAATATCTCTTAATCTGATTCTTTACCAAAAAGTTGGCAGACTCTGGTATTAGTTAGTGGTGTTAGATTCTAAAATACAATGGTCTCTGCCATCCTGAATGTTTGAATTATCCTGCTTAGCTTAAATTGTGTTTACAGCTCCTTGAGGGAGAGGTGGGAATTGGGGTTGGTCCAGGCTTTTTGCCTCCCTAAAATTGCCTCGGAGAACACCTGTTCACAGTAGATGCTCAGCAGGCATTTTCTGCTGCTGAAATTATTCAGTATATCTGGCAGCAGATATTGGAAAGGAAGCAATCTATCTACAGGGTAGGAAAGAGAGTATATTTCTTTAACATAGCAAAATGTTTCATTTTATAGATGCCTATCTTTGCTGTCATGAGAAGCAGGGCATCAACTTTTACCAACTACCTCTGTGGGGAAAAAAGACTTGGTTCTTTGCCACTTGCATTAGAATGAGAAGAGAAATGAGATAAATGCATTTAATTTTAATTCTTAATACTTCTGTTTGGGGACCTGGTGTGTACTTGGAGATGCCTTTGTTTACCTATCTTAGAATCCTAAATGTTTGTGTTCCAATAGCTTTTAACTTCTCTTAGTCACTAATCACTCCCAGGAGTAATTACGGTGTCTGAGTGCATAAACTTATTGTGTTTCTTTGTTCCTTCTTTCTTTCTTTTTCCCTTCCTTTTCTTCTTTTCTCCCTTCCTTCCTTCCTTTCTTCATCGAACTTACTATTTTGAGTGCCTCTTATGTATCAGCACCATATATATATTAACAAAAAGACTGGTCTTTCCAGTCTTGTGGAAAGACATAAAAATAAACACACAATTACAATATACTGTATTGACAGAGGGACACTCAGATTTTCCAGCAAAACAGAAGAGGAGTGACTAACTGGGAAGACTTCCTGGAGGAGGTGATACTAAGCTGAGTTTTGAAAAGCTCACTGGATAAAGGATACAGACAAGAGACCAGAATATGTTAAGTCTAAAATATTTGAAAATATGGTGTTTTCGGAGGATAAGAGCATTGACCCATCATCAATGGGTCTTGACCCATCATCAGTGGGTCTTTGCTTTGATTTAAAACAATTTTATGTATTCATTCATTTGTTTATTCACTCACTTATTCAATATATTTATTTATTTATTCATTTACCTGTAGTGGGACCAGGTTATGTGGAGCCATTCAGTCTTTTTAACCAATCTGGTTAGATGGTTGGTTTGTATAAGTCACAACTAATTCTAGGTAGGACATCAAACTGTGACCTTGGTCTCTTGGGCAAGAAGTACCAACTAAATGAACTACCCTAGCTAGTCACATCCAAAAGTAATCTGACTGCAGTTGCCATTAAGCCAATAAAATTCCAGGGAGGTGATATATGACTGGGTGGTTGTGACAATGTCATCCTCTCCTGGTAAAAATGATCTCCTGTGGTGGCAGATTGTCCTCTGTTTCCTCCTCATGCCTGACCTTTCAGTCTTCCTAATAAATCTGCCCGAGCTTCATTGCCTCCTCTGGTATCAAGAGGGAAGTTTGTATGAAGACCCTTTGGGAACTGATGTCAAATGCTCCACAAATGTTCTGTTAAGTTAGCTCTGCAGCAGGCTGGAAACAGAGCAGATTAAAGGAATAAATATGGTTCGAACAGCTTTGGGAAGCACTAGCCAGCTGGGACTGTGCTCTGTCATCTAAGGTGAGCATGGGGTCAGCTGATAAATGATAACAATTTTCTGCAACATGTGGGCTTTTAATCTTCCCAATAGCCTGGAGGAGAAATGTTAGATATGACGATCTGAGCAGTTTTTACCCTGTTGTTTAAGGCCCCAAACACAGGTTTTAGATTTTATGGATACTAAATCCAAAGGTATCACAAGAATGCCTGTGCGAATAGGATCTGTGTCGGTCAGGGCTTTTGGTGATTTTTTCTTTTGGAGTGCGGGCAGGTATAAGTAATGGAAATTCTTTCATCCTGACTAAACAAATAAGATGACTTTGTTAGGAGGATGCAAAGTATCTAGCAGGACCTAAGAGAGCAGGTGTTGCGGGGCCTCCTCGGGGACTATAACCAGAATCTGAAAGGGCATCAACTCTCCTTTTCTCTCTTGGGCCTGTGGGTTCCCTCCTCCTCGTTCATCTGCTTTATTCTTCCATTTATGCAGCCTGCCTTTCTCTGCCTCTCCTAAGTTTCACACACTCAATTCAAGGCCCTACCACTGAGTGGCTTGCAACTCTTGGTCCCGACTATACATCCCCAGGAAAAATAATGAAATTGGCCTTACATGGCTCAGGTCTCCACTCCTGACCCTTCCAGCTATAGCCCTGGGGAGCAGGTAGGGCCGTGTAGAACATTTTGGCTTCAGGGAGAAATATATTTCTGGGTGGGAGTTACTGGTCTCACTATTACGATATCTTTACTAGTCTTACTAGAGGATTGTGGGCTGTGTAGACAAATTGCTTCTAGGACCTCTGTGATCCATTAGAGGGGTAGGTTCCTTTTAGGCCACAGTTGCTTTGCATTGAGGCTGGGATTTCCACGTAGGGCAGCATATCGGTGTTTCTTTCTGTTGTTCTGGAATTTCACTTTATATCCTCCCTGGGTGCTGTTGAAGAGGTGAGCACTGTGTACACAATGCTGTTCTTATTACCGAGTCACAGCACACAGCTTAGGCATCCTAGGAGGGTGCTATAGGAGACATTTATATCTGAATTCAAACAGGGAGCTTTACAGAGGTGTTACAGCTCATGATCATATATTCAGGTTATCTGGCAGAGTGAATGGGTGTGTCTGTGGCTGTCCCTGGTCTTTGAGTTTGCAGCCACTTCTTTGCTAGTCTTCCAAAACTCCACCATTCACCCACATCTTCTTATCAACATAGTGTCCACTGGCCCCTGATAGGGACCCCACCCTCCCTGTCAGGATTTTCGCTTTCTTGTCTTGGTATCCGCCCATTGCTATTCCTCATATTTAAAATTCCTTCTTTTTTCTTATATGTCTATAATTCGTTTGTATCATTTAAGGTCAAGTTCAAGGGCCATGTCTACCATGTACTTTTCACTAATAATGCCATCCTTCACTGGTCTTCCTTATTTTAGAACTCATTCAATAGTTATTCACTTAATAGTTACATATTGAGAGGAGTGATTATTTATATTATTTTTATATTAGTTTTTTTGTTATTTATATTATAGTTTTTTAAAAAAATTTATTTATATTAGTTTGCTGGGGCTGCCATAATGAAATTCCACAGGTTGGGTGGCTTAAACAACAGAACTTTGTTTGGTCACAGTTCAGGAGGCTAGAAGTCGAAGATCAAGGTGTTGTTGAGTTTGGTTTCTCCTGTGGCCTCTCTGACTGTCTTGCAGATGACTTCTTCTCATTGTGTCTTTCCTTTGTGTGCGTGCATCTCTGGTGTCTCTTTGTGCGTCCAAATTATCGTTTCTTATAAGGACATCAGTCAGATTGGATTAAATTGGCCTCGTTTTAACTTAATCATCTCTTTAAGGGTCCTATCTCCAAACAGTCAGATTCTGAAGTACTGGGGGTTAGGGTTTCAACATGTGAATTTTAGGGGGACACTATCAGCCCATAACACCAGGGGAGACAAAGGCTGAACAAGACATACATGATCCTTGTCCTCTTGTCGTTTGATAGTCTGGTAGAGAAGACAGATATTAAATGACCATTTCCATGAACACATAATTATTTCCATCGTGGGAAGGTCTAAGAAGTAGAACACGTGGTACTTGAAAAGGAAGTCTCGTGTTGGGGGGTTGGTCAGGAAAAGTCTCCTTGAAGAAGTGAGAAATGTAGAAAGGATGGATAGGCATCAGCCAGGTGAGGAGGGAGGGTGGGGCATTCTAGACAGAGAGATCAGCATTTGTGAATTCTAAGTAGTGTGAAAGAACATGACATATACGAGGAATTGAGGAATCGAGTGTGACAAGGAGTGAGTGGCAGAAAAGTCACCAGAAGTTCAAAAGGATCAGATTACACAGGATAGTATATCTTGACATCTTCATTTCAGTGCTTCCTACATCCTGCCTTGGACTGTTTAAAAATTTTTTTTTTGTAGGGGAGGGATGGCATGAATGTTTTGCTTCTCCTTCTGTTCCTTTGGGAAGAGGTGCTTTCAATTCCTTTATATCCTTCACAGTGTGCAGCATAGGGCTGAGAATATAGCAGGTGCTCAATAAATAAATTAAGTGGGTGTAGTGAGAAATAAGATTGAGAAAAGCACTTTTATTTGTCTAAATAAGAAGCTGACCTAATCTTGGTTGGGTGTTATTCCTAGAGGCTCTAACAGGTGAGGACTTTTGGTAGCATGATGCCACCTAGTGCTCCTTCGTATTACAACAACACAGGGGAGCGGGGTGGTGGGTATTCTTCAGTAATTTGAAAAATTAGAAATGGAGCATTTTATTTCATCAACATAAATTAGTGTATTCAACCACCGATATGCTCATCCATGTTGATGTTTACCTGAATCTCTTTTCTGTGAGCTGAACATCTCAAGTTCCTTTCAACTTCCTGTGGTTCCCTGATTTCCCATGTTTGGGTCTTTCTTTCCCCGCCTTGTAAGTAATTCTCTCAGGTATCAGTGTCTAGATTCCCTGAGCACTCATTATGATCTCTGTTGATATGGCATGTTTTAAATGATACCATCATCTCGTGTTAGAATTAATTGTAGTTTTTTCTTCCTTCCTTTCCTTCAATGCGAAGGGCAGTGACTTTGCCTTAGTCATCTCTGTGGTTCCTGTGCCAGCCCGTGCCTGCTCTGTAGCAGGTCCTTAAAAAAGTGTTTTTTGAATTGAGTTATTATCACCGTGGCAGATCACCTGCTTGTGCAATGGTCTGTTAAAAGATTCCTAGGAAATGAGAAGACACAGAGCCCCACAATTGACACTAGTACTTGATATGGGTGGCCAAGGTCCTCTAGGTCATTCTCTGATGTTATATGCTTTCAAGGAATGTTATGGAGTGTCTCTAGATCATGGTGCTCCCACAGCTGGTGGTCCCAGTGTGTAGTCAGGTTTCCGGTAAATGTACTCAGCAGCCTGAGTTGTGATGCCTGTCCCATCTCCACCTCATTTCTATTAGTTTGGCTTACAGTTCAGTTCAGACTGCTTCCTCAGTTTCAGCTGCTCCCTCTCCCACCACGTGCATGCCATTATGCCTCAGCCATATTTTGTTGTCCACCAGATAGACTGTCTCAGTTCATGAACGATTTATCATTTTATAAATGTTAATTTTCCCCAAATTTATTCATAAATTCGATGAAATTCCAATTAAAATTTCTCCTGAGGAACTTGAAAAACATCCTGAAAATTATATGGGATGATAGAGGTTCATGAATAGCTAATGTAATTTGGATAGAAGTAGGGATGGAGGCCTTGCCTACCAATCATGATGACTGGCTACAAAACTCTAGTAAAAAAATCTGTGGTACTGTCACAGAAACAAATCAGAGTGGTCAGAACAGACCCATGTATATTTAGGAACCAAGATGTTGAAAAGTTTTCTCATTCCATCAAGAAAAATAAAATCAGATCCTTATCTCACACCATATATAAAGGTGAACTCCAGAAGGATTGGAGAACTCAGTGTGAAAAGTAAAACTATGCTAATATAATATAACTATGCTAATATAATAAAAGAAGATGACAGAGGATACCTGAGAATATCTTTATGACCTTGGGTTGAGGACTTCTTAAATCATTTTGAAAAACATAAAAAATTTAAAAATGAAGGGTTACAAAATCAAGGATTACTGTTCTACAAAGGACATTGCAGGCAGTTTCCAGTCTTCAAAAGTAGATTAATGTCCAGACTTTACAGAGACCTCTTGCAAATCAAAAAGAAAAGATCAATAGAAAACTAGGCAAAGGCTATAAATAGACAATTCACAAATAGGGACCCCAGGTGGTTTATGAATGCATAAAGAAATGCTCAATTTCACTAGGAGTTAGAAAAATGCAAATTAAAACAGAAATGTGTTGACGCTATTAGATGATATTGACAGAAATTTAAAAATTGGCTAATTAGATGTCAGTATTTGTAAAGCACTTAGAATAGTATCTGACATTTGTTAAACACCAAGTGTTTATAAATAAATAACCACATGCTTGCAAGAATGAGAGTGGGGGAAAGAAACCCTTACACTATGCACTGGAGTGTAGTGTAGGGCTGCAGTTCTAGCGTACCATCTAGCAGTATTTGGTGAAGTTAAGTACCCAGGGCTTCCATCATGCTACTAGACACCTTTGTGTTATTAGAAAGTAGAATCCACCACTGGGCAGATGGATTTGAAATAAACTCTAGGTAGTCACAGCCTTCTAGATTCATTTTTGACTAGAGAACAGAGCTTTTGAGAGAAAAAAGGAGATATTTTTCTCCAGTAGGGCACATGACAGAGGAAAGAGAGTAGGGAGGACTCTTTTCAGCGCCCCAGCCTCCAGGCTGGGTGTCTTTGTGCAGGACAAGCTGCATAACCAAATGCAATAGCCCCATGCATCCTCTTTGACTTTAAGAATCTCTCTCCTAGGCATGTATTTTAGAGGAATTTGAACACAGGTCTATAAAGAACCATAGGCAGGGTGATCACCGCTGCAGTGACCGTGCTTTTGGAGATGTGGAGGCCGCCTTGGTATTCATCACTTGGGGATGGAAGTGAAATGTATGGATGTCCCATACAGGATAGTATGCAGCAATCAGAAGAGACAAACTGGGATTACAATACCAACTGCAACAGCAATAGGTCCTGAAAAAGAATCCTGAGTTAAAAAAAATTAGAAAATAAGATGATCCCTGAAGTCCAATACTATTATTAAACATTAAAAAAATGCACTAGTAAAAATGCTATGCATTTTTCAAAAATACATACTCAAGCACAGTAGCATGAATGCCAATGGGGCTGATGATGAGTGGATGTGGGGATGGGGCTAAAGGGGAAAAAATGAAACGAGAGGGGTCTTAAAATGTTTCACAAACCGAGGAGTTTAATTACTCCCGCTTACTGTACCCGAAGTTTAAAGGGTGTGGAGGCGAAGCGGGAGGAGGAGAGAGAGGGAGGAGAAGAAAGGGTCTTGGGAGAGGAGCCCCCATGCTAGGCAGATTTTCAGGATGTGGCTCCAAATACATTTTGCCGGGGTGCCTTGAGCTCTGCGCCCTGTTTTTCTCACCACTAGTGAACAAACCCTTTGAAGGCAGGACCTGTGTTTTTTCTACCTTTGTTTTCCCTGCCGGTGTCTTGCACAGTAACTGCTTCGTAAGGAACAGAACTGACTCTAACTGAGATCATTTCTGGTTCCCTGGAACGAGTCGCTTTGTCACAGAGGGCAGAGGATGGCTGCCGGTCCTTCCCTTATCCAGAATCGTCTGATCCACATTTCCTTGTAAGCGTTAGTCTTTGGCTCTCCTTTGCCAGCTTCCTGGTCTCCTCCATCATCTCTTTCTCAGTTGCCTCTTCTCATTTGCTCTCCTTTGTTTTTGGTGTTTCTAACTTCTGCGCACACCTTGGGACTCCGCCCAGCCTCTCGGGGCACCGCCCTCTTATTTTCTCGGTCCCTCCCCATTCAGGACATTTGCATATTCCTCCAAGGAACTTCTTCTGGGTGAGGCCTCAGGGGCTCCTCCCACTTCGAACGTAAGCAAGCGCCCTTACAGGGCGTGTCGGTTGCCAGGCGACGGGAGGACGCGCCGAGCGCAGAGTTTCGGCCCCCGGCGGGGAATAGAAATAACGTGGCGCTGTTTTAGACGCTGGGGGCAGTGCACAGCCCCTTCCTCAGACTCCGGCCCAGTTTCTGCGATCTCCACAGCAGCCTCTGAGGCCACCCCTAGAGAGCGTCAGGATGGCCGAGGTCAGGAGTCAGCGCCCTTCTCTCTGTCGCCTCTCGTTCGACCCCTTCCCATCGTCCTTCTCCTATCGACTTGTCCTCTGTCATAACCACTGATTCCAGTATTTTCCCCCATCAACATCCTAAGCCCACCTGCAGCCTAACCTCACCCCACTGCCCCAGTTGGCTCTGGCTCATTACCTTAGTCATTCCTTTGATTGGGAGCATACCTCCGAGCCCTACTATTAAATTGGCTATGTGCTAGCCGTTAGAAAGTTCATGACAGGCACCCACTCCTAGATTTTGAGCCGTAAGGTGATACCACAAGAGAGATACACATGGGCATATTGATGTCTCACTGACTGGGGGGACCTACAAGAAGGCTTCATAGACATCCACTGTTACCCCTGTTCACTGACCCTTGCCTGCCTGTCACACCATGATTCTCTGTCAACTGTTCACCTGCTTTGACACATCTTCATTAAGCCCTTCAGCCTATCACCACTGCCCTTTGTTACTGACCACTGTTACAATCTTTAGCCTCCATGCACACTCCCCCACATTGTAGTACACCCCATCTTCATCTTCATTGATGAGGGGTCATTCTTGCTACCCTTTAAAGATCCCCTGTCTGTCCATTAGCACCCTCATTTATAACTTGGACATCGGGTCCCCGTTATCACTTGCCATTCACAGTCCCCATCCACCATGATCCTACTCATATCCTTCAAGGCCCCATCAGAGCTCTCCCCCATTTCACTCATGATCAGCTACATAATGTGTGGGCTCAATAAAAAATGAAAATTTAGAGCCCCATTCTTAAAAATTATTGAGTTTCAAGATTTGACAACGGAACACTAAACTGACTGGGGGATGCGGCGCGTCTGAGCAAGGGGCCCTGTGCAACTGCGTAGGTCACATACCTATGAGGCCAGCCCTGGTCCCAGCTCCTGTCACCTCCATCATGCCCCCCACCCCTATTCCAGTTGCTTTTCTTGTCCCCTCTATACGATTCACATCCCCTCATCATTTTGTCTCTTCCGTACCCAGTCTTCTAGTCTCCCCTTCTAAACTATATCTTCCTCTAGTCAACAGCTTCCTTTCTTTATTATACAATCCCTTTCGTACCCTCTATCTTCCTTACTTCCCCAGCTCCATCACTCTCCTGTCTCTCTTATCTCCACACTGCTGGAGCCATTTTGCTTATCCCCAGTACCTACACTCATTCATGTCTCCTTTCTTCCTATTTCTTCCTCCTATTTCTTCTAATTTTTCTCCTTTGACCCCATCATTTGCTTTTGAGTATTTCCTCCTATTCTCTTCCACTAGTCATCTTGATTTATGTCATTCTTCCTCATTTTCTGTAATAAGCCCTAGATACCAATACTATGAAATAATTATTTCCTAATCTCCCTTCCTTTTCACTATCTCCCCTTATTTCTTCCCTCTTTTTCTTGTCACTTGATTTCAGCAAACTTTTTTCACCTCTGCTTTCATAAGTCTTCATTTTCCAATCTGGCCTCATTTTTCACTGCAACTCTCTTTTCCTTTTTCCTTTTCCTTCTCCCCACTGATTGGTATCCATAGCACCCAGAACAGTGCCTGGCAGATAATAAACACTCAATAGATAGGTGTTGAATGAAGGAGCATCACAGTTCCTCTCTGATTAGTTCATGTTGAAACCATGCTGCTGAAACAGATATGGTTATATGCTGTAATAGTGTACATACTGACTGGTTATTGGTCACAGCTAAGAGATAATTTTTGCTTTGCTTTTAATAGTAATATATTTTAAAATAGCAATATGAATAAATCTCTTCTGTTCATAAAAGTTTCTTTAAAACTTTTCTTTCTTTGATATTTTTCCATTTCTGTGCTAAGTGCCAGGTATATAGGGAAATCCTGGTCTGCCAACAAATCATTAGGCTGGTGTCAAATGTTGACGTTAATACCGTTTACAGGGATGGAACCGAGAACATTGCCGTGATATATTTTTCTGTGTGCTCATGTTTAGCATCAACAAGGGGAAAGCTCAGAGCAACAGCAGCTCCATATTTCCTTAATGTAATTTTTCTTTCTTTGTGGAATTGCTCTATTGTGATCTTTGCAATAATCTGCTTTTAGTCAGGAAGAAAACTTCTGGTGAATTTAACATTAGTACTAACATTGTTACACGAAATGTTATAGATATGCTTGTGATTTGACATCTATATTAAGATGTGGACTCTGTTTGGCTTGCATGTCACCTTCAGAAATTTTATACCTACAGCACCTGGTCTTCCTAGGTGGGCTTATATTTTTAAATAATTTGTTGTCCAGCTAAACATGGAAAGCAAATGTGGAAAAAGGCCCATGAGCATTGCACAGGGAGCATTTCAATATACTTATGGAGATGACCTAGCCTAATTTTCTTATGGAATAAAAATGATGAAACACCTATTCCATATTTCAGATGGGTTTCACTGTGAGTATATGTGATATTGTAATATGTTCACCAAGATGTTCTTAAGTCTGACCTCAACATGGCATGGGTTCCCTCTGCAATCCTGATACAGTAAGAAGTAGGGTGAAATGAAAAGAGATCAGGGCTTGGAATAATCATAACAGCTATCAGAATTTATTGAGCACCTACTATTTGTCAAGCACTTGGCTAAGTGTTTAATATGAATTTTCCCATTTGATCTAATCCGTAACAACACCATGTAATAGGATGTGTGTGTGTGTGTGTGTGTGTGTGTGTGTGTGAACTTCATATAGTTGTTCTCTTCCTATCCTATAGTCTTCAAATTTCTGCTTGTCAGCGGATTTTATTCTGCTTGTATGAAGGTCTTTTATTCATGGATATTAACAGTAATTCCTGAATGGTAATGGTGTAAATATTGCAATGCTCATTCCCATGCCTGCTCTTCTGCACAGGAAAAGGGTGATAAAACAGTGCTGGAAGAAACTGCATTCGAAGAAATCGAAAGGGATTTTCAGGAGGTTCTCAATGAACTTTCAGGAGACAAAAGCCTGGAGAGATTTAGGACTGAATATGAGAAGCTTCATGCTATCATGAAAAAGTCTTATGACAATGAAAAGCGTCTGATGGCCAAATGCAGAGAGCTAAATGCAGAGATTGTGGTTAATTCTGCAAAGGTCGCCACTGCCCTGAAGCTGTCTCAGGATGATCAGACCACCATTGCATCCCTGAAGAAGGTCAGTGATCTAGAAACAGGACCAGTGGAGAGCTGCCATAAATGCATCTTGTATTTAAAACATCATCCTTTCATTATTTTGGCAGCTTTGGGCTGGTAGTAAATGAGTTAGTAAGTAAAAATTTACATGATTTATATATTCATTAAACCTAGGGCATAATGTTCAATTTCAAAGAAAATAATTAGCCTGGGTAAATTTCACTATTCAGAAAATAATATAGAACTTTACTGACTTGGTTTCTAAGAAATATTGGCTTAGCAAAAAGAATTAGAGATAAGTAAGTGCAATATTGGGAATCTCAATACGTCTTGTTTTATATAAGATGAGTAGTAATTAAATATCTCATGGTGGTAGCTTGTTAAAGATATTTTCGTATTTCTACTTTTTCTACTGTTTTAGGAGAAATTGCCTTGGGAATTCCCAGATAGTAATATTCATGATATTTCTTCTTAGTATCGCTTTGCTTCTGCCTTGATCCTCCCAGTTCCTCGTAATGAGAGAACAGGGATTCAATCTAGGAGGGTTACTGGGGGAAACATAGCTTTGTTTTACACTTTATTTTTCCATCCTCAAGTGTGGTGCATTATCTTGAAGGTAAAACAAAAATGTTCCATGTTGATGTCAGGGTGATAAGAAGTTAAGACTTTTTAATTTGTAATTAAAACTCTAGTGATGAGAAATAATTCACAAACTTTTAAGATAATTTCCTTGATATCATGCAATTAAACATCAGCCAATTCAAATGAATTTCCGAGACCAGTGCAAAATATGACATTGTCTTAGAAATGACTTTTTTGAAGTATTATTTTCTCCCTATTGTCATTTTCTTCTCTTTGCTGAAAAACCAACATAAGAAGGCTTTAATTAATTTTATGAGGAAAAAACACTATTGTGAAGTTAAAAACTGGAAATGGAAGTCATAAATTGATTAAAATCTAAGTGGTGAAGTTGATTTGGACAAGTCTTCATGTAATCATATTTCCATTTAAATATCCTTTATTTGTTTTACTGAAAATAGTATATATGGTTGCTATAGAAAAACATATCCTATAAACTGACTTTTGTTTCAAATCACTGAATTATGTGTTGTAGTTACTTACCCAAGAGTCTTGTCTCTCTATTGTAACAGCATGAATTTATTTAGTTAAATTAAATACTTTCTTCCACTCATTTTATTTCTTGTCAACATGAAAGTGGAATATTTTTGCCTTAAGCTAATAGGTTTTTACCTGTATAAAGTACTCACATTCCACTCGATGAAATTTTGCAAGAAAATGAAGTGGCAGGGTAAAGCTCAGGGCTGTTGCAATATTTACTGTGCTTTCTTCATTTATTTGGATAGCTATAGTTCTCTTTTAAGTATTTATGTTAATATTCTACATTGCATTTCATAACAGTAGGGAAGCCTTAGCTGCTTGAATCATTGTTTCCATTCCCTGCTGTGGGTTTTGTTTCTCCCCTATAGGCATTTGATGAGAAAGCCTGGGTTTGAGTTTGTGAAAATGGAAATTACCAAGGCTGTTGTGTACAATTAGGTGACAACAAAGACCACTTTGCTATGAATTGTTCTAAGGCTCACATTGTCATCCAGTTGTTCACTTGGAACCTGAGAACAAAATACACTTTTTATTTGGAATCTATCAAGAACTTCACATTTTTGGCTTGGATCCAAGATCATTCCTTATGTGATAAAGCTTATTTTTAAAAAAAAATATCTGGACTTGGAAAGCACATAGACTTTCACTTTTAATTTTGTAAATCTATCTTAACGTTTTTATTAGAAATATCTTCCTAGTTATAGCAGCTCTTGCAGTATGTGAATCTCGTAGTCACACTCATCTACAGGAGAAAAAATATCCTTTCCAATACCCCGCCTAAAAACTGCTGTTCAGTATTGACGAGCTCATGTTGAACAATTCAGTAAGTCAATATAAATTTAATGCATAATTTGTTATATACATTCTTCTTTCCCCATAAATGACTATTATATTGTAGTTGTTTTATTATTCTGTTTGCTTGGTTTATCTTACATCTGGAACCTAGTTTGGTTTTTCTCATTGATGTCCTGTGGCCGACCTAGGAAATTGAAAAGGCTTGGAAGATGGTGGACTCAGCCTATGATAAAGAGCAGAAGGCAAAGGAGACGATTCTTGCCCTGAAAGAGGAAATAGTGAACCTAACCAAACTAGTCGAGCAAGGGTCTGGATTATCAATGGACCAGGACAGCAAGTAGGTATTGCCTTTTTGATACATGTTGGACTTGCCTTTGCAGAGGACTCCTTCAACAGGCAGCCTGGGGCTTGCCAGTGTCTCCTTTGTGATGTAAGACTCTCCTTTCTTGGTTTACCACACATTGTTTTCTGTCTATTGCCATTTTTAATTTTTAATAATCCCTTTCTCCATACTCAAGAACTGATTCATGGTTATATTAAACTTCTGGCTTTATAAGAATCAGTATTACAGTTTCAAAATGAGTAAAGGTTTTAGATTTATTTCTCTCAAACTTGTGTGGAATGGAACTGGCTGCTTTTCTGCCCAGATTTACAGCTCCTCTCATACTCCCCCTACCCGCCATGAAGTTGCATTATCATCCTTCCAACCTCTCAAGTTCTTGGCCAGAAAACAGAGTTGTGCTTCAACCCTGCCACTGCTTCCTCTCTTAAAACTTTGTCTTGTAGATTCAGTCTTCTAAACATCACTTCCATCTTTTCCTCCTCTCTATTGCCAACGCTACTTCCTTGATTTGAGCCTTTCACCCTCCGATGGATTTGGCAGTAGACTCCTAACTTGTCTCCCTGCCTTCAAGAAGACATCTTCCTTCTCTATATCTCCACATACCAAATTTATGATCCTGAAACATATACCTGCATGCTTCCATCTCCAGCATAAACACCTTTGATAGCTACTCATTCCCAAAGGATAAAGTCCAAAGTCTTGAACATGTCTTTCAGGGCTCTTCATAGATCTGCCCCAGTCAGCCTTACTAGACTCGTGTCTAGAACACCACACTTACTCATGCCTCCATACCTTTGAACATATTGTTCTATGCTAGGAATCTTTTTTCCTCCTTATCCACATAGTAAACAACTGTCCTTCAAGATCCACCTCAAGCACCATCTTGATCTCATCACAATCAGCATCTCAGTTCCAACCCCTTCCCCAGCCCCAGACCCAATGATCAAGCGGAAGAGTCACTGTGTTCTCTGTTTCCATAGGTCGCAACATCTACCTCAAGTATGGCACTGATTACATTGTATTGAAATTATTTGTTGATGTGCTTCTGTACTAATTAGGATGTGAATTCCCTGAAGAAAGATACCTTTAACTTCCCTCTAGGAGTCTAGCACTGTTCAAGCTATACAAAACCTTGCATTAATCAGGAATGAGTATATGTTTCCTCAGGCATCTTTAACCAAATCTACCTGTTGGTTAGGTTTCTTATGCTTTCTAGGTGCATTTAGCCAATATTGAGAGATAGTTCTAAGTGCAGGTATTGGGGGAAGCAATAGGAAAAACAAACAAACGATGCGATGTCCAGCATAATGAAGTCTGTTATGAAAGAAGTCAAACATAGTTATAGCAACTATTGAAGAGCCATGTGAGGGAACTGATTCAGTTAGGAGGTGTTTTAATGAGAATTGGCACATGGTTGAGGAGGAGAACTGAAGAAACTATCCAGCCCAGAATTTTATCATCAACAGTGCCCTTAGGTATAGCTTCTTTCTTCACAGTAACCTTAGAATTTGAGGTTTTGTTTCTGGAGAAGAGTTTCAATGTAGTTTTGAAGGTTCATTTATCTTATATCAAAATTGTTGGTAAATAAACACCATCAAATTATTGTGTTTCCAACAGTCATTTGGTGACTGTCAACTGCAAGGGCCTCAAATGCAAGTTGTCTGCTTTCTCAGCTCTGAAGTAGCTGCCTTGCTTTAGACTAATTCTGCTGCACAAGTCACATCAGATATAGCTTCTCTACTTTCAAAATGCTAATTCTGCAGAAAGTCACACCAAATTATATGTAATGGTTTTTGAAATGTGGAAGTAACTGGTTTATAATTCAGATCAACAAATATTATCACATACTCTCTGAAAACTGGCATCATGAATGATTTTCCAAATTTTGTTGTTGGAAACAATTTGTATGGGTTGGATTTCTTTGAGAAACTATATGAGTGAATGGATAGAAAAATGGCAACATGTATTATTTGCTTATGTTTATGCTTCACTTTAGACTTTATAGCTGTAATTAGAGCCCTCCAATGGATATATTAAACAAATAATTTCCTGATTTGACATATCCTTAGGGTTAATTACAAGAGTTGACAATAGCGATACAGTCTTATTGCAACAATTCAAAATAAAATGAAGGTGTGGAAACTAAAGAGTAAAAATCATTCCCCCTCACCAACTCTTCCACCCTAAATTCCACTTTTCAGAGATAATCAGTTAACAGTTTTGTGTTTATTTTTTGGATATCTCTAAAAAAAATGCCTATAAAATACGCGCGTGTGTGTGCGCGCGCACACACACACACACACACACACACACACACACACAGAAGCTGTAATTTCTTAAATATGATGAAAAGGGTTATATTATGCATGTTATTATTGGAACTTCTTTTTCAGTGAACGACTCACAAACAGCTCCCATGTCAGGGCATAAAGATCTTTCTCTTTCACACATGAATAGTGTTCATCCCTGACCCGAAGTTTTCCCATGAAAATGAGCTCAGGGGAAGCTAAGAAGGACTCCCGAGCAGATGGCCGTTTAGTCTGACTCCTCTGTTCTTCTTTTTCAGTATCCGAGATTTGCTGAAGTTCAAAGAAGAAGTGACAAAGGAGCGAGACCAGCTCTTGACAGAAGTGGTGAAATTACGAGAGTCCTTAGCTCAGATCACTGAACAGCAGCAGGAAATGGAGCGATGCAGAGAAGAAGCCGAGCAGACCATCAGTCAGGTCTGCTTTGTCATGGAGGGCACGATGAAGGAACATGACTTTCTAGAAGGATGTTTCAGTCTTCCCCAGTCTCCCTTTCCATCATGTTCCTCTCTCAAATTTACCCCCACTGCCCAAATGAAGCATCCACTGTTCTGTTTGTTTTTATGTTTTATTCTTACGAGAGCAATTTTATTTGAGTCACTCTTCTCAACATTCTCTTTCTGAGAAGTCACTAAAGTTGTGTATTGCTTTACAATTCTGGCCGAAGGAGGTGTCCTCTGTGAAGGCCAGGGTGACCTGCATCTGGGGATGGTGGAAATCATTCCCTTGACCCTTTTCCTTTGTAAGGAGGCCATCTAGCGTGACCCTTCTGAACAGTTTTATATCAAGCCAGAAGTCAAATAGATAATATATAAGTCCCCTGTCTAGGAGAAAACATGAGACTTCTTTGAGCATGAGATAAGAGAAAGGCCTTTTATAGAATCTGGACATTGTAATAAATCTATAGTGCTTTTTTTTTTTTAATAACAGTTCTCATGTAAAAAACAATTTCATATTTAGGGTAATTGGCTACATTTTATTTAGTTCCCATTGATGGAGAATTGGATGAATTCTTTTCATTTTTAACTTCTCTAGAATTCTGGGCTTCTATATTCAACTGGGTTTTATATCATCCTTTGTGGATTTGTTCCCACCATCAGGGAGAATGTTTGGTCTCAAGGCTCTGAAAAACAATACAGAATATTCTCGAAAAGTTTGAACATCGGGGTTCAAAGATGACTGTCGTACAGGAGAAATGCTACTACAGAGCGACCGCCCTAAAAATAAAGGGTCTCAGAGATGGGGAAGCGTGGCTGGTTGAGACTCGTCCTGGCAAAGAGTCCATCTCTTTCCTCCCTGTCCTTTCTTTGTCCATAGTTCCAACAAGAAATCCAGCAACGTCAGAACGAAACTTCCCGGGAGTCTCGGAAGAAGGAAAAACTGGAGAAAGAGCTCAGGCAGATTCAGACAGACATGGACACCAGGCAGACGGAAATTAAGGCCCTGCAGCAGTATGTGCAGAAGAGCAAGGAGGAGCTCCAGAAGCTGGAGCAGCAGCTGAAGGAGCAGAAGGTGTGCTGGGTGCAGGCTGCTCTGTGGGTCCTCGAAAAAACGAGAACGGTGTCTTTGATCGCGGCCCTTTGGGGCATTTTGAATTTTCTTTGGAAAGTAGCAAAAAAATCTCTTCAATAGAGATGTTGGTAACAAAACACTTGGCACTTTGAATGGATCTTCGAGGTAGATATGCCTCCTTTTTTTAATTTTCAGCTCCTAGAGGTTAATTAATTTATTTTTAACCTTTTATTGATGTATATTATGCCCACAGAAAAGTGTATAAGTCGCAAGTGCACAGCTTGATGAATTTTCTCCACTCGAACACATCTTGGTCACCTGCACCCAGCCCAAGAACCAGTATCCCAGAAACCCCCTTGTGGCCCTGTTCAAGTTACTTTTTCCCCTTAAAGGTCATCCCCATTCTGAATTCTAAGCAGAGATTAGTTTTGCCTATTTTTGTACTTCACAGAAATGAAACCATCCAGGATGTCCTATTTTGTGTCTCACTTCCTTTGCTCTATAATCTGCTCGTGACATTCATTTATGTTGCTGCCAGGCAGTTACGGGACTGCACTGTCCAATATGGTATTGACTGGCCACATGTGGCTATTTAAATTTAAGTTATTTAAAATTAAATAAAATTAAAAATTCAGTTCCTCGGTTGCACTAGCACCATTTCAAGTGCTCAGTAGCCACATGTGACTAGTAGATAACCTATTGGGCAGCCCAGATAGAGAACACTCCTGTCATTGTAGAAAGTCCTGTTGGACAGAACTCAATAGAGCATTCATTCTTATAGCTGTATAACATTTCATTGTGTGAACATATCATGATTTATTTTTAATAGGTTTATTTTCAAGTTTCAAGTTTAGGAAACCATACTCAGTCTTTACACATTTTAAATATGGTACTTGTTATTTATTTATTTATTTTTTTTAACATTTCGCCTGGAATAGTGGTTTAAAGCAACTCAGTAGTAATTCTAGTCTCTTTTCTCATTTCTTAAAGAAGTAATTCATGTAATCGAAAAAATTTATTTCTTGAAAATATTTTCTTGGAGGAAGTTTCCAAAGAATTGTCAAGCCATATAGCATTTTTCTATTTAAAAAATAGATATTAGAATACATTTCTTTGTCAGTAGCTTTGTTTTATATAAAGCCACACATAGATAATATATAATGTTCAGTATCCTTGAGAAAAACATGAAACTCCTTTGAACAGAAAATTTGAGAGATTTTTGGACATCACGATAAAACTATAGCGCTGTGTTTAGCAATATCCACGTCTTAGGTAAACAGTTTCATTTTTAGCATAGCTGGCTATATTTTATTTGATAGGAAATTGGATGATTTTTTTTTTTTCATGTTTAACTCTTGCTTGCATGTAAGTCGTATAGCTGACCCTTGAACTACAAGGGTTTGAACTGCGCGGGTCCACTGAGACGCAGATTTTTACCCAATAAATATACATTTGTCCCTCCTTATCTGCTGGTTTCACATCCGCAGATTCAACAAATCGTGGATCGAAAACAGCATTTAAGATCCATGGTTGGGAATCTGCGGCTGGGAATCGCAGATGTGAAGAGCTGCCCATACTATTGTTTGGCCGTCATTTTATATAAGGTACTTTAGTGTCCGTGGATGTTGGTATCCTCAGAGGTCCTGAAACCAATCCTCCAGTAGACAGCGAGGGATGACTATAGTTAAGTTTTGGGGGAATCAAGAGTTACACATGGGTTTTCAACTGTGTGGGAGGCTTGTGCTTCTAACCCTCGCATTGTTCAAGGGTCAACTATATTTTGGAGTAAGTTCTATCCTCTCTTTTTTCCCTTCAGTCCACTTGATATCCTTTTATCTCCCCAGTTGTCTCCCAATAGAAATGGCCCCTTAAAATATAATCTCTTTTTATAAAACCTATCATCAGGGTACGGAAGAGGAAAATCCTGCTGACACTGAGGTCAGGCAGGTAGAAGTCATTCCACACCTGTTCCATGGTTTTGACTGAAGTTAGATTAAAAGGGAGTTGTCTCTGTGTTGGTGTTGGCAAATGGTTCTGTTCCTGAAAATGTTGTAGGCATGTGAATGCAGGATTTGCTTCTGAAGATGTAGCTTCCTAGCCCCACAGCAGATAAAACTCGTTTGAATCTCTAGCTCATTTGCAATGATTATAGCAATTGTTGCGTATGCAAAGCCTGCCAAATGGCAAACAGGCATTAAAATATTTATCCACCACCTGTGAACAAGACTTCCCAAGGCTCTCGGAAAAAAAAAAAAAAAAACCTCTCTGTGTTATTCATTAGGAGTCATTTTCCTCAGCCATTTTAACATTCATCATGTTTGAGTGCGTTAGTGCTTTCACCGGGCATAAAGAACCATTTCCACAAAGACAAGAAAGTGTGGCTGCTGCGATTGTCTCAGGAGGTTTGCGGGGCCTCCTGTGTGGATATGCAGATATTGTAATCAGATTAAAAAGCAATAACCAGCTCCTTCTGCATCTTTCAGATATTGAATGAGAGAGCTGCAAAGGAACTGGAGCAGTTTCAGATGAGAAATTCTAAACTTCAGCAAGAGAACGAACAACACAGTTTGGTTTGTGAGCAGCTATCCCAGGAAAACCAACAGAAGGCATTGGAGCTTAAAGTAAACGCCAAGTGACATATCTGTTCCCTAGCACTCCCTCCCTCATTCCCTATTAATACAAGTTTGTCGTGCAGTCAGAGCCCTTAGTTCTATAACCTATATTAGCTGTGATATATCAGAGACAGATGCAAGCCTACTGCGATTGCTTCATGCCTGGAAGCAGACAGCGTAATAACTTCCATTCTTACTTATAAAATTGCAAACCTGATTATTGATCATATGATTATGCAAATGCTTTCTAAACTGAGCTCAGATGTTCATCTCTGTAATTCAGACTTGCAAGTAACCAGTTGCCTGGAGCTAGAAACTGTTTACATGAGCGAATAGCAAAGAAGTCAGATTATGTTTTATTACGTGTATAGAGAAGGTAGAATAGGAGGGTTGGAGGATGGACTGTTACTATTGGGTATTTATTTCCAGGATTGTAGAAGCTGGATTTTTACTCCCTCCACTGCAAATTTCAAGACAGGCCTCCTATTCTTCTCCCTTTCTTCCTTGAAGAGTGCTTGCAAATTAAGTTTGGATAACAGTTTTATACTGGGATACATATTTTATGCCTATATGAGCCACTTTATGTATATCACTGATTCTGAAAAATTGATAAACCCTACTCTGGTTATGTTAGAATACTGGGTATAAAATGAGTGACTGGTCAAGAATAATACATAGATTTGAGCAGTGAATCATACAGATTTTGCATCACAAGCCCTTTTGAGTATCAGATAAAAGCACATGCGCACACACATATGCACACGCGCACACATATGCACACGCACACACACTTGTTGCACATCTTGTATCTTGTGTTGCGTGCAGTCTCAGAGGTTTCTGGGATGTTTACGAAATCTAACCATGCGGTCTGGATTAATAACTACTGAATTAGAACTTCTTATTGTTCTAATTGAGAGGGAGCCTTAAGTCAACTAATTTGGTCCCTGTAGAACCTAAGGCTGAGGAACATTTTAAGCAGTTCATAATGGTCTGACTTGAAACTATTCTTCATGAGAATGCTGCAAGATGAAGCAGAAACGAAATGACTACTTAAGCCAAAATAAGATATTAGCCCCTAAGGTGAAATTAAAGTAAAAGTACTTCTGCCGTTAATTCTCTCCTTGGATAACATGAATGGGACACCTTGAAAGTTGATATATTTTTGTTATCAGACCCTGAAACTATGGGATTCTGCTTCTACCAATAATCTGAGGATAACATGCTCAGCTAAGTTCAGTCTCTTTATTGTCAAGAGCTGGGGATAATTGCTAACGTTTATTTGCCGAAGCATCACTAGTTGCTTTTCCAGTGAGTTCTAAGAATGGCAAAATTTGAAGAAATTAATTTGAATTTTAAAACATTCATAAAACTTCAAGTATATAGACAAAAATCTGGTGCTTTGCTAGAATTATTGCTTTGGTACATTTTGCCATTATGTAGACTTGCCCATTAATATTGCCCTGTCCACCTGTCTATATACATACCCATAGACTAACATTCTCTGAGGAAGGAGGACCCTTTCTCTAGTGTATGTAATTGCACTACAGTGGCCATGTGGGTCCAAAAGAGTATTTGAGTATTTTACGGCATGTTAATAACCTTCTGAGAGAGATCACTTTGTGAGTCCATGAAAATTGCTAATTGAATACAGCATTTGTACACAAAATCCACACATTTATGATACACGAAACTCAGCATTCTTATCTTGTTTGATTCAGCGTTCCGTTAGTGCCTTGAGACATCAGGTTTAATCAGTCTTTTCATTATTTTTAGTTTATATAGCCACATATTTTATTCAGAGAATAGAGTTTTTCAGTTTCCCTCAAAACCAGTGTGTGTGTTGATTTAATCCAATAGAACAACTTCACACTGGCATAGGAATAATTTTATTTTATTGGTTCTGAGTTTACCATCATTCAGGCTCTGGCCTTTTATTTAGTGGTTAATTCTCTCTCACTAATTATAGGCCAAAGAGGAAGAAGTCCATCAGATGCGCCTTGACATTGGGAAGCTCAACAAAATCAGAGAGCAAATCCACAAGAAATTGCACCAGATTGAAGATCAAAAGGCAGAAGTGGAACAGAACAAGGAAACTCTAAAAAATCAGATCTTGGGATTAGAGAGAGGTAAACCAAGAAATATTTTGTGCTATAAAAAATTCATTTATAAACATTTCATTGGAACTAGTGTCATTTGACAACCCTGGGCTTCATGCATACAAACAAAAATGCCAGATGAAATCAGCAAAACAACATTTAAACTGATAGGTAGGCAACATGGAAGGGGCATGGTTCTGAATACCTTAAAAAGTTATTCAACAGACTGTATTGGCACCATGTAAATCCAGCCCAAAATATTGCTTGGTATTTTTCAGTGGAGTAAATAATCTCTATACTGTTAGGTCTGGGTTCTACATGACTTTTAGCTTTAGTCCCGTTTCCCATAGAAGATAGGGGATAAATTAAAACGAATGTCCCCCATTGGCAGTATTTGAGACAATATTGTACCAAAAATCAGTGGGACAAAAATTAATGGCTTCTAATTTTTCTTCTGTTAGTACTTTACCATGTGGCGAACACTTATTTTACCAGCTCTTACATCGACTTGTGGAGGAAAAACTGGAAAAACTTAAGTGCCAGGGGAGGCTGTACAGCACAGAAAAACCATTAAGAATACAAATTCTGGAATCATGTCTGCCTGGGTTCAGATTCCACCTCCATCATATTTAGCTGCTGGGAGAATGTAATAAACCAACACACATAAAGCATGTGTGGACGTTGCATAGCACATACACAGACGGCTTACTAAATGCTGTCTATTATTACCCAGATATTACTATTTATATAAGTAATAAGATAGAATACTATCTCATTCTGAAAAGAATATAATTGAAAATAGGGTATGCTAGTCAAATCTGGCATGTCAGAAAAAGCTCTGGACATGGGGACAGAGGGTCTGGGTTTGAATTCTGACTACACCAGAGTGTGAGGTAGGGACTCTGCATTCACCTCACGAAGGCTACTGTGAGTTTTAAATCACTGTATGAGGTAACATACCTAAAAGCATGAGAACATACATCGCCTCACTAAAAATTAGGTGAGATATAATCTCAAGATAAGATTATTATAAATATTTGTCATGTAAACCTTTGAGAAGTGTAAATATTTTTCCTTCTACGATGCCAGGAAAAAATCACTTATTGAGGCACAGTTGCAGCTTATCTTGACAATTTTCCCATTCATTCATTCTTTCATTTGGAAAATTGGGTGCCTGTTATGTAAGGCATTGGCTACATGGAGGTCCCTGCCCTCAGGATGGTTACTGTCTAGCACAAGTTTATAATCTAATGTCTATAGTGACAGATATGAAGAAAAGGAACTTCTGGAGCTTGTTTTGTAACTGGCTTAGTGACTTTCAAAACACTCTCATATTTAAATTTCTGTATTTTTGATTGCAATATTTCTAAGTTTTGAGGAAAAAATATCTATTCAGTGTTGAACCCAATTCTTCATCCTTAAATCAGGTTTACAGAAGTCATCATGCTCTCTCTCTCTTCTTGTTATCTTATAGATATCGTTAACCGTTATTTCTCCTTAGGGGCCTCTTCCTTTTGATGTGCCTGATCAAAGAGTGGCATTGGACATAGTGGTTAGGAGGACGAGTCCTCCATATGTTTTTGCTATCACAAAACCCAAGAAACAAAGTGAAAAACTGCCAGAGCTAACGAGAGTTCAATAGGGTGGCGGGTTATAAAATAAATATATAGATAGTAATAGTATTTTTTTCGTTCAAAGAATCAGTTAGAATATATGATGGAAAAGCCTCTTTTAACAATAGCAACTAAAGTAATAAAATATCTATGAATAAAGTTACCAAAATATCTGCAAGACATATACATTAAAAGCGCTACAGAATGCTAGTGAGGGGACTTGAGAAATGAAGAGATATACCAAGTTCCTGAATGAGAAAACTTAATATGATAAAGATACAAATCTGTCTACATTAATCTATACATTTAATATTTCCAATAAAAATTTCAGTGAGTTATATGGCTGGGACTTGAAAACCGATTCTAGAGTTCCTTCAGAAGAATAAACATGATCACAGTCATAACATTCTGAAAAAGAAGAGGGATAAGGGAGCATTTTGTCTTACCAGGTGTTTAAGTGTATTACAAAGTTTCAGCAATTAAATAGTATAGTGAAGATGTCCGAATAAACAGATCAATGAAAAAGATAGAAAAGGCCACAGAAACATCCAAGATTATCATTTAAGATAAAGGTGTTGTTTCGTACCAGTGTACATGCAGTATAGGTTATTAAGAAAATGGTAGCATGACATTAAGCTACTTTTTGGGAGAAAAAGTTAACACCCATTGTAGAAACCATAAAGCCAAGATTGAGAAATTTAGTGAAATAAAAGCTAATTTTTTTTCTTATGTACCAAAGACAATCCATAAAGGCAAATTGACCAAAATATTGTCAGTCAAAGATTTAGTATCCTTATTATATGTAAAGAGTTCTTGCAAATCCTCAGAAAGGATAAACAATTCCTGAGAAAAATGAGCAAAGGGCAAGTGTGGCCAATTTGCAAAACAGAAATACAAATAAATGGTCATTAAGCATGAAAAAGTAGTCAACTTCCCTACTAATCAAAGAAATGTAAATGAAATACTAACATACTGGTTTTAATAATCTATCAGATTGTCAAGGATCAAAGACAATGTTAATACCCAGTGGTGGTTTGGGTGTGGGTTTAAATTGCTATTAATTTTCTGGAGAGAAATTTGGCAATAGAAGAGAAATTTCTAATCTACTTTGATCGAGGACTTCCTCTTCTAGAGTAATAAATAAAGAAGAACTTTCACAGAATTATTGCTTATAATTACAAATAAATAAATAAAATGGAAGCAACTTAAGGGTTAAGAAGGGGGATTGGCTAAGTTATACATTTTCATATAGTAAAATATGGAGTTGTTAAAAATTCTGATGTAGATGCACATTTATAGTATAAGAGGTAATTATTTTATGTCTGTTAATTATAAAAACAAGCTATGAAACAGTATGTATAGTATTTTCCCTTTTGATGTATATATATTTATGTGACTATATATATTTATAATTATATACACACATGTATTTGCATAGGAAAAGGTCAGGAAAGTTTCATATCAAAATCCTAAGTAGACTGTGGTTGATTTGAATTTTTCTTTCTGTTTATTTTTATTTCTTTTTGTATTCCTACTTACTTATATACTCAGATTTAAAAAGAGGAGAACTTTTTGGAGTCAGAGAACCGTGCTCCCAGTCTCAACCCTGTCAACCTCTTGTCTGCAGATCCTTGGCAGGTGGCTTAATCTCTCTAAGTTTCAGTTTCCATCTGTTTAGTGGGATAGGAAGATCTATCTGAGTTGTAATGAAGACTGGGTAACAGTTACTAAACACTTTTATAGCTATAGATGTACAAAGCAGTTTTTGTATCACTTTGTCTCTGGTAGATTCTCAGGTTAACTCTATATTTATTGTTATTTTTCTGCCTTGTGATTTAGAGGTAGAGGCTTCAAAGAAACAAGCAGAGCTTGATAAGAAAGCAATGGATGAGCTTCTGAGAGAAAGGGACATATTAAATAAGGTGAGTTCTTTACAGTAACACTAGGAAATAAATGCCTTTCTTTAGTGCTATAATATCTGCCTATAGCAGGTTATATGGGTAAAGAAAACTCTGAGGCAGACAAAAGTAGATTAGAATAAATAATAGTGCTCAGTTTTCCTCCAAGCAGCTGTTGCAGTCCAGCATTCACTGGCTGTGAATTGAAACCGCATTATCACCTGTGAGCACAAAAGAATTTTGGAGAATTATCATGTAAACTAGCAGAGGATTTCAGAGTGTTTGTGGATTCTGTTTTTATTGCTGGTTGTGTTATTTGGCATCCTCAACTGCCTAAGTTGGTCGAAATTTCTGAATTTGATATCTATAATCTGCAACTTCTGCTAATCCAGAAAATAGAAATGAATGCTAATGAATTTTTAACTTTGTTAGGTATAGGGGTGGCTGGCTGATTGATGCCATAAAACCAATCTCTACTCTTTCTTCCATCTTTTCAGGATTGTTGTAGGTTTTTGTTTTTGTTTTTTTTCCCCAGTCCTTATTTCTCCTAGTTTTTGAGCTCAATATGGCCTAAAGCTGAGAGAAGAGTTGGGAGAGCTTGAGGCCTGGAATCTTCCATGCAAGGCAGGACCCCTCCCCCGACCCTTCCTCTCCTTGCCCCTTCCAGAGGATTCCTTCCGTTGACAGTCACTCTTAGAGATTAACTACTTTTAAAGATATAAGGTAAACTTTCCTGCTCAAGGATTTCCTCCAGGGATGAAAAAATGATCAGCCAGGTGTAGAGTGGAGAGGCTGCTTCCAGAGCAGACAGCCTGATGGCTTTCGGCCAAGACAGCTTTATCTCGTCAAAGTAGGTGTTCGTTCTGACTTTTCATTATTTCTTTAGGTTTCTCAGAATTGAACAAATGTTAACAAAGTAGATTACCCTTCGTCTTAAAGTAGACTATTTAGGAAATCTCAGGAAATAGAAGATTAGATATCTTTGCATGCAGAGCCCTCCTTAAGAAAATCATTGATTTTTTTTGTTTTTTGCATAATCCTGGAAACTTTCTTTATTCTATAAATTTATATGTGTAAACAATATTATTGGATATAGATTTTTAATTTATTTTTAAGATGTACAATATTTAGTCCATTTATATTATATATATATGTGTATATATATATATATATATATATATGTGCATGCGTGCACGTGCGCGCGTGTGTGTGTGTGTGTATGTGTATATATATATATTTTGTGCCATGATAGTACACATATCATGTGTATGACGTTTTTACATTTACTTGTTAGGGCAGGGTATACTTTTATTTTTCTTTCCTGGCCATCGTATTCTTAGTGCCTAGCATAGTGTCCAACCTTCTGCAGGTATGCAATCAAACTTTATTGGTAATACATTCTTTCTTACTGACTTGAAACGCCACCTTTGTTGAATGAATGAGTGACATAGTTTAGGCAGGCAGCTATGTTAATATATTTTGGTTCTTTCAGTGTCATGTTGAAGTGGCGTTGTCTTTGACAGAGCACATGTTTAATTCAATACTTAAAAATAAAGTTGACCTTTTCCATTTTCTGCATTGTCACCTAGGCAAGGTTTAATGTACATTTTACCTGTTTATATTTCAGTGGTTTTCAGACCTGCCTGCAGGTCTGATTAGTTAGAGACGGGGAAGGGACTACGAGGTGTCTCATGAAACCCAAGGATGCAGCTGGGCCTCTGGAACTGATAGGAACCTGGCCTGGCATTCCCGGGATACCCAGAGAGCCCTCTTCCCACCACTAACCCTCCTGCTGAGTTTTTGCTTTATTCTCCTTTCAGTGAAGATTGTCTCACTCTGTTTCCCAGTCCATATGGCAGAAAAATGGCGATCACTAACAGCCCCCAAGTTTACATCTTATACTGAGGGGCAAAAATCTAAAGGCCCTATTTCAAAAGTCCCCGTGGGAAGGGTCAGGTGGTCCATTCAGCTGTGACCGACTCTCTTGCATGAGCATGACTGCACTGCTATTAACTGTGTTTCGGCCAACAGCCTGGCTTCTGGGGTCACCAACCCAAGGTATTTTCATTTTAGCGTCAGAAATCACCAGTGCAACTTTAAAAAGAAATGTCAGGTTCCATCCCAGTCCCACTGAGTCAGAATCTCTGGCACTGAGACATAGGCTTCTGCATTTAAAAAAAAAACTGAGTTATTTGTTTTTATTTTGGTAAAATACACGTAAGATGAAATTTACCATTAGCGACATTTAGTACATTCACAGTGTTGTGCAACTGTTACCACTGTCTAGTTCCAGAATATTCTCATTACCCCCAAATAAACCCCTGGACCTGTAAGTAGTTACTCCTCGCTTACCCCTTATTCCATTCCCTGGAAACTACTAATCTGCTTTCTGTTTCTATGGATTTAACTATTCTGGATACTTATATAACTGGAATTATATTTCATGTAGCTTTTCATATCTAACATCTTTCGCTCTGAATAACCTTCCAAGTTTCAACCATGTTGTAGCATGTACCAGTACTTCATTGCTTCTTATGGCTGAATAATATTCCACTGTACGGATATATCGCATTTCCATGATCTCTTCATCAGTTGATGGACATTTTTTTGTTGTTGTTCGAACACCTGTTTTCAGTTCTTTTGGGAATGAAATTGTTGGATCATATGTTAAGTCTAGCTATCTGTGTTTTTAACAAGCTGGTATTATTTTACTTTATAGTTAAAGCCCTATTACATAATCAGGTTTAGTTTTTCTAAGCTCACAAGAAAAAAGCTAGAGCTGGGATGGAGGTTGACTGTGGGGTCGGCCAGCCCTTGATTCAAATCCTGGCTTTGCCACTTCCCTGTTGTATGAACTTGCAGGCAAGTGGCTTGACTTCTCAGTCTTAGTTTCCTACCCGTAATATGGGAGGAATATAGTGCCCACTTCCCAGGGATGTTGTGGTTATTTAGTGGATTTATATGTGTGTTTAAAGTGCCTTGTGCAAAATTAACAAACACGCTCTTCATAAGCTGTAGAGAATATGATTGTTTATACTCATCTCAAAAACAGTGCATCTGATTACTTTAGGGCTGAGGCAGCGGGGAAATTTAACTCCAGTTCCCCAAACATTTTGAGTAATAAGGCTGCTCCGTTGTCCTTATTTTTAGAATATGCTCAAGGCGATCAACGCGACCCAGAAACAGATAGACCTGGTAAAACTCCACGAACAAGCCAAGAGGAACCTGGAGGAAGAAATTCAGAACTACAAAGATGAGGCTCAGAAGCAGAGAAAAATCATCTTTCAGCTGGAAAAGGAGCGAGATCGGTACATCAGTGAAGCCAGTGACCTTACCCAAAAGGTAGGATACTCCTTGATGTTGCGGAAGGAGCACTGGCACAATCTGATTGTTACATTTCTGATTGTCACGTTTCTGATCGTTACACTGTTGTAAAGATGATTTATTTAGATTTCAGTCTGTGATTCACATAAAGATTTAAGAGGAATGACATTGACCATATAAAAGCTGTCTCAGAGCTGATCCTGGGCCAAACTGTGAAATGGGCAAGGCTTGTGCTTGTCAATTTCAATTTCCCCTTTCCGAGCCCCTCTCTCAAATTCCAGGTTCTCCATCTTTATTGCCCCAAGAAAAGCATCTAACTAAATGACCTCAAATTAAGAGGCAGATGAATACTGGCATCAGCTAAATGTGTCACACATTCAAAGAGCATTTTTATTTTAAAACTATTGTGAACCTAAAACTTCAGCAGGGGTGGAAATCCACAGATTGTGTAGCTGATTCAAGACTGTACTTTTTGTAAACTACTTAAGAGGGAGAAGGCTCAAGGCAATATCTTTAAGAATGACTTCGGAGATTTGGATTTTATTCTTTAATCAGTTGTCATAGCACATTGCCTGCATTAAGCACGAGTGGTTATACTAGTATTGTTTTTGGTGCATTCACAGATGGCAATGAGCAGTGGTTTTAGGATGGAGGTATCGGGGAATGAAGGAAAGTTTTAGCTAAGAGGCTGAGAAAAAAGTTGGGGTGAAAAGATTTATTTAATGAGTTTCTTTCCCCCTAGCAAAGCATTGTCTGCTATGCGGTTTAAACCCTCTCCTCCATCTCCTCAATGAAATCTGCTATAAATTCGACAGTGTTTTCTGACGCTCTTGCATGTTTTGTTTTGTTTTGGAGTAGAATCTCAAAGATGATGACAAGGAGAACAGCAATATTTGAGTTATAAAATAAAGTGGGTAACAAGCTTTACTAAAAGGAAGTCACCTTCTTCCCATTTAGATTAAATAAATGCTGAGCAAATAGTTGCAAAATATAAGTTTGGAGAAGCACAAATGCATACTCTTCATCCCGCCCTGGCTGGACATGTCTTCCATTCACTTGATCCCTAAGTGAATGTCATACTCCCGATTGAGAGCTGTTAGAATACAACATAGTTCTCTTCTGACTTAATCATCTTAGAAGCTCCAATGATTGATTTACTGACTCTGAGAGCACTAGTTGTCAGTTCAGGCACTTGGGTATTCTCTAGCTTTGGCTAGCCGTTAGCCTCCGTATCAGTCAGCTTAAGTTGTAACAAATAACTATCAAATCTCAGTGGTTTATAGAGAAAAAGATCTATTTTTGCTCATATTAATGGGTTAGCTGCCGCCGTGCTTCATGTCCTCTTTACTCGAGGCTGACTCTGCTGGGATGTGTGACCTCTTTAGAAGGAAAACAGTATAAGTTTTCCTGATGCTTTCAGAGCTTCTGCTGGCCAAAGCAAGTGACACAGCTGAGTGTGGCATCCCTGGGCAGGAATACGATCCTCCTAAGGGAGGGGTCTATATGGTGAGATGGTGAATGTATCTGAACATTTAATCTGTTGTAGTCTCCTACTCCTGGTTATCAGTCTCTCTCCATTTCCGGCTGCCATATTGCTATCAGAGCTGGTCTTTTTTTTTTTTTAACAGTCATTTTAAAGTTTTAAAATACATACAAAAAAATAATAGGCAGAGGGAGTCTAGACCAGTTAGAACTGAGGTGGCTGTAACAAAAATGAACACAATACAATGATGTGACCTTATAAGGGGAATGACTAATTAAAATTTCACAAGTCTTCATGTTTGTAATAATATATTAGTGCATAAAATATCAAAAATACAAAGTATGAATTTTCTCCCTTAGGTTTATAATAAACTTTCAAACCTCTAATACATTTACTTTTATAAGCCTTCTCTGTTTAGCAGCACGTGCTGTATAAGTACATCCATATTAGTGTTTTCCATGAGAATTATAGTTTTCATCTTAAACTAGTGACTTGCCTTTTTACCCATAACTGTATACATTTCATTTGCATTATAAGACACTTAAGACTCTTCTAGTAGTAAATTTTAATCAACATATTACACAAAAAGAATCTTGATTTTTAAAATGAACCTTTTTAATATTGTAGCATGATGGTTTAATTGAACATTTGAAGCATAATACAGTAGCTATATTGTACTGTTTAATGCACAGCTATAAGAAAATGTTTGATTTAAAAAATATAAACAAGATGAGCAGTAAAATACTAGAAATAGTGAATGAATAAATAAGATGATCACTGGGTGGTGGGGATACAGATTGTTTGAATTTCCCTTTTGTGCTTTTTTGCATTTTCAAATTTTCTACAGTGCATATGTACTGCTTTAGTATCCTGACCCTCCAAAAAGAAAAAAAAATATATTAATAAAACCTTGCCCTCCCTTTAAGGACTAAACAAAACCCCACTTTCCCAAGGATCTTTATTAAAAGCGATCTCTAACCCCTCTGTACTCGATTCCCCTTTCTGGCAGTTGAGAAAATTCTTTGCTAATTTGCCAGTATTTTTGTGTCTGTTCATTCTACTTATAAGTTCCTCGAGGACATGTCTTATTCAATTTTGAGTTCTTCATGTTACTTATTCACTAAATAGATATGTACTCGAATATTTTTTTAAAGAATGAGTGAAAAGTATAATTAGATGTCTGAATTAACTAGTCAAAGACTTACTTTTAGTTATCTACAGTAAATTCTTCTTCAATAATATATTTATCAGTATGGGTCTGCCCTCCCTTTAAATTCATTGGAAAAGTCTTGTCATGGTGGACAATGTTATCTGAATTGTACTACTATATTTACCTATGAGTGACTTCTGGCGTGGTCTCTTCTTCCTTCTGGGCTGCAAAAATAGTATCAACATTTGCCTGCTGGTTCTTTCTGTATAGAAAAAGAAACGTGAAATCTAAGATGCTGAAAGACCTACGTTACATTTTATTAATTTAGCTCGGCATTTGCAAACGAGAAAGAAGTTGCCCTTTTGTGCTAGAATTGGATGGCTCAGAATCCCAAACCTTTTCTTATGTGTTTATCTCAGTCAACACTTGCTGTAATATTGCTGCATAAGAAACAACCACCAATCTCACTGGCATGCAGTCAGAAGCACTTATTTCTCACTTGCACCTGTTATTGCCTGAGGCGGGGTGGTTGGGTCAGCCGATCTAGGCTGGGCATGCCTGAGCTCCCACAGGGCTGTGAGTTAGGTCTAGCTTTGCTTTACCCGTTTCTTATCCTCCAGGATGCATGGTATTCTCATGGAGACAGGAAGGAGTGCAAAGGACAAGCTTGACCACACAGGCACGATTCATGCTCTCCACTTGCCTAATGTTTTCTGACATCCCATTGGCTATGGCAAGTCACATGTCCAAACTCAACATCAAGGAGAAATAGACTCCTCCCACACAGGCAGTGGTGACAGGGTGAGGGAGGGAATATTTGGGGACCTGTAAGTAATCTACTATGGTGTTTCAGCACTTTTTATCTTCATTTTTTTTTCCTCAGCTGCACTCTAAATTTTACTATTCAGATAAATTGAGATACCAGGAATGGCATCATAAATTGTGCTCTACTATATTTATTCTTTTCTGAATTGTTACAAATTCTACATAAAACTGTTCCTAGCTAATTATTAAATCTGAGGAGCATTTTACATATCATGCACTTGGCTCACTTTAGAACTCCACTTTTTAAATTCTAAATATTAAACTTTTGGCCCTTGCCTCCCAGACATTTTATATGCCAAAAAGCAGTTTTTCACAATGAATCTCTACTTATAAGTTTCTTAGCTCTCTGCTTATTTGCATATAAGTGTCAAGCAAAGCTCTTCTAGACAGAGGTTCCAAGAAATGAATAATAATGTGCTTTTAAGGGCTTAGAAGTAAGTGAGGAAAGCAAAGATCAAAGAAATATTGTTCACTGAATAGATACTTCATAACAAAATGAAGCTCTTGTTTCTTTGATATTTATTTGAAGTTTTATACAGAGCATCTTTAATAGGCTAGAACCCTGGAGAGGAGCTTCAAGGGGACATACACAAATTATAAGATTTTTGTGTTATAATAAAAGAAATGTACTATGGATTACTATTTTCCTGCAGAACAGAATTTGATCCATAGAAAAGTCAAACTGATTTGTTAAGTACTGGCAGTATATAACATGACATTATGTTAGCCTATCATGATAATCTATTACCATTTATTAAATGATCAAATTATGGTATGCTAGGTATCATGGCATAAACATGTATTTTCTCACTTATATTCTTATAATGGCCCACTGAGGTAGATATTATTCTATACCTCATGTAATAATATAATGTAATATGTCATTGAAAAAAGGAAACATAGAAATGCCTCCATAAATTTAAGATAGAGGATAAAATAAGAAAGCAAGAAAAATGTGAAGACTTAAAATTTTACATGCTTGGGCATATAGGTTCTTTTTTTCGGAGAGTGAGTTCTTCGGTTTCATCATGAAGGTGAAGGCATTATCAGCATTCAAATCATTGAGATCGAGTCAGGAAAACATTTGAGAAGATTGTTGTACTGATATTTCATCAAATGCAAGTTAAAGGGTTCCAAATTCAGTGACCTGCTTTCCTATCTTACCTTAGTCTATATGATGTTTTGACTATGCTGCAGATTTCTAGCATGTGTTATTGATTTTTATCTCAGTCTTATTTCTATTGGCAGGTTGTTTTAACAGAAAAAGAAAAGGTAGGAGTAGGTTATAAACTGGGACTGCACCCTGATAGTGTGCTGTAAGCATTTTCTGGGCTGCTCTGAAGCAAGCCTACAAAAACTACGAGCTCCAACTCCCTGGCTGCAATAAAACTTTCCATATTTGGGTGTGATTTATCTCATGAGCTGGTCTGAGGTATCTAAAGTGTAATCAATTAAGCTCCAGCCCCACAGCTGGCATCCCACATTCTCTGATATACCATTTTTAACAAGGGACATTTTGCTGACAAAAGGTTTTGCTCCTACTTAACATCCCACACATTTTATGAATTTTCAGGACTGGAACTTCTGGGTGACATTGGGTTGAATGATTTCCATCAAAACAAATTGAATGCCAGCACACAGAACTCAATGGCTTTGTAAAATGTCTTTTCTCTTAGTTTCAGTACTTTTTTTCCCTCATTGTCATTTAACTGAAATATCTTTGATTTTCCTGGTGTCATGATGGGTTCTCATTACTCTCAGCTTTAAGAATCCAGAAACCAGGTTGTGAATTTGTGCATTGGTGTGTGCAGAAAGAGGTACCCTGCTAGTTGGATGCTCCTCTCCCCCCCAAAAAATGCCCATGGCTGCATCCCTTCTCTGGAGCATTATTCTGTCTGTGAAAAGGGTTATTCTTGTTATAACACCTCTTAGAGTGATTGAAGAAGAATTTTTTCGCTTTTCTCTGATGTGCTGCTTGATATTCTGAATGCTGATCATGCTGTTCAAAGTATCTTCAAATCTATTCATTTCACTGACCCCAAAGAGGGTGATTATGTTCATAGAAAGGTTAAATTTTAGGCCAAGGTAGCATCTTTCTTTTAAAAAAAATCAAGCAAATAACAGATCCAATCATGGATATCTTATTTAGGTTTCACATTAATTCCTATCTTATACATTTTAGTTATTAGCAGTGGCATCTTGAAAGGCTACCTGCTACTCATTTTTAAGGAATCTAAAGATGTGAATCAAAGAAATGATGAAGGAACAAAATTTCTTTTCATTTTAGATCTATGCACATGCTTCATCCCCAGACCTCCTCATCTTGGATTTTCTAATTTTTTTTTTTTTTTTTTAAGGCTCCAACCAACCTTCCAAACCATTCACCACCAAGTCTGCATATCCTCTTATCTTGGGCTATTTCCTTTCCACACTAAGGGGATGATAGCAAATCATAATAATAACAAAAGAGTAAAAACACATAAAATACATTCTACAACTCATCACATAAATTTAGCAAATTGGTAGACATAGGTCATTTTCTCAAAAATATGTACATACATCAAGGTTTGACTCAAGGAGTAGAACGGGTAGAAAGCTGAATAACTGTGGAAGCCACTGAAAGAGCTGAGCGAAAAGTAGCCCCAACACTGTCGCCGAGGGCTGAATGATTCTGAAACGGAGGTTCTTAGTTTCTTTGTGGAAATTATGTAGAATAGCTCTAATTCATTCTTTAAGAATCAGGTAATTCTCAGGCTATATAATTTTTCGTGCGAATTTAGAAACAGTGCTGCTCATGCACTTTGTATTCTTTGGGGTGATATTGATAGGTATGGCCGTACTGACATAACCCATGCCTACTGCAGTGATAAAGAATAAAGATCCCAGGCCTAGGTGAGAGCTTGGGTTTCAAGGTTGGGATGGTTGAAGAGGCAGTTCCCACACATTATGTAAATCCCAAATATGAACTGCTTAGATAAGATGGATAGGGCCATCTTCAGGTCTATTAATCTTCCAGTGTTTGATTCTCTCATAGCACCCTGTGCATATCTCAGTTTACTGGTCGTATCCATTCCTTGATTATCCATTTAATGGTGGAGTCATTCACTAGAGGTGAACTTGAGAACAGGGAATGCCTCTTATTCTTCTTTACATTGCTAGTGCTTTTACAGTACCCGCCATAGATAGGACCTCAATACACGTTCATTGAGTGAATGAATAAAATAGGCGAGTGAATGACTAAGTGAATAGAAAGGTACTCCATTCATTTTTTGAAACTAGAAGAAATCTTAATTTAAAAATAGAATCATAAAGAAATCTAAAGACTTAGATCACTTATGAATATGTATGCAGAATCCTAAATGAAATTCTAGCAAACCAAATTCTGTAGAACATTAAAAGAATCACCCAGTGTGACCAAAGAGAGTTTATTCTGAGACCACAAGGAGAGAAAACTATTGCTGGCGGTATAGAAATGTAAAGTGTTATAGCCATTTTGGAAAGCAATCTAGCAATATCTATTAAAGTTAAATTTATCTATCTATCTCTATATATCTTTTGAACTAGATATTCCACTCCTGGGAATCCAGCCCAATAAAAGTAAAAGCAGAAGTGAAAGAAGCGAAAGGACATATGTACCAAATGTTTATCGCAGCAGGGTTAGGGTGGCAAAAAAGTGGAAACCAAGTTAATACCCATCGGAGGGAAAAAGCCGAATATGTGATGGTAGATCCGCACAGCAGCGCATTATACCACCTTTAAAGAGAATGAATTAGAGCTGTTCTACATAATTTCCACAAGGTATTATTGAGTGATGAAAAGCAAGGTGCACAAAGGTACATACAAGGTACATAAACATTTTGCTAAAAAATAAAAACAAAACCCCAAAAGCAAAACAAAGGAAAACAAGCAAATCTCTGTTCTGTATATTTACTAGTTGAATAGCTGTGACTGATATGACTTCCTTTGACTTCAGTTTTCTTCTTTGTAAAGCTGAGGTGATGGTAATGTACATCTGACAAGATTTTTATGAAGATTACATGAGTTAATATATGTAAAATGCATAGTACATAAAAAGTACCTGAAACATATTAACTATTATTATGATGATGTTACTAGACCTGAATAGAAAGAACAGGTAGAATTGAAAGAAAAATATGGAACAACTTGTGAACCTGGTTACTTTATGTGTCAATGAGGGGCTGATGTGGGTTGAAGAGAAAAGTAAATAAGTCCAAGTAAATAAGGAAAAGAAAACTGTATGTTTTACATGTATGCATTTATTTAAAATTATGACACATGAACTATATATAAAGATATAAAAGTAAAATACTTGTAAAAGGAGTACCGTATGTCAAATCAATAGACCCAATAAGAAAATAAGAGCACAAAACAATATATGCTGAAAAGGCATTTGCTAAAATGTAATCCCATCTCTCCTTGCTTATAACTAAGAAAACTTGGAAAGGTATTTATAGATATAAAGGATAAATATATTAAAAGCCAGCCATCATTAACTCTGAAGGGAAAATAGTACAACTAATTCCACAGGTGGAATAAAAGGGTCTGTAGTGCCGTGGTTGGGGAGTGTGTTGCTCACAGGTAGCCCATACCAGAATCACAGTGAACATCAGCAGGGCGACGGGCTAAGTACTTTTTGACTTTTACGGTTCTAGGTAAAACGCCTCTTCTTCAGAGGAACCTTTCCTGGCCACATTACTTAAAGTACGTCCCCTTCCCTCCATTCTCAGTCACACTGCTCTGTCTGTGTTTTCTTCAGTTGTCACCATTAATTAGGAGAACTTCAGTGAAATGCAGTGAAATCTTCAAATTTTTTCCTTATGTTTCCTAGTTCTATGTACTGTTTAGACCACGGTTGCATTAACTGAATCAGGCTTCCTCGCTACCATTTTTCTTTGTAAGGAATTTTTGAATAAGTTTGTCCACAAAAAATCAATTTCTGTGGACACCGCAGCTGAGTGCCATGATTGTAATTTCTACTGTATGGATTGCTTATTGAAAGGCATTGGCTCACTGGAATTTCGTGTCTTGGTTTTGTATACTTGCAAAAAGAAGGCAGTTATTCTTGCATCTCATCTTTCCTAGAAGTGTTTTGTGCACAATAGAACGCATTCTTCTGAAGTCCTTTGAGTTCCCCTGATGGAGTGAGATTGACATTGGCAAGACAGCATTATGATTGCTATCAACGTTCAAAGGCCACTTTTCTTTCTTGTTGTTAACTTTATAAAGCTGCAAGTGTGGCTGAACAGCTAAGTCATCTCTTATCATTCTTAGTGCTCTGTGTTAAGATCTGTTTAAGCCTGTGCCTTTGTTTTTTTCTTTCTTTCTTTCTTTTTTTTTTTTTTTTTTGGTGGGTGGGGTGGTCAGAAGAGGTTTTCCGAACTGAAAGAATTTATATTTTTCCTCTCTTGTGATCACAAAATAATTGTGCTAAGCCTTCATGCTTTAGCATAACTCTGGAGTAGATAAAATGTATGTTCGTCCCTATTAGCTGGGCTGAATTTCTATGTTGTAGTCCAGTGATTACAGCCACAGATTTTCTAATTCCTGGCATTTCTACTAGCTACCCTTTGATAAAAATCTGTGTGTCTTGAACTGAGGGTAACAAATGGGCTGTTTAACCACCTTCGTATACTTTCTCCTCAAGGTCCTCATGAACATGGAAGACATAAAAATCCGTGAAATGCAGATTTTTGACTACAGGAAAAAAATTGCTGAATCAGAGACTAAATTAAAACAACAACAGAACCTGTACGAAGCTGTGAGGTCAGACAGAAATCTGTATAGCAAAAATCTGGTAGAGGCCCAGGTAAAGAATAACATATTTATGTCTTTACGTTTGGATTCTTCCCATCCTGGGTTTCTATTCTAAGCAGCTTCTATTATCCTAATGGCAGTATTTAGAATAGATCAAGTAAAGAATCCCATGGAATTCATTTGAAATAGAAGATGAATTTATGCAGAACTCTCAGATTGTTTGAAATGGAAATGATACAACTTGATAGGATGTGAAGATCGTGGTCCTGCTTTTAATTATTATGTGGAATTGCCATTCTCCTGTTGCTAATTTTTAAAACTGCTGATAGGTGCTGTGACTCAGAGGGGAGCAGCAGACTCTTGTCATTAAATTGCAGAGCTTCACTTTGTAATCGTTTAGTTATAATGTTTATTGTGGTGCCAATACCTCTTTTGTAAAATGAGGAATAAAGTGTATGTGTGTGTGTGTGCGTGAGCATGTGCGTGTGCGTATGGCATATTCACTATGTATACTTTGCATATATCTCGTGAGAATATTTTGATAATACTATAGAATACTTCGAGGTTGGTGAGCACAATATACAAAGGGATAGCCCAGTCATAATTAGTCAGGAGACTATTATTTTGAGAAAGACTCCCTTAAAAGCTCTTGAATATGTATTTAACTTCCATAGGGATGGTGACGTCTATTTAATTCATTTTCCAACATTTCTCCTTTCATTTTGTTAGGATGAGATAACGGAAATGAAGAGAAAATTAAAGATTATGACACATCAGGTGGATCAGCTGAAAGAAGAAATCTCTGCCAAAGAGTCAGCACTTGTGAAGCTACATCTGGAACAGCAGCGGATAGAGAAGGAGAAGGAAACATTGAAGGTATAGATCTTATAATAATAAGAGTGATGGACCAATAGTCTATCTGACCCACTCGAGGCAAGTTCCACACTCACTGAAGGCAACAAGGGGCAGGGAAGACAACCAAGGCACCAGGAGGATGAGCTCTACCACCTCCAGGTCAGGCTCCCTCACAGGAAGTGCTCCCAGGTGAATGGGGGGAGGAGGCCAGTGGAGATGCACAAGCACTTGGTAACCTATGCTGGCTCTCATCACATCAGCGGAAGAGAACCCAGCAGCTCAGCAGTGCCCAGGAAGTCCTGGAGCTTGCAGGCTTCCTACAATCCCTTGTGCCCGCACCCAACCCTCCTTAGGCCTCTGTAAGGCAATGCTGGCAAGACCCTTTGTTCCTCTGCTCCTAATTGTTGCTTGCTTCATGTTTGCTTCATGTGCAATATCATTAGCTACTGAGCGTCAAGCTTTGTCCTCACTTGACTTGCTCTTAACCAGGTGCATAGTTCACTTTACGTCTGTGGGTCAAGAACTTTGTGACCGCTGCTCCAGGGAATTGCCTCTGACTTTATATATATGTACTAAACTTATCATTTTAAATCTACTAATTCTGAATATTCTCTGTCTACTAGTATAAAGAATATTTCTAAGAATACATATCAAATAATTACACTATTTCAAATCCTTGAACGTTTTACTATACCCATTCACTAATTTCCTTTTCCTGTCCAAGCCAATAGATTTTCCTTCTAATCCATTGACCAAAGAATTAAAAGAGGTGTTTGAAGAGGATGACGCCAACTTTTATTTTGAAATGTATATGCGGAATACTCATGGATGTTTATGACCCATTTGTAGGAACTATCTACAACAAATAAGAGACTAGATACCTTGGTTTCTGTGTATGTTAGCTTTCGAAGATAGGGACTATCTTGAAAATGTGCATCTAGTGTTGGACAGATTTAATACCATATATCCTTGATTGCAAGATGCTGTAGATTGAAATATGCACTCCCAATAATGGGTTTTGTCAATGAATGATAGGTTTTAATGGAAATAGAACTACCACATTAACTTTGAGAAAGATTAAAGTGTAACGAAGTTACCTTTACAAAAAAATGTGGTAATTGATGTATTTAACTGTCTGCGACTTTCATCTCCCAACTCCAGCTTCTGATAAAAAAGGATAGAAAATTCTGCATTAAAATTTATTTACATATAAAGAAGCATGAATACATTTTCTAAAATTTTAAAATGTCCTGCATCTTTGTCCTTACTCACCTTGTTTGAAAGAATAGTTTTATAGAAGGTAGCTTTTCCACCCTGGGGGCCTGTAGTGGAATGGAGTTTATTTATCATTAAATGATTTAGAAGAACCTTATCATAAACATTGCTTTAGCCATGGGCCTCATGGACCCATGTGAGCAAGCTTTGGTGTCTGTAACTTGATTTGGTACACCGTCTCTTTCCTTTTAGAGGATGGCATTGATCCTCATCTCTTATATTCCCAAGTAATGCTCTACTTAAAAGAGTAATTATTACATAACCATAATGGTTTCAAGGTGGAACTAAATGCGTTCTACAAATTTTGCTTTAGAATAAGCAATGTGCTATGCAAAAGAGCAGTTATTCCTAGTTTCTTAGAGTTTGACTTCAGTTAACATTTGTTTCCCTTATGTCCTCTATCACCAGGCATCTACACTTATGGCTTCAAAGAAGCATCATAATAAAATAAAATAAAGGGCAATAGGGCCTTGTTTTTTGGTCCTGGGCCAGCAGAGTTGGCAGCTGGTGCTCATGAAAGATGATTAAAGGGCTTCTGCTCTGGAGAGTCTGTTCTAAATGGGGAATCCTAGGTCTGGGTAGCTTTGGGTCATCGATTATAGGAAGATGATTGCTTTGGACTTACCATGAAACTAGGATATCTTTTCCCGCAGTATTTCCCATTAAGGGAAGAATGAGGAACAGAAAAAGGATGCCAGCTTGATTTATTATTTGAGGTTATACAAGGGTGGCTTGCAATGGTGCTTTGACTGGCTAATTTTGGCCTATCATTAAGCTCATTTGACATTCTTTAGAAAAATATGACAGCTCAAATGCTGAGTTTCAGCCTCTTGACTTTTTTCAGCTTCAAATTTGAATCATATTCCACATAGATCTCTGAATTTCATACATCCGAAGTTTGCAAACCAAAACCCTGGTGGAAAAGGCAGATTTTCTAGTAACTTTGCTCCAAGAGACATTTAGTTTATTATTTTGAGTTCTACAGAGCTTTATGGGTACATAACCCTCCTGGAAGGGCACGGCCTTGCCTGTTTGGTAGACCGGAAGATGGCTGTCGATAGGACAACCCAGTTTACCAATTCTCCAAGCCACCAGACAAACAATTGTCCATAATAGGTCATCCCCATCTTCATTTATCCCCCTCAAAAGAAAAACATTTTGCTCCTTTCATGTTTCTTTTCTCTTTTCAGTTGCTACCAGCTTCTAGTTACTCCTCAGGATTCTAGCCGTTGTCAGCACATTGTGGTTATGACAGAATGTCAGTAGTTCTCTGAAAATGTTGCTGCATCTGTGTTCATCTGCCCATTCTGTCCCAATCTTGTTTTATCAGCACTGAAGGAGCCATCTCATTTGGAGAGTCTGCCTTCCAGTTCTAACAAGCCCCTGATTCTGTCTCATCACCTCCTAATCATTCCACATCAATCTGACAGTACTTTGATTCTTGGTGAATAATTCAGTAGCAAATTCTCTATGTCCAGATCTCAGCATTGCATTAGTGACTGGCTTCAGGGCACCAGATCCTTTAACTTAGTGGACTCTCTAGAATGACATGGATGGGAACTGTCACGGAGAGAGAGAAAGCCTAATTATTCTCGTGGCTAGAAGGCTTCAGGTGGTCCTATTTGTTTTGTTAGATGGAAACAGATGGTTTCAGTGAAACTCAGTGAATGTCAGGATCATACATAAATGGGTGAAATTCCCACAAGTGTGTTTTTTGCGATGTAATTTAAGCCCACAGCCAAATTAGATGATATAAATTTCATAAATACCTACTACAGAACTGTATAATTGTGGACGCAGTGACTAAAAAGTGTGTCCAGCCATCATATTACAAGTAACACTTCGTACGCTTTCAGACTACCAGTAACTCTTTGAGAAATGCCGATAACTTGGTTCCCACCTAGGACATTGTTTTATGGGCATTTGGGTACATAGCAGTTGTTACCATCTTTCCTGGGTGAGACGGCTCAGATTTATAGCAGCTAAATGCATTAGACCCAAGGTATTTTGTTGTTGTTAACATTTGCTGCCAACGTCTAATGCCACATCTTGTTTACAGCTCATAAATTTATGACATAAGGAGGCCGCTCAGAATTTTGATATATTATGAAAAAACACCCAGCAATGCCAAACGCACGAATGGTTTTACATTTCAGACAGATACTTTTACACACTGTTGATTGCATTTTAATATAACAGGGGTTTCATTTTGTTCTGCTGATGGATTCTGATCAGCTTTTGGCACTTAGGAACAGGGAAGTGAATGTTGCACATCTGGGAAAATAAAAGTTTTATTAAGGAAAGCACGAGCCAAGCAGGTATTTTATTGCTGTCTTCACTGTCACCTCAAATGATTATAGAAATAGAAAGACTGGTTCTTCAATCTCTTTCCTAACAGGTAAATTCCCCAAAGTGGTAAATACTAGACCAGATCTTTTCGCAATAAGCATTTCCTTTTGCTTATCCCTGGACCAAAACGTATTTCATGAATGAACAAACAAAATGTCATAAAAGAAACCCTTGGTTTAACAGTAGCTGATTGCATTTAGTTTGGGACATGACACGTCTGTCACTCAGCGTACAGTATCCTCTACTGTTTGGGTAAGTTTGAGGTGTGGAGTTAATGACTCTTGGTCTTCATGGATTAGAGGTAGACTTCATTGAGAGTTGGATTGGCTCACAGGTACTGGCAATTGTGGGGTTTTCTATCATCCCAGTGACATTTCTGGGTGGGCGAAGGTGGGAGTCCCACTACCTCCTTGAAGGAAAAATTACTTTTTCACTGTTATTTGATGATCTGCAAGCCATTGAAAAGTTGAAACCTTAAGACCGTCTTGTCATCTCCCTTGTGATTTCCAGAACGGGTGAAAGCAGAGCTATCCCGCCATTCGTTTGTTCTCGCGCTGACCTGGTCTATGATAACACCTGTCCTACCCATGTTCGCATGGAACCGCTCAAAGACATAATCTTTCTTTTTTAATATACATAACTCTGTGGCTCCCCACTGCCTACTCTCTACAGTGTGTGGCCTTCAAAGCCCTTCCCAGGCGGGCTCAGCTATTTTACCAGGCTTGGCTCCTGCTGTTCCTAACACTGTCATCCGGCCACGTGGGATGCTTTGCTCTCTGGTGAACACATCATGTACTTTATAGTGTGCATGTCATGGTTCACACAAGCCTGACTGTTGGCTGCTTTCTTCCGAACACATCCTTGTCCACTTTAGAAATTTCTGTCAACTCTCAAGGCCCTGACTTGTTTTTCTGTCTAAACCCTAAGCAGAAATAGGAACTCATTCCTGGGTACTCCCTATGTCCCTTTTCACACTGTAGATAGCATTTCCACACCGTAGTATGGTTGGTTATATTTGTCCTCTACAATGGCTAGGGAATCCCTCGTGTCTTGTGCGTCGCATCCTCTGTATTTGGAACTATTACATGGTGATAATAGAGGGAACACAAGCTTCAGAATAAAAAGATCTAGGTTGAAATCTGAAGTCTGCTACTTACTAGCTGTGTGACTTCGGGTGAGTTAATTTGTGTTTCTTTGTCTCTGTAAATGTATTTATAAAATGGGGCTAAGCGTAGCTATGCGAAATACCTAATATCATGCCTAGGATAGTATAGGTCACAAATAGACTTGTGGATATGCAGTGAATGTATCCTTTGATCAGAGGAGTTTTCCTTTTGAAAACTCCAGTCCATAGTCCCCTTTTCCCATCACTCTTAGGACTTCCATGTAACCTCAAGAGCTTCAAGATCTGAGCTCTCCCAGGAAGCCTCCCTGACAACTCTAGTCCTCTCACCTCCTGTAACATCAACTCACTGTCTGTGCGATAATAAAGATACGGAAACATTATTGCCTGGACTTGTTAATATTTCTATAATGCTTATATATCTTATCTTCTCATCTAGATTGGAAGCGTCTTAGGAGTAGGGTCTATATATCTCTCTATATCTTTTTATACCATTACATTGCTTCTGTTCCATCAAGATGTTTTAGAAAACAGACACTTGGTTGTTATCTTTATTAATTTAATTTTTGCTTAAAATGGGCTTTCTCTCTGCAGTTGATATGTTGGTGGTATTAGAACCATTACAGGAGCTGGTACAGAAAGACTTCCCACACTCGTGCTCACCCCCACATACTCCTCCGCACAATTCTTTGTGAATTTCTCCCCAGGTTTAGTCAGTAAGAGAAGTGCTGTTGAATACCAATGAAGCTCCTGCTACACATATGTAGAAAAATGATAGAAATCCCTCAAGGGCACAACTCATAGAATAAACATCATCACCTTAATGTGCATTGCTGTTTCTTTACAGTGTGTGTGTGTGGTGTGTGTGTGTGTGTGTGTGTGTGTGTGTGTGTGACTCTGACTGGGCCCTGCAGTCTTGGTTTGTGCTGTTACAGAGTGAAATTTATTCACATCTTTCACTCTTTGTCAGGCTGAGCTGCAGAAGCTGAGACAACAAGCCCTGGAGACCAAACACTTCATTGAAAAGCAAGAAGCTGAAGAGAGAAAACTCCTTCGAATTATTGCTGAGGCTGATGGGGAGAGGCTGAGACAGAAGAAGGAATTAGACCAGGTAGGAGCACTTCCTCACCAGACCTACAGACCTCATTAGCAGATATAACTGATTCAACTCCTCGCGAATCTTCATTCTTCTCTAAGCTCTTCCATTCAGTCTATTGGAAGAACAGCAGCAAAGTCTCATCTTCTGTTGATTAATTATGAAGTATTCATTCATTTATTCAGGTCATTTTTGTGAGCACTTATTATGTGTCAGTCACTCCTCTAGCCACTGGAGATATAGTGACCAACAAAAAAAAACAAGGTCTATTCTAGTATAATATAATTGCAATTAATAATTACATAATTTGGGGGTTAGAGAATATGCTTTCAGAGATCTGGCAGGTTGAACAGAGAGAGAGAAGTTGGCCAGTATAAGACAGTAAGGAATGGTGGAACTTGGTAAAAGCTAACCCACCATAAAGTCATTCAAATTTAAGCATTTATAAAATAATGGGTTGGAAAAAAACAACCAAACACCTATGGACCGAGGATTATTGGATTATTATTATTATGGATTATTTGTTGTACTTTTTCTCTTTCCAACAAGACTGTAAACACTCATGAGAGGAGTCCGGTGTCGATTGTCCAGCAGGCTTTTTCCAATCCCCCACCCACTGGGTGCCTAGCACATGTGGGCTTTGGCTAAATATTCACTGACTGAATGAATGCTGCTGCCATAATGAAAAGTGATAACGTCCCCTGGTGACCATGTCCTTCCCTACCTTTCTAGGTCATCAGCGAGAGAGATATCCTTGGGTCACAGCTTGTTCGGCGCAATGATGAGTTGGCTTTGCTGTATGAGAAGATCAAGATCCAACAGTCTGTGCTGAATAAAGGCGAGAGCCAGTACAACCAGAGGGTGGAGGACATGAGAATCCTCAAGCTTGAGATCAAGAAGCTTCGCCGGGAAAAGGGGATTCTCGCCAGGAGCGTGGCTAATGTCGAGGAACTCAGGTAATAGAAAACCCCTCAGAACTGAGGACGGGGTAGTCTGTGGGGAGCTCTTGAAATGACCTTGTGTTCCTTTTGTTGGCAATTGAAAGTCTTTATCGACTTATATAAAATAACTTTTTATATGTAGAAATTATTAGCAAATAATGAGAACAACTTTTTCATAATTCAGAATCTGTATTCCGCCTAGTCTATATCACAAAAAATGAACTCGTTTCCTTTCAGAGGAATATCAGCAGGTGCAAAAAGATTTTTAAAAACTTTATTCTGGGTTTTACAAAAGAAGTTTCAAATTAAATCACAGAACACAAAACACTTACAATTCAGAAAAAAATGTCCCCCAATGAGCTCTTTAGAATATCTTTAATAAGGCAGTATGAACGAGATGGAGCATCAATATTTAAATTTAATCCTGGTAACATTTGCACATCTTTTTCTTGGAGTTATATACAGAATGAAGAGGGGGATAATTTAATTTTATCACTATTTGAAAACTCTGTTTCCTTAGAAGGCAGACAAATTTTATATCTCAACTCTTGATTTATCTTCTGCAGCTTTCACTTTAGCTTAGTGTGTCGCCTTCTTGCTTTACATTTTACATATTATATAAGATGTACTTTCCCTTTGGGAAAACATCACAGTGTTTTATATAGACACTTGCAGGAAACCACATAGGTCTGGTGTTTACTCAATAACTATCCTTATTCCCCAAAGACCTGTAGATGAACAGTATCCTTGATGACCTTGGGACAAGGACACAGTTTGGATCTCCTTCTTAAATTAATTGAATCAGAAGATAGTTTTGATATTGAGATTCAGTGATTATGTTCAGGAATAGCAAGGGAAGTTGCCTCCATTAAATACAGATCGATATTCTTTTTTTCTAAGAGTTGCTTGTATTTCAGATGATGAAAGTAATATAAATTCATTGTAGAAAATGTGGGAAATGCAGAAAAAGTATAAAGAAGGGATTAGAAAAATCACTCATAAGTTTACTACCTAGAAATACCATCATTGGCATCTTGGAGACAAATGGTTTCATTCTAAGTAGCTATTGAATGATCTCTGAGACCATTACTAAACTTGCCAGCCATGAGTTATTTTTATTACATACACAAAGGGCCAAATTCTACCCATTCTTAGCCAATATTGCTGGTTTGTAGATAATAGATTTTATTTTTCTTTTCAATGGGAAGTCAACTTAATAAAGATATCGGAGGCAAGCAGGCATGAATTCCAGTCTCAGCCTTGCCACTTACAAGCTGTGCAAACTTGGGCACATCACTTAACTTCTCTGAGCTTTGGACTTGTAGTTAAAATTAAACCCAAAAAATAAACGTAATGTGCCTCCCACAGTCTAGTACAAAATAAGCCGTCAATAATGGTAGCTAATACTCTTCCCCTCTTCTTCTGATGACACTCTAGAAAATAGAAGTGTTAAAAATATGCTTTTAATTCTAAGCAGCTCGTTCTGAGCTCCCTGTTGAGTGAACATCATGCAGTTAATTCTAATGGTTTGTCTTGCTAATGAGGGGAAGTTGTATTATTGGTTTAAATGACGCAATTAAGTAAAAGAGATGGCTTAGTATTAGTAATCTGCATACCCACAGAAGATGAGGACAAGTAATTCCTTATTATCCATCCTATTGCCTGTGTCAGTGCCAGTGCTTACCTCTTCTCTGCCCCACCCCACTCGATGTTCCCCTCCTCCTGTCCCCACCAACAAAGCGTCCTGTTCAGTAGGGTGGCAGCCAGCTGACAGGGTACTGTGGATGGCTGTAGCACATCACCTACTAACTAACTAGAGATTCCTGAAGATTTTAGAAATATGCTTGAGCCAGAGCTAGGTCTTCAGCACTTTTTCAGCCATCTGTGTAGTTGTGGAACATGAGATGAAATATCGGCCCTAACTCAGGGTTTCTCAATCCTGGCTATACATTAGAAATTACCAATAGGACTTTAGAACTTACAAAATCTGAGCCACATGTAAGACCACTTAAAGCAGAATCCCTCTGGGGACTGGGTCAGGGCAAAGGTGTTGTCAAAGCTCCCCAGGTGATTTCCGACCTACTGTCAGGTTGGCCATGCACTGACTAACTGGTGTCAGGTGATCACCTGAGCCTCGCTGTCTTGCAGTCAGGTTCCACACCTTGTGGTGGACTGTAGCCTGTTCTCTCACTGCTATCATAGAGACATTTAGAAGCATTAAAAAGTATATCGAAATCCTCCTAATTCGCTGCTTCTCTCTTCTTTCCATATACTTCTAAATTCCTTGGGTATCCAGAACCATGATTCTGAAGTTCTGGCACTTAAACCAAACAAACAAAAAAGCTAAGGCCGATTGTTGAGCTCTGCAAGAATTGATATCATCTGTGTTTGGCCCAGATTAGGAGGCTGGTACTAGTGTTCACAGGAGTCTCTTTAATTCCAACTTTTTATATAAGATGTATGTAACCACATAAAGATAAGATATTCAAAAGGGTGGAGAATTGTTTTGCGAAAGGAAGTGTGTCTTATTCAGGCAGGAGCTTTTTCACATGCAAAGAGAATTCCTGAAGGAGAGAACACGATGCCGAGCCCTGGAGGAAGAACTGGAGAACCCCATGAACGTGCACAGGTGGAGGAAGCTTGAGGTAACCTCCAGCGGAGCCTTCCTCTCCCCCGCACATCTCTTCTTCTACCCCACATGGCTTCCTCCCTAAAGCACAATGAGAAGCATGGCTTCGTTTAATGCTATGCAAATTGTCAGGTTAAATGTAAGGCCAAATCAAATGTAAACTGAGTTCCTAGAACCAGATGGTTCACTTGGCTTTCATTTAAAGCATCTTGGACGAAACCCTTTCTACTTGAAGCTGACCCAGTGAAAGCTGTGAACTGGCCTCACTGATTGACATTTGTTTTTCTACTTTAAGTAGTTTTCGATCAACCAGCTATCCTGCGGCTGCCTGTTAGTCTTGGATTGTTAATTGCTTTTAGCTACACTGGCCACCAGCATCTTTGACCATCTTTCGGTTGGTCTTTATATCCTTTTATTTCATGCAGGAAATATGGCTTCTGTGAACTTGCCCTCTTTTTGAAGGACCAGCATTGTGTTAGGCAAACGCTTTCTTTTAGGATCTGGGCAATACAACCGAAGTCCTACCGCCCGGTGATGAATACAGGTGTACCCTGTTTTATTGCCTTTTGCTTTATTGTACTTCAACAGGTGTTGCATTTTTTTCTTTTTTTTTTACAAGCTGAAGGCAAGACCTTCCACCAGCAAAAAGATTGCAATGTGCTTGATTTATTGCAATACTGGCTTTATTATGGTTGTCTGGAACCGAACCTACAGTATCTCTGAGGTCTGCCTGTAGACCTCATATTTTATTTTATGATGGCCATCTCTTCTAGTTGTAGCCAGCAATGTGGGTGCCAAACGGGGCTTCAACTAAATGAACCATCAGAGTATTGGGAGAATATAAGTATGTGATACAAGAAAAAGCAGGGCAAGGGAGAAAATCAACCAAGTAGGTTTTTGTTTTCCATTTTTATTTTATTTTTTTTAATGAAGAAAACATTAAGGATAATGCATTATAAATTATTATATAAACATGAGGCCTGAATTTTAACAACATCTAGTCTTGCCAAGTAAATGTGTGCCAGATCTAGTCCCAATATATGGATATCAGTTGGCACTGCTTAGTATTTCTTAAGCAAAAGCAAAATTAATAGAATATCTTCCCCCCCCCCTTTTGGACCCTCCTCTATTCCTCTTTAAATGCCAAGAGGGGTGTAGTTTACAAAGTAACAATAATACGGATGAGTCTGGGGAAGAAGAGCTGAAGATTTTAAATCCATTTATTGTCACATTAGTTTATTACATGTGTTTTCAAGCAGATCTTTAAAGTTTCCAATTCCATGTCAATTTCTATTTAAAAAGCTAGGAAATAAAGACTTTGGGAGGCAGTTGAAAATTAGCTACTGGATTAATTCAAAATGTCAGTACAGTTGGAAGTGAGGCTTTGGCTTAAAGTCTACCGACAGGCTATCAATTTATAAGTGGAGATTTTGTTTGAATTGTACACAGATAGCTATTGAAGAAATATCAAAGTTCCATGGATTGATAACACTGTTTGAGAACTAAATCCATTGTCATGTTCTGCTGCCAATTATTAGCAGAAGTCCACGTCCTGGAAACCTTCCCCATCATAGGCTGTAATGCATCTTCTTGTTGACAATTATCAAAGGAGAATCGTGGGGCTGAATGAATTAGGGAACCCTGTCTCATTCCTACGGAAATAAAGTGATGGTAGTGGAAGCTTCAGAGCATAGTAATTAAGAACCACAGGCTTTCGAACCTGGCATATCTGGACTGGAATCCAGCTCTGATCCTTACTAGTGCAGGCAGACTTAATCCTCTGAGCCTCAGTTGTCTTATCTGTGGCTGATGCTATCTCATAGGGCTGTCGTGTGGCTAAAATTGGATAATATATAAAAAGCACTTAGCATGGTGGCAAAGAATCAGATATCATGCACAGTAGCTATTATTGTTGCTGTTGTTATTAGTATTATTTCTCCTGGTGGAATAAACATATTCATTTTCTATTTATTGGCTAACTAGAACCAATAGATAAGACATCAGGCAAACATTTCGTTTTGATGACCATTCCATCTGTTACACTTTTCTTTTGGTTCCAATTCTCTCTGTACTGGGTCTGCACGTTTGCAGTATATTTTAATAAAACAATAATTATTTTGCATAGGGATCTCAGTGCTTTGAAACCGACGATAGCTCAGCCACTTTATTTTGTTCCCCTTGAACAGGCCAGTGACCCCAGTACCTTTGAGCTGATACAGAAAATTCACACCCTGCAGAAGCGTCTCATCAGCAAGACGGAAGAGGTGGTTGAGAAAGAGCTGCTCCTTCAGGTAGCATTTTCATTTTCTGTACTCATTGAACAAGTGTATTGTCTTAGGACTACCATCTCCAGGACCCTGTTTTCTAGAACTATTTGGCAGTGTTGCATACCCGATTTTCAACTGTAGATGGCAACAGTGACTCACACACAGAGAACAAACAACCTGATTAATTGGTCTTTTATGCTGCCATCACTGATATTTCAAGAATTCTGGAAAATGAGTTCAAGGCTAGGCTTACTACATTGGGTAGTGTGAGCTGCTCCCCTATCCCACCCCCATATCTCTATAGTTTTATCTGTCAGATTCTTTTAAATACTTTTCTTCATGTCTTCACATAATATGAAATGCCATGATTTTGATTTTGAAAATTAGCTTTTACAAAGAGCACAATATGTCCTCTTGAAGATTTGTGAGAGTGAAATAGAAGGAAAGATTTCTTTTTGAGGACTTTATGCAGTGAATTATTCTGGAGCAATCAGGAATGGTAACATCCTTTTAGGCCTATATCTTTGCAAGTTGTCATCACCATCATCACTATTATCATCATTATGCCGGATTCTGTGCTGATGGCTTTAGCGACCTTGTCTCAGTTCCTCTTCACAGTTCAGAGGGTGGGTGTTGTCATCCCCAATCAATGGTTGAGGAAGTCAGGTCCCAGGAGTTTAGTGTGGTAAAGAATGTAAATTCCGGTGTTAGATGGCCTGGGCTGGAATTCTGCCTCTGCCAATTTGTAGCTGTGTGAGGTTAACTTCTCTGCACCTGAGGTTCTTCATCTGCATTATGGGGTAATAATAGAACCTGTGAAAAGAGATGTTGTGAGGACCGAAAGAGGTTAGCATTATGCTTGGCACATTGTTAAGTGTCTAAACATTGGTAATTATTCTTATTATTTCTCATTCTGAAGCACATAAATGATCTCGGCCACTGGGTTACCATTAGTAAGAGTAGGATCTTCTGTCTATGAGCGAGGGGCATTTGCCCCTTCGCTTTACATTCTGCCTTAGAAAAGACTCCTTCCCTGATGTTGGCTAAACAGCAAGTAGCTTTCCAGAGCATCGCTATGCTGAGTGGCCAACAGGGATGTTCCTCTTGTCTTATAGAAGAACATAATGGTTAAGAGGGCCAGCTTCGGAGTCAGAAAGACCTGGTCTTGAATCAGCTCCAATACTTTATATTTCACAACTTGGGAAGAATTACATAAATTTTCCAAATCTCAGTTACTCCATCTGTTAATAACATCCAGTTTCATCATGGGAGGAAGATAATCCAGAGCACACAACTTGGATGTCCTGTTCTAAGGATAACCAGTTAGTGCATGGGCACTGGAGTCTGGCAGTCCAGGGTTTGAGCTGTGGCTCTGCCAATGCCAGCCACAAGTCACGTGCCTAGGACCATGCAGCTGGCAAGTGGCAGGATGGGGACTCGGCTGTCAGTTCCAGAGCCCACGCTTTCTACCACTTCATCACCCTGCCTCTCCTGTTAGTTTTAAAAAGAACCAAATTTTGTGTTTTGCCAAACCTCTCGATTGTAAGTTTGTATCATATTTGTTCAACTTCTCTAACTTTATTATTTCTTTCCTTTTGGTTTCTTTTATTTTTCCTACCTTAAGATTGATGCTCAGCTCATTAATGTTCAGTCTGCCTTTCTAATGTAAGCATCTACAGCTATAAAATGTTCTTTAAAAATTTCTTTAGTTCCTTACCATAGGTTTTGTAATGCGGTATTTTCATTTTTGTTTTATTCTAAATATTTCCTGTTTTCAGAATCATTTCTCTTTTGACTAAGCCTTAAAAAAATATCCACTATTTCTCCTACGGTAATTAAAAGTACCACTTTAAATTCCAAAAATATATACATTTAAATTATTTTTTGTTAATGATTTCTCACTCTTTTTTGCATCATGGTCTGGACTGCATCGATTCTTTGGAATTTTTTGAGACTTGCTTTGTGACTAAGTGGTCAGTTTTTGTATCTGATGCCTGCGTGCTTGTAAAGTATGTTCTCTCTAAATGTTCCAGATTCAGAGGTCTATTCATCAGACCAACCTTGCTAACTGTATTGTCCAAATCTATATCTTTCCTGATTTTTTTAATCTGCCTAATTATTGAAAAAAGTTTGAAGATTTGTCTGTTTCTTCTTGTAGTCCCGTCATTTTTTCTTTCTTTCTTTCTTTTTTGCTTTAAGTACATTTTAGATTATGTTCATAAGTTGAGTAAAAGGTTATGATTTTTATTTCTTCCTAGTGAATTGTTCCTATAATGTTATGCAAGAAGCCTTCTTAATACTTAATGCTTTTACTTACAAAATTGTCTGATAGTACTATAACCCAGAAGTTTTTTTGCATAACTTTTTAATATTTTTAAACTTTACGTGTCCTTCTATTTTAGGTGTCTTTCTTTTTTGTCTTTTTCTTTATTTCTTCTTTCCTTTTTTTTTTTTTCCCCTTAAATATAAACTTATGAAGTGATCATCCTGATAACTCTAGTACCCATCTGACACCATCTGTAGTTAGAACAATATTATTGACTATATTCCCTATGTTGTATTTTACATCACCATGATTATTTTTATAACTGCCAATTTGTACTTAATCCCTTCGCCTTTTTCTCTCATCCCCCTAAACCCCCTTCCCATTTGGCAACCGTCAATTTGTTCTCTGTATCTACAATCTTGTTTCTGTTTTGTTTTTAGATTCCACTTATTTTTAGATTCCACATAGAAGTAAAATCATATGGTATTAGTATTTCTCTGCCTGACTTATTTCACTTAGCATAATACTCTCTAGGTCCATCCATGTTGTCCCAAATGGCAAAATTTCATTTTTTACGGTTGAGTAATATTCCATTGTATGTATGTACCACATCTTCTTTATCCATTCATCTACAATGGTCACTTGGCTCGCTTCCATATCTTGGCTATTGTAAATAATGCCACAATGAACGTAGGGGTGCATAGATCTTTTTAAATTGATATTTTGGATTTCTTCAGATAAATATCCAGAAGTGGAATTGCTGGGTCATAAGGTAGTTCTATTTTTTTTTTTGAGGAATCGCCATACTGTTTCCAGAGTGACTGTACCAGTTTATAATCCCACCAACAAAGTACAAGGGTTCCCTTTTCTCCACATTCTTGCCAATGCCTGTGTGTTGATTTATTGATCATAGCCATCCTGACAGTGGGAAATGATATCTCATTGTGGTTTTAATTTGAATTTCTTTAAAGATTAGTGATGTTGAGCATCTTTTTGTATGTCTATTGGCCATCTGTACGTCTTAGGAGAAATTCTGTTCTTTCACACATTTTTTAATCAGATTTTTTTTTGGTGTTAAGTTGTATGAGTTCCTTATCTATTTTAGATATTAATCCCTTATTAGATGTATCATTGGCCAATATCTTCTCCCATTCAGTAGGCTGTCTTTTTTATGGGTGATTTCCCTCGCTGTACAAAAACTTTAGTTTGATGTAATCCATTTGTTTATTTTTTCTTTTGTTTCCCTTAGGTGAGTCCCTTATAATTAAAAAAAAAAATCCAATTTGTTATCTTTATCTTTTGATTGGTGTATTTAGTCTATTTTTAAGTTTATTTCTACCTTCCTATTTTTTATATTTACCCTCATATTTTTAGTGCTCAAAAGAAATCTGTTCCTCCTATTAGGTTGAGTTTTTAAAATTTTCTCATGTTTTCCCCTCCACCCATTACTTCTTTCTCTTCACTACTCTCTATTCCCCACTTTCCTGATTTATTTATTTATTTATTTATTTATTTATTTATTTATTTATTTTTCTCTCTTTCTCTCAATGAATTTTCTTTTTTTTTCCTTTTTTTAAAAATTTTAAATTAAGTTTATTGGGGGTAACAATTATATAATTTTCAGGTGTATATTATCATTTGACATCCGTATATTCTATTGCGTGTTTACCACCCAAAGTCCGGTTTCCTTCAGCTACCATATATTGATCCCCTTTACCTACTTCACCCTCCCCCTAAACCCTATATTTGAGCCCCTTTACCCCGTCAACCTTCCCCCTCCTCCACTAGTCAATAGTCGTCTGGTAACCACTAGCCTATAGTTCATATCCATGAGTCTTTGTTTGTGCTGTTCGTTTGTTGCTTTTAGGTTTATATCCCACATATAAGTGATATCATATGATTTTCAACTTTTTCTGTCTGGCTTATTTCACTTAGCATGATTATCTCGAGGTCCATCCATGTTGTCACAAATGGCAGTATTTCATCTCTTCTTATGACTTAGTAATATTCCATTGTATATATGTACCACAGCTTCTTTAGCCAGTCATCTATCGTAGGACACTTCGGTTGTTTCCATGTCCTGGCTACTGTAAATAATGCTGCTATGAACATCGGTGTGCAAATATCTTTTTGGATATGGGTTTTCAAGTCTTTGGGGTAAATACCCAGTAGAGGGATTGCTGGATCATATGGTAGATCAATTCTTAGTTTTTTGAGGAATCTTCATACTGTTTTCCATAATGGTTGTACTAATTTGCAGTCCCACTGGCAGTGTATGAGGGTTCCTTTTTCTCTGCATCCTCTCCAACATTTGTTATTACTTGTCCTGTTGATTATAGCTATTCTAACAGGTGTGAGATGATATCTCATTGTGGTTTCGATTTGCATTTCCCTAACAGCTAGTGATGCTGAGTATCTTTTCATATATTTGTTGGCCATTTATCTGTCCTTTAGGGAGAAGTGTCTGTTCAGGTCCTCTGCTCATTTTTTGATTGGATCTTTTGTTTTTTTGTTGTTATTGAGTTGTATGAGTTCTTTGTATATTTTGGATATTAGGCCCTTATCGGAGGTGTTGATTGCGAATATATTTTCCCATTCGGATAGCTGTCTCTTTACCTTGTTGACAATTTATTTTGCTGAGCAGAAGCTTTTTAGTTTGATGTAGTCCCATTCATTTATTTTAGCTTTTACTTCTCTTGCTTTTGAGTTCAAATTCATAAAATCTTCTTTAAGTCCAAGGTCCTTGAGTTTAGTTCCTATGTTTTCTTCTATGCATTTTTTTTGTTTCAGGTCTTATATTTAGGTCCTTAATCCATTTTGAGTTAATTTTGGTGTGTGGTGATAGACAACAGTCTAGTTTCATTCTTTTGCAGGTGGCTTTCCAGTTTTCCCAGCACCATTTATTGAAGAGGCTTTCCTTTCTCCGCTGTATTTTTTTGGCTTTTTTGTCAAAAATTATTTGCCTGTATAAATATAGGTTTACTTCCGGACTCTCAATTCTGTTTCACTGGTCCGTGTGTCTGTTTTGCTGCCAGTACCATGCTGTTTTGATTACTGTCACTTTGTAGTATAATTTTAAGTCAGGCAGAGTGATGCCTCTGGCCTCGTTCTTTTTTCTCAGGATGGCTTTGGCAGTTCGGGGTCTTTTGTTCTTCCGTACAAATCTGATGATTTTTTGTTCTATTTCTTTAAAAAATGAGGATGAGATTTTGATGGGGATTGCATTAAATCTGTATAATGCTTTAGGTAATATGGTCATTTTAACAATATTGATTCTTCCAATCCAAAGACATGGAACATCTTTCCATTTCTTTGTATCTTCTTTGATTTCTTTTAATAGGGTCTTATAGTTTTTGTTATATAGGTCCTTCACTTGTTTCATTAAATTTATTCCTAGGTATTTTATTCTTTTTGTTGCAATTGCAAAAGGAATTATTTTTTTCCACTTCTTTTTCTGATGCTTCATTATTAGAGTATAGGAACACTATGGATTTTTGAATGTTGATTTTGTATCCAGAGACTTTACTGTATTTGTTTGTTTCTAGTGGTGTTCTTGTGGAGTCTTTAGGGTTTCCTATATAGAGAATCATGTCATCCACAAAGAGTGACAGTTTGACCTCTTCATTTCATATTTGGATGCCTTTTATATCTTTCTCTTGCCTGATTGCACTCGCTAGGACCTCCAATGTTATATTGAATAAGAGTGGCGATAGTGGACAGCCTTGCCTTGCTCCTGATCTTAGAGGGAAAGTTTTTAGTTTTTACCATTAAGTATAATGTTGGCTGAGGGTTTGTCATATATGGCCTTTATTATGTTAAGGTACTTTTCTTCTATACTGATTCTGTGAAGTGTTTTGATCATAAATGGATGCTGTATCTTGTCGAAGGCTTTTTCTGCATCTATTGATATGATATGATATGATATGATTCTTATTTTTTAATTTATTTATGTAGTGTATCACATTAATTGATTTGCATATGTTGAACTATCCCTTTGCTTCTGGGATGAAGCCCACTTGATTGTGGTGTACAATCTTTTTAATATATTGCTGTATTTGGTTCGCTAGTATCTTATTTAGGATTTTTGCATCTGTGTTCATGAGAGATATTGCTCTGCAGTTTTCTTTTTTTGTGTTATCTTTACCAGGTTTTGGTATCAGAGTAATATTGGCCTCATAAAATGTGTTGGGAAGTATTACCTTCTCTTTGATTTTTTGGAAGAGTTTGAGGAGAATAGGTATTAAATCTTCTTTGAATGTTTGGTAGAATTCACTGGTAAAGCCATCTGGTCCTAGACTTTTACTTGGTAGGTTTTTGATGATTGTTTCAATTTCCATCCTGCTGATCGGTCTATTTAGATTTTCCAGTTCTTCTTGATTCAGTCTAGGAAGGTTATGTTTTTCTAAGTACTGGTCCATTTCAATGGATTTTCTTAAAATTTTAACTTGCATAGTTAACATCAAGTAAACAAACCTAAAGTTGCTCAATATTTTTATTCTTCTTATAAACGACATGAGGACTCAGAAAGCTTTAACTGCAATTACCCCCACAGTCTTCCCAGATTTAGTCATTATCATTATTATTTTATAGAATCAATAAATATTTAGATTTACTAAGATGTTTACCAGTTGTTTGTTTTCTATTTCTTCATATCTCCAGTTCCTTGTTTCTAGGGGCAAGCTTCTTCCTTTTGAAGTACATTCTTTCCTAGTTCTTTCAGTGATAAGTTTTTCAATAGTTAACACTCTCATTTGCTTGTTTTGAATTTTTTTAAATTTTATTTCGGCTTTACTGCAAATGATTAAGTTGAAATTCTGTTTTCTATTTGCACTTCGAAGATGTTAATTCTTTATGTTAGCTTGTAGTGATGCTATTGAGAAGTCTGCTGTCAATCTAATTATTATTCCTCCTTTTTAGGTAAACTGCCTTTTCTACTACTTGATTACTAGCGCTTTTCTTTGTCTTTGGTTTTCTGGAGTTTCAGAACAATACATTTAATACGAATTTAGTTTTACTTACTATGCTTAGACTCACTCTGTTTTCTGAATCTGAGGATTTCTATGTCTTTGAATCATCTCTCCTTTATTTTTCTCCATTCACTCTTCCTGGAACTCTTATTAGATGTACATTGGATTTTCTCATTCTTTTTTCCTTATCTACTGACCTCTTTGATATATTTTTTTCTCTTTCTCTTGTGTTATATATTTTTCAGCTTTACCTCCTTGTTCACTAAATATTTCTTTAGGTATACTTGTCTGTTAATAACCAAGCCACCAAGATTTTATTTTCAGTGATTTTATTTTCATTTTCTAGATATTATTTTTCACACGTGACTGGTCATTGTTAATAGTGTCTTGATCTTTTCTTATGTTTTTATTCCTTCCTTTATGTCCTCAGTTAATTTAAACTTTTTGTAGTCTCTATCTGATTGTTCTATTATTCTAAGTTCTTGGAGGTCTTTCCTATTGTTTATTGTGATTGCTGATTTTCATTTATGGTGGATCTTTTTCCTTTTGTGTTGTGATTTTGGATTGTGAACTCATTTTCAGAAAGACTTTCTTTATGGGACTTGGGAATGGTCCAGGTTGAGGGTATGTCTCATTTCTTTCTGCCAGGTGCCTAGGGGATATCACTTACTTAGGATAATTTTTTATGTTAAATTCTCACTTTGAGGCTTTCTAGACCACTTGGTAAATGAATATTAGAACCTCAGACCTTTGTGATGGAAGATCCATGGATACAAATTCTCAAGGTAGCCATTTTTTTCCCCCACCCTGAGGCTAGGAGATATAGTTAGGTTTCCTTGTGGTCTTCCTTTCCCAGTGGGTGGATTTCTGTCTATTGTCTCCTTTACACTGGGGATGTAACTCGTTTAAGTCCTTGATTTTATGTGGAGGAGTCTCAGGCCCAGGACCTCATCTTATATCCTCCTGTGGCCATTAAAAGCCAAGCCCTTTCTTCAGTGAGTCCAGCCACTTGTCCAAATCAGCCCTCAAGGGAAAGCACAGTATCTACTCACTGTTCCATCATGCAGTTCAGTCTTCGGTTTTGACACTTGAGGATCAAATTACTTGTAAACTCCATTTTGTGATTAAATGAATGCGTTGTTTTATTCAGCATGTCTAATGCTCTGTGAACTTTAGTTTCAGGTTATTTAGTCTGCCATATTGCCATAAACAGAAATTTCTTGTTTGCTCTAATCGCTAGTTTTCTCATCCATAAAATGGGGAGGATAATAGTACCTACCCACAGAATTGAGTGTGTTAATTAAGTTCAAATAAAGGCTTATCCGAGTGTTTAGTTAGCATTAACATTATCATGGTGATGATTATTAATATTATTAATCACCAAATAGTTTTTTATAGGTTTCCAAAGTTTAATATTCTGCCTCACTCCCTTTATGCAATTCCTCATTTAACCTTTCTCTTGTATGGTTGGAAGGCTTTGTGCCTGCTGTGAGTTTCCTCCCGGAGCTTGTGTATCTCCAGACAACAAGCCTTGTTATCTTGGTGAAGCCCCAGGTACTCCACAGGATTTGACAGTTTCTCATTTTCATCTGTTTTATTAAATTATTAGAGAAATCCTCTGCACTCACAACAGAACATTTTGCAATTAGAAAGGTTTTTGGTTGAATTCTTCTGAGTAGCAGAACATTTTTTTAAATGACTATTTAATCAGTTCATGGTGATGAAGAGACCCCATCACTTTCCAGCAGCAGATATAATAGAAGCCTATTTACCCCCAACAGGCTGTGAGTTCTTTGAGGAAAGTCACTTGAAAATTCATCTCTCTAATCCCAATGACTGGTACTGTACCAGGCACATAGTCAGTGCTCAGTCATGATGGACAGGCTCTCTGCCAGGGCAACTCTGACTTACCCTTTAGGTCTTAGCTTAAATGCTTTTCCCTCAGGGGGGCCTCTTGATTAGGTTTTGTCTCTTGGTACATGTTCCCATACTTTGACTTCTTCATACCACTCATCATACTTGTAATTGATGAAATAATTGTAATTGTGTGTTTAATGACTTTCCTGCTAGACCATAAGATTCACAAAGGCAGTTCCTCTTCATCCCTAGTTCCTCGCCCATAGGTAAATATTTGTTTAATGACTGATTAAATGTTGGAAGAATGGTGGTCCTTCAGTAAATGGTATGCCTTACAGTCATTTAAGTTCTGTCTTTGAGCTCTGAGAGGTTATGGGAATTATTCTTCCTGTTGCCTTTGCATTTTTGTCATTAACTTCTAGCTTTGCAGGAGTTAGAATTTACTGTGGGTAGGTTTATGGATCTCTAAACTCGATTCAAACTGTCAGTGTCCTTTTTGTGTGCCAAGGAAGGCTGATTCATGTGGTGCTCTCAAAGTTCTCCCCTTGCTCAGGGTTAAAATGAAATGGTTCTTGAGCTTGACTTTACAGCTTCAGGGGTAAGATGAAGAAGTCTGTATTCTTGCCAGAATTAGAATCTAAGGTGTGGATGGGAAGAATTTCTTTCCTTTTGCCTACCAAGCTCCTCTCCCCTTGAAAGAAGCAAGGGCAATGCAAGCATACCTGAGATATGCCTCTTTCTGGCCTCTCCTCTCTGTTTTTGCCCCATTATTCCTCATCTCTTTTGAATCCTTCAGTATTAATGACTTCTTTAAAAAAAAAAAAAGCATCTGTAGGATTAGGGAGATGTATGTGCCAAGAGTAACTGCTATCTATTGCCTGGGTATCATTACATCATCATCATCACCATCATCATCATTATCCAAATAATGGCATAAGGCACTATAGCAGTATAATAGAAAGCTCTAGCCTCTTGTGAGAGGCACTTAAAAACACATGGAACAGTCACAGTAGCTGAGACTTGTTTTTTTCCAAGTGCTTAAATATAGGGTAGCAAGCTCAAAAACACTCACCCTCAGGGCCAAGCAGGTAACAAGAAAAAGCAAAGTGAACCTTGCATATCATGATCATGAATGGCAACTGACAGGGGTGTCAGAGTCAGAGGCAAAAGGGAGTGGTGGGGACTGCAGCACATAGGGGACTGTGGGTCCCATCCCTAGGAAGCAGCTAACCCCACCCCAGCTAACTAACTGTAGGCTCGTGTCATCAATCTTTAATATTTTCAAGAATAGCTGAAAATTGTGGAATTTTATATACAGTATACTGAGTTTTAAATATTGGCAACTTTAAGAACATTGCCTGGGCTTCCCAGAAGCATACCTGCTGACCACCTTTGACTGACAGGAAGCTAGTTTGCAACCTCTAGCTTCACGGCCTGGGGGAGAAAGAGATTTAAAGGAACAGCAGCAGCAACACAATCAGCTTTACTTGTTTCAATGACTTTTCTTTGATCTAGTCCTTTGTTATGATTTCTTGATGGAATACAGAGCACAAGAATCAAAAGGGAAAGAAGAGCTGGGGATAGAGAAGGAGAAAGCTTCTGGTAATGTGCAGTAATGAACGATCAGGCTGGATTAGGCTGAGCTCCTCTGAGGAGATAAGCAAAGAGGCAGAGGGGCGGTTATGGGTGAGCTAAATGGAAGATGGACCTTGTTAAGATGTCTTTTCCCCTGCTTCCAATGATTCTGCCTTAATTTGTTTACAAGCTTTATGAAAAGAGCAAGGGTTGCCTCCTGACGCTCTGATGCCCAGGCAGCAGGTATATTGCTGGCATCCATCCGCTCAGCTAACAGTTACTGAGTGTGCCCATGTACATGCCGCCAGTGAGCCTGGGGTTCCAGGCTCACTTGACATTGGTCTTGAAGGACCTCCTGGTTCTATAACCACAGTGCAGCGTGACAAGAGCTGTGATTCCATGGGACTCTGAACAAGAGTTTGGAGTGGTCAGGGGTCTCAGTTTGGGTTCCTCAAATTAGAGACTGAGACAAGGGCTTGGTTTCTGGTAGTTGGGGAGGTAATCTCAGGGAGCTGGAATGAGGGAGCAGGAGAGTGAGACAAGGAAGGAAGGAGAAAAAGCCAATAAAGGCAGAGAGAGAGCTGGTCACAGCTGTGGACATATGAATCCCAGTGTCACTGGAGTTCCTCTGAAAAACTACACTGCAACTATTGCCGAATTGTCCTGTCAAAGGGAGGGAGGCTGGGACACTGTTCGTTGACTCTCTTTCCTCACTGGTTGAAAGTTGCCCTGGGGGTCACTTCTGAAAACTGAGGGTGCTTTACTCGGTTCCACCCCCACCTCTGAAGAAACCCAGGCCAGTAGCAGAAAAGCTGACTCCGCAGGCCCTTGAGGTGGAAGCTGCCAGAGTGTTCCAGGAACTGATGGCTATCCCAGTGTGCCAGGAATTTCAGCGGTAGCTGAAATTTCAAGATGGACTGAGAAGACGAAGCTCAGGGCACTAAAAGTGTCTGCTACAGGAAATGAAGTGTCCTGATGGGTCTCGAAGACTGCCCACCAGCAGACCCTTTCTTCCCAGTTTACCCATTAACTTCTCACCTGAGTGGTCAATTGCCAATTCAGCTTTAAGAAAGGAGTGGCCATTTTCTCAACTAAGTTCTCATTTGGCCTCCCCCTTCTACCTACCGACTGCCATTCCAGTTGTTATTCAGTGACCAGAAGACACAGCCATGTCATCCTGTGGTTCATTTAAAAGATGGAATCCTGATTTTATTCTAATCACATCCATTTTTTATTTGAGTGCTTCCTGTGTGCCTGGAATTGTGCTTTACCCCCTGCACAGACCTCAGTGGGTGCTGGTGAGCACTTAATGAACAATAGCTCCCCAGATGAGGGGTGAGGGATGAAATAACCTATGATTTACCTGAGGAGGTGGTGCAATTTGGGGGAAAGGAAACAAATCTGACCTCCTAGAACCTTAGCACTGGATTATCTGGGCCGGAATGTTCATTTTACAGATGAGAACACTGAGACATTTTTCTTAATATGTACACTAGTGACATATTACTAGAAGGGTGAATTATTTTAGGAGGTTATATGATGCATGGGAGCGCACTGCCTAATGAAGAGTGACACACGAAAATGACTTAAGTGAGAAGACTGCTTTGGTGGAGTTCAGACTTGTGTCCCTTTAGGAAATTGTCATGTGCATTCTTGATTGCTTCTTGTACCTAGATGTCTAGGGAAAGGGTCTGTCCCTCGGATAAATAAATAATGAATAAGCTGAAGAGGGCTGCTTCTTTGTTTGCTTCTGGGTCTTGCCCTTTCAAGGTGAACTTTCTCTCTAATTTAATTTTATGACTGACTGGATGCAAGTCTGGTTTATTTAACTGTAAAATGGCTTGAATGATAGGTGGATTTGCGTGGATCTGCATGAGTTATTAGCTGTGCAGGGGGAACGAACCTCATATATAACACATTTTTGGATAATTCTTTGGTAAGGATCTTTTTTCCTGATCTTCTGATTATCTTTGATTTATTGAATGTTTACAATATATTAGACATTGCTCTAAATGCTTTATATATACATATAATCTCATTGAGTCATTGTCACAGCCCCATGAGATAAGAGCTGTTACCTTTCCCCTTTGCGGGCAGAAAACATGAGGCATGGAGGTTGAGAGACTTGGTCCAAGGCCACACATCTGGCACCTGGTGGATTCATGAGTGTGACTTCTGCAGTCTGACTCCAAAGGCTCTTCACTGTGGAACCCATGGTCACTGATTTATCTTGTGTGGACCATCTTGGTCACTGATGGGGGGAATTCACCTTTCTCACTGCTTCTAGGTCTTAGCACCTGTGTCATTGGTATCACCTGAGAGCTTGTGAGAACTGCGGAGTCTCAGGACCTCCCCAGGCCTACTGAATTAGAGTCTGCATTTTCACAGCATCCCTAGGAGTTCAGGACACCAGTTCAGTCAGAGAAGCACAGGGCCCCTATGCTCACCCCTTTCTTTGCTGCAAAGCAAGAGGTGTGGTTCAAGAAGGAAGCCCCTGACGTCTGGTTACTAGGTGTGTGGCCTTGCCTCGTTACCTAACCTTCCTATTCTTCGGTTTCCTTCTCTGAAACCTAGAGCTCATCATCTCATCAGCACCCCTTGGTTGCTGTGAAGATGAAGGGAAAGAGCTGCATAAGGCACTTAGCAGAATGTTAGTGGTCAAGAGAAATGGCCGATGCTCAAAAATTATCATTATTTCTGGTTTGGAGCATGATAACCTCATGCTCTGGTCCTCAGCTCTCTTGAACTGCAGAGACTGAGAGCTAAGAAGGAAACTGACAAATGAGTGCATCCAGGGTTTGAGGCATATTTTAGGGCCCCACTAACTCCCAAAGGCCCCATCAACTCTCATGTTAGTATGACAAGTCTAGAATGTTTCTTTGTTGATGGAGACATGAAAACCCTTGATTCTGTTTGATGGCAGCCTGGATGGGTTTGGCAGAAGCTGCAGAGTTTTGAAGAGAGGAAGAAGATGCAGAAACTGCTCACATTTATTGCATGCTGAGTACATGTCCAGCCGCCCTGTGCTAAAGCATTTTGCTTTCACTGTATCCTTCAGGAAACCCAGATAAGAGCGATGCTATTATTGTTTCCATTTTACAGAGAAGGGAACTGAGGCTTCAAAACAGAGCTTGCTAAAGAGTTTACAGCAAAGAAATGCCAGAGCTGCAATTATAAACCAGGGTTTGATACACTATGGCCTGTAGTGGGCCATATCTAGCCCACTGCCTGTTTGTATATGGCCTACACCAAGAACGGTATTTATACAGTTAAGTGGTTAGAAAAGAATCAAGAGAAGAATAATATCTTGTGACATAAAAATAGTAGGAAATACAAATTTCAGTGTGTTCACAAATCAAGTTTTATTGGCTCACAGCCACATTCATTCATTCATTCATTGTCTATGGCTCCTTTCATGGTACAACAGCTGAGTTGAGTAGTTGTGACAAAGACTATATGGCTATATGGTCCACAAAGTCTGCTACTATCTGGCCATTTACAGAATGATTTACTGACTCCTCTTATAAACCTTAATCACTGGAGTCCAGAACAGAGCCACTCACCACTATTCTGCGATGCCTCCCAAGTCACTAAACATTCCATTTCCATGACTACCCTCCTCCCAATTCTAAAAGAATTGTTTAATTATTAAAAAGCTACTTTAAGATATGAAAGTAAAATTCTAATATCGTGTCCCAGCTGCTAGTGGTGTAGCCTACACTAAATGTAATTCTTGTCCCCTCTGTTAGCGGATAACTCAGTGATTATCCTCCTCAAAGCTGAAATTTTTGAAGATGCTCCCTCACTAGAGTGGCTGAGGGATGGAAAGGCACAATGGAAACTGAAGCTGTTGACTAGGAGCCCATCTGCAGGTTTTTGTTCTGTTTTAAAACCAAGGGGAAGAAAAAGGAGAGGAGAGGAGGAAATGCTTTCTGCAGAGTCTTGCTGTTCTCAGCAAAGAATATCTGAAGTGTGGCAGCTTTTCTGCTGCCACCTCTTCCTGGGACTTCCTGGGGGGGATGCTGCTGTCTGGCCTATGCTCTTCATGTATCAGGGATGATGGAAGGAGCAAGTGGGGATGGGTTGTTCCCAAAACGGAAGGCTGATGCCAGCTGTAAACAGAGATGTGCGTACGTCCATGTGGCTGGCTTGCGAGGCACCATATACCTCTATCCACTTGGTTTGGCTAACACAGCCTTATGTGAACACTCTGGGGCGGGGGGTACCTTGCTCATGATCTTAATAGTGACTGTCATGTCTGATGAACATGTTATCAAAGTGCTTTTCATACATCATATCTCAGTGGTTCCCAAAGGCTGATCTGGGGACTGTGAGAATCTGTACGTTCCCAAACATACGTGTTCACTGGTGTGTAGTGAAGTGAACACAATTACTAGGTAGCATGAAGCCACTTTTACGTTTCAATTTTGGGGACTGCTCTTTTTTCTGTTCTTTTTTTTTCTTACTTTTGAAGATGTAAAATGTTGTTTAATTTTTGAAACGGCATTCTCTTAATTTTTTTCTTGTGCATTTCTTTCCTTTATGAAATAATTAGAAGAGCTTTTAACAATTTCCTATTTGTCAAGAGTTACTGGAGTTTGAATCTTGGCTCTGAAACCCTGGACAGGTTACTTAACCTGTCTGTAGTAACTCAGTTTCCTCATTTAAGTGGAGGCAATCATGCCTATCTTATGGGGTTGTTTTATATGTAAAACATTTAGAATAGTCCCTGGCCAGAGCATTACATTACACCACATTAATATTATCTGTTAGTCTTTTTCATGGTTAAACTTAGCAAACGAAATTAGCAAGACTATGCTGGTGCTAAGTTTTTTTTTTTTGGAGGGCGGGGAGGCACTGTTCAGGTCCAAGAAATCTAAAATCAAGAAACTACTACTTTATCTCTAAATCTTCACAAAAACCTCATTTAACAAATCAGGAAAATAAAGGTTAGAGAGATTTATGGAGCCTCAGAAAATGCCTCCACCATTGCTGGCAGCCCTAAGAAAAAGGATGGTTGTGCAGGGTTGTCTAGGATGCTCTGGTCCCTATTAGGGAAATAGGCTCTTCATATGCAGATGTTTGGGGCTTTTCTTAATATCATGTTCAGCTTCATTTAAGATGAATAAGTTTCTCAACCTGTGTCCCTTCCCTTCATACTTGCTGAGGTATACTTAATGTGCTCGATTATCTCATGCCTTCTCATATTCCTTCTCACTTGTTCTCTGTAAATGTGCCAGGAATAACTTCCCCTAATGTTAGAGTCTTACAAGCATTAAAAGTTTCTTAAAAAGAGATTGGCTCTAATAGGCTCGATTAGGCAGATAGAGGTTAAAAACCAGTCTGTACCTTCAACCGTAAATACTTTAAAACACTTGAATTTCAGCTAGCCTGAGGACATACACAGCTGACTGCTGGGCTCAATCCTGGATGTGGTTAGGAAGGGTTTCGTTCATGTTATATATTTTGAAACAAGTGGTTTTCAAAAGGAGATATCGTGATTGAGTTTCTTCTCCTCACCCTTGTTTTCATCTCAGTATTGAGTCAGGGTCGAGGTGTTTTAAACTGTCAGAAATTCAGGAAATAGCAGGTCTGATTCCAGAGCTTTTCTTAACAGACAGATGCGAAGTGTGCAGTAGATATTGAAACTCTTCCGTCTCTTCATGGAAACAGCTTCTACACCCACGAGGAGAAAGGAACATCTGCCCGACTTTCTATGTATTTTCCAGCCGCTTCCAAGATCCCTTTTCCTGCCCCACCTCCACCCCCACTCCCTTTCCCCCAGACGGAAAGGGAGGAATTGCTAATCTGTTTAGCACAGGCTCACGAAAGACTTGGGCCTCTGATTGCTGGTGGGCCAGGCTGTTGTGTATTAAATAGCTCCTGCCCTGAAGCTCTCTTGTTCTCCTGGCCTGTTCTGTGTCAGAGGTCAGCAGGCCAGGGCAAGAACCACAGTGTCTACTGTCCACCCTGTTGCCTCTGTCTTCAACTAGGTGGATAATCCTCATTGGGTCTGCTCTGCCTGGCCATCTAAGATTCAAGAGAGAAAGAGTAGGTCTCTTGGTTCAGTCAATTCCCCAGCCCAATGGACTAGAGAAGCCTTTCATGGGGGTGGTATGTGTGGTATCAGGTAGAAAAACGTAGTTATTAAGAACTCTGACTCCTGAGCAAGTCAGATTTGAGTCCAAGCTCACTCAGAACATTGTCTGAGCCTGAGCAAGTTAACTCCCTGAAGCCAGTCCTTGATTTGTAAAATACAGATAATAATACATTTCACATGAGGTTTTTGTATAAATTAAGTGAGATAATCTTTATCAAGCACATGGCCCAATGCTTGTAATTAATGAGTGTTAGCTGCTGTAATCATGGTATTGCACTCAGGATGCAGATTTTTAGATGGATCTCCACACTAGTAGCTTATAAATGGCTTAATGTAGCAACTCCGCATTTCATATGTGAGTTCATTTTCTGGAATGATTGCTAGACTCACCCATCCCGAGGGCAACCTCTCACTTTCCCTCTCCGGTGACTAGTTCTTTATTTGGTGTGCTCATGAAATCAGTTAGCTTTTGCTATATAAACCAGTCCAAAACTTGGTGGCTTGAAACAGTAATCATTTATTCGATCATGATTCTATTAGCTGGCAATTTGGGCTGGGCTCAGCTGGCCAGTTCTTCTCTTGGGCTTGCCTGGACTCACTCATGTTTCTGCAGGCCAGCTGGTGGGTTGCTAGGACCCAGTCAATCTAGATGACATCATTCACATGTACAGTGGTTAGTGCTGGCGGTTGGCTGAGGTGAGGGGAGTGACTGAGCCACATGTCTCCACTAGGCTAGTCCAGGTTTATTCTCATGATGACTGTCTCAGGATTTCCAAGAGCAGGAAGAAAGGACAAGTCCCAATGGGCAAGCACTTTTTGAGCCTCCATTTGTGTCATGCTTGCTAATATCCCAGTGGCCAAAGCAAGTCATATGGCCAAACCCAGAGTAAACGTGGGAGAGGACTGTCCAACATCATGGATACAGTAACCATTATTGCAACAATCTACTTCCTTTATTTGTTGAGTTTTAGTGGAAATACTTTGCATTTAAGCATTCAAGTGGTATAAGATTTCTTTTTTTAATCCTTTGTCAGATATGGTATTTTAATATGCCTGGCATCTGGTCCCCATCCTTGCATTTTATTGCTGACATGTTTTTCTTTTCTTTAATCTTTTATTCCCTTTATTTGAGAAATTATAGTTTGCTGCAGGACATAGTTCTTTTTATAGGAGGAACAGCTGTGATGTCATAATCGAGCACATCTCCTTAGGGATATTCATTTATTCCCATGCATTTGGATCCACAATCCATTTGTTCATTTCTATTTCGGTCTTTGACTTCATAGTGAATTAGAGCAAATATGTTAACCAAAAATGTATTAGTTGATAAATTAATCTTTAAAAATGTTCCTTTTTTTCTTTTGATTTCTATTGAGCTCTAATAGTGAGGGAATGTTAAAAAAAATTAGTAATCTTTCTTTCATAAGGGTCAGTTTGAATTAAGTTTCAGAAAACCAAGTAAGAAGAAGAGTTTCTGATATCATAAACTATTAAAGTTGTTTTTTAAATAAGAGCAGTGTTTAAGCTCATTTTTTTTAAGTGAAAACAAATAGAATCATATGACTAGTAACTGAGAATGGAAATAAAAGATTACTTAGAGTCCAAACAAAACATTTTCAATAAAGAATTTCTCGGTGGAACATTTAGGTTCTTATTGAATCTGTACACAATTATATCTTATTCCCCAAACAGAACAGATTTTCTGTGATAAATGTTTTTGGACAGCAGCAATATTCAATTCACTCCATTTCAATATGCAGATTTATTTGTGAAATTGGAAGAAAATAGTTGCCAACAAGAACCTGAGGGAGTCCTATCTATCTTTAGCTGCTCTGTTGGTGTTTCACCCAGAAATATCTTAGAGATAGAGGTGCTTCTTTTAAGGATGAGAAAAACTGCAGCTGGAGCAGAAATTAATTTGTATTTATAGTCCAAACACCTACATGAATCCTTAATCTGCTTTTTTTTTTATGATTTTAGGGGAATTTATAGAATCGTTTAGATTGGAAGAAATCTCCAGTGGGTCGTCAAGTTCCCTCTCCTTATAATGGCAGAACTGATTTTATTATCCTTAAAGCAGCTCTGATAGATGGGTGTCAAGTCTGGCTCATGTTTCATGCATTTAAAAATGTATATTCCCTACTCGGAGTGTATTTAATGTGTAGGAGACAGACTGAGAGCTGCCTATATGCCCTGGAGAACTTTTCTGAGTTCCTGACACGCAGTCTCCTCTGGAACAGATGCCAAATATGTAGCATATTTAGCATTATATTGATGCCATCAAACCCAGTTTGCTTTTGGCTTCTGATAATTAGAAACATTTTTTCCCTAATGTGTATAAGGAGCCCAGTATGCTTTCTGTTCTGAGATGATAATGGAAGGTCATTTCTTCTTATGTCCTTCTGTCCTGCATACCTCCGGCGACCTCCTGTCCCTCCAATTAAGAAAGCCTGCTTAGAAGATCAATTCTGAACCAAAAAGTATTGGAGGTATCTCTAATATCTGCAGAAGTTGGTGAGACACAAAGGAATATAAGACATGGTCCTTACCTGCAAGAAATTTCTATTCTATTTGAAAAGATTCTTGATTTATGTCTGGGAAGAAATGAGACTGGTCTTTATGAGCAGTGTGTGAAAATCCAGACCATTACTTCATGGTTCCACTTAGCAAACAATACCCAATTATGTATAATCACATTATATTGGATACTGATAATAGCGAGTACCCAATTATGCAGTAAAGATGCTCTCTAGGACAGTATATAATACGGTGTTTGTTGCTTAAAACAGCTATTAAGTGCCAAAGGGGTCAGAGCAGGTGAAATGAATAAGAACTGGCTTCTCCAGGACAAAGAAGATGCGATTGGGTTGGACTTTAACATGTTAAAATGACTCATTCGGACGTTGCCTAAAAGTATGTGTTGAAGATGGATGGGATAGCAGTAGAGAGCTCAGACCTAGTTTTGAGCCCTGGTTTTACCAGTGACCAACCTTGTGACCTTGGGCAAGCAACTCACACTCTCAGAGCCCAGGTGACTCCAACTCCACAGTGGCGAGAGTAACAGTACCTGGTTCATAGGGTTGTTGTGAGGATCAAATGAGATAACTCATTGAAACTGCCTAAGGCAGAGTTAGACAGGCAGGATGGTCAGAGGTAACTGCATGTGAAGGTGATGGTATCGGTGTAGGAAAGGCACTGTGGAGGCTTGTAGGTAGGGTAATGGAACATTTTCTCAAAGGAGGCCAGTTTGAAAACAATGAAAAGGCTGAGGGAAGATGAAGAGTTAAAGTTCTGAGATGGGGTGAGTACCTTTGGGGTGTGAAGAGGGGGTTGAGCGGTAGGGACCTATGGCTGGCTGTTTTGTGTTGGGGAGTATCTTTGGATATGTTATGTTGGTACCAATTATATAGGTTTAGAGACCAAGGACAGGCATTAAACTTGCTCCAGTAGACAACTATGGACTCTAAATTGTGGTAATGACCACAACTCCCATGGCGGCAGTCACGGCTTTCGAATACCTATGGTATTATTGTATGTGTCATCCTGTGATGGGTCCTTTATTTTATGTATTATTTTTAGTTTCACAATAATTTTTATTATTTATGCAGCAGGTCAGTTTTACAAATAATGAAGCCAAGGCTCAGAGTGATTAAGTAATATGGTCAATGTCACAGAGCTGACTAGTGGCAGAGTGGAGCTCGAACCCGTGCAATCTATGGTGAGAGGTGAATTCTATATTCTATCCCTGGTTGGTTGGCCATCCAGGCCTATGTTCTGTAAGTATTGACCAGTCAGGAGTGTGACACAGTAAAAAGGACAAGGAGGCAAGATCGAAAGGAACATGGGGGTCAGGGACTGGGGCTGAAGGAGTAGCTAAGAGACGGCTATAATTTGGGCCCAAGTTACTGAGGATATTGATAAGGGACAGGTACTGGGGATGAGGAGAAAGGAGTAAACACATGAGATCTTTAAAAAGTCCAACTTATGAGACTTGGCAGTTGAAGGTCTGTGAAGGTCAAGGGGGAAGAGTTTTTCGTTCTGGTCAGTGATAACTCCCAGCTTGATGCGGCTGATCCATTGCCTTGGGGCCCCTTGACCACACCACACTCCAACTCCTGCTTCTACTCCCCTGACATCTGCCCACCGCCCCCCGCTCACACACACAGCTCTCCAGGCTGAAACTCGGAGCATGAGACTTTTTAAACCTTGAACAGAAGGCAAAGCAAAACAAAACAAACAAAATAGAAAAAGTAAACCCGTGTCACATAAAGGCTTCAAACAGTTACTAACATAGAAAAACTAGAGACTCCAGTCATCTTTTCTACCCGTCTTCACTCTTCCTGGTTGTGTCTCTGGTAGGGATTGGCAGTTAGAGTGAAAGAAGTTGTTTTTACCATTATGTTTTCCACTTGGTTACCGCTGGCATGTTAGAAAGCTGTTGATTTTTACACGCTTATTTGTTTCCAACCCTTCATACTAAATAGCTTCTCAGTTGATTTTCAGTTGACCTGCTGTATAAATAATAAAAATTATTGTGAAACTAAAAATAATACATAAAATCAAGGACCCATCACAGGATGACACATACGATAATACAATAGGTATATATAATCATACCTTCTCTAAGAGGTCAGAGGTTTCCTCTTCCTTTCCAATAATTATTTCATTTGTTTTTATTTCCTGATTCAGCACTTTGTTTATAATATCAGTTATTTAAAAAAAAATTAGTTGGAATAATCAAAATGATGTCAGATTTTTCAGTACCTGTAGGAAGGAAGGATGGGAATTCAGAGGGGGCTAAAGATAGAGTGAATGGCCAGGAAGCTACTGCAGCAGAATCGTGATGTCGTGATGCCAAAGGAAATTGAAACAGTCACAGGAGAAAATGGACTGGCCTTGTTATCGTAGGCCTGGTACGAAAGATGACTCTCAGGCCTCAAATCCAAAGCCTGATGGTCTAGTCGATAGTGACCAGGAACTTGACTCTATTATTAATAGATTTTGAAAGTAATTGCAATCTGTTCCTCTGAAAAGAGGTGAGAATATGGAAATTAATTAGAATTCTCAGCTTATAAAGAGTTCCAGGAACGTGGGTTTAAAAGAAATTAGCGGGTATCTTAATTTTCTTCCGTATGGCCAGGGTCTGACTCTTAATCTAGATGGAAGCAAAATATCATATAATAATTACAATTTGTGACTGTTTCTTCCAGTTGACAAAGCAGTTTTACATACATTGTCTCATTTGGTCCTTGCCAACTCTGTGAGATAGAGGATAATGGAAGTATCTAACATTTGTCTAGAAAGTTACATTTTGCAAAGCACTCCCGCCTGTACCTCGTTTATGCTCACGCCCATTGATTTCTAACATACACTTAAAATGTTTATCTAATTATAGTTCTCTAAATGCAGATTTTCTTTTCTGTCTTTGTTAATGAAATTCCCCACAGAAAATGACCATCCTTGCCTTGTCTAGGCACTGAAATTCTCTTCATTTTCCAAAATCCTTTTCAGGTATTATGTTTGCCCCTTCCACAAGAGAGAGGTGATAAATAGAGGTGGAATGGAGAGAAACTGAGCAAGCTAACTCAAGAAGGGAGAACCCAACCCTGTGGCCCTCGGGGGGAGGGGTCCATGTGGAGGAGGGTTGACCAGAAGTCCCCTGGGCAAGTCTGAAGATTATGGAAACTTTGCTTTGGCTTTGTCCTCTTTGGCTTTTTTCCCAAAGTGGAGACAGTGGAGAAAGTGATCGTGCGAGGGTATGTAGAGGATGACATTGCGTGTGGAAACACATGCTCCACATTCTGCAGCTCCTCTCACTTCCCTTGATTTTAGAAGAAGGAAAAGGAAAGACCATTTGGCTGTCCGCTAGGTCCTTCAGTGAAATGTGTTCAATTTTTCCAATGGAACTCAGGAGGTAGTCTCACAGGGGCCAAGGGAAGAGAGAATTTCAAGTGGGGAGTAAGTCATCACTGTTGACATCCACCAAGAGAAGTAGAACTGAGGGAAGGATGTAGCCACAAGGAAGTCACATGCTGGTGTCCTTTGAGAGTCCAGTTCTGGGAGATTGTTGGGCATGGAAGCCTGGTTGCTAAGAGCTCAGAAGGAAAGAGATGGTGAGAGAATGGGGGCAGTAGATTTAAGTTACTCGTGTCAGAAATTTGGCAACGAAAGACTGAGAAAAAAAAAATTAAAACACACACATAAAACACTAGCATTATAAAAGATTCGAAGAGTTTAGAAACACACAGAATAAAACATCCAGGCCCCCTGACCCTTTTTGTTGCAGCCCCATTCCCTGAGTGTAATGGAGTGACACGTGCTCTTCCAATCCTTGATAAACAGTTTAGAGAGAGGGGGTGAAATTGATGTTGGTGTCAGACATCAGTGCAGAGAGTAAGCCCAGAAGGCAAGGAGGAGATTCAAGGTGGATGTGTATGTTTGTGTGTGTGTGTAGGGGTTTAGTATGTGTGGTTTTATGTGCATAGCTCTAGGTCTACATGTTTATTCATGCTCACATACCAGGAGAGAGGATGAAGGCAACCAGCTCTCATTTGACATGGAAGAGGATTTATGTAGTGCCAGTATCTCATGACGAAGGTCAAGAACTCTTAAGACACCTTCTATCTGTTTAGATCAGGTCATTTGCAGAGAGTGAGTGTGACCGAGCTGAAATTGGGTTCCTGAGGAGAGAGGTAGGAGGAGGTTGCTGAGGAGGTGATATCCACCTATTAACAGAAATAAAAATGAGAATTGCTGAGTAGGGAGAAGGAACTGTCAATGTGCTAGCTCGAATTTGTAATGGCCCCACTCCGTAAGTTCTGCAATGCCTTCCAGCAGCACTGGGTGGCCTGGGAGCTGAGGAATTGGACAGAAGGAGATGGGTAGTACTGGGACTGTGTGTGGCAGGCCAGAAGGTTGATCGGGATGAGGGAGTTGAAAGTGTAGGGGGCTCTGGGAAGTCTGACTCCAGGGTAGAGGTGTGGAGAGCAGAACATTAAAGCCAGGAGGAGGCTAATGGGCTGAGTGGAGTGGGAGGGTTGAGTGATTGCAGGTCCTAGCGAGGGCAGAGAATGAACTGAGAGAAATGATACGTTAGGAGCCGGCATTCAGGGAAGGGAGACATGAAGTTAGAGCATGTAAAGCTCGCTCTTGAATTAATGACATTCATTTAACCAGCTATGGAATTTCAAGTGTACTATTTCAACCAGATAAAAGAAAGAAAAAAAAAAAAGCCAGTGCATATCTCAGTCTTTCCGATCCTATTTTCCAAATTTGGTTACCAAAAATTTCTTGTTATTTAAGGTCTCCTTGGTTAAGTGTCATTTCTGAAAAATCAAATGGCACCTCTTTGGAGAAGTCTGAATTCCTCTTTAATATTAACTATTCCAGAAGCTCTCTGACTTGTGAAATCCTTGCATTCTGCAAGGTCTGATACAATTTGAATTTCTCCTAAATAAAAATTGACTCAAGGTATATTTTTGTGCCATCCCTTGCTAATGTTTTATAAAACCTGTTCTTTTAATCTGTTGAGTTATCCATGTTAACCCTTTAGCTATGCATAGAATTACAACTCTTGGCTTTGGCTGGTTTGGACAGGACACAAAATACAAACTTATTTTTTTTTCGCAGCCCTTCCTTTTCGTAGAGTTCTGGCTTTGCCCTCCCATTGTCAGATCCCCCTCCCCACTCAGGGCTGGGGAGGAATCTGTCCTGCCAGACTTAGTTCTCTTGGCTTTTAAGATACAGAATCATGATAACAGTGAGGGATGGATAAACAGGCAGCACATGAAAGAAGTTTTTCTAGGCATTGTGAGGTCAAGGATGTAAAAGTGGCTGCAGGTTAGGAGAGAAGGGATTTTAAGTACTGATGTAGATATTTTCCCTTCACAGTAGTTGATAACATGAAGTTATGAAATTATATTTTGGTAGCTTTCACTGACCATGAGTAGAGAACGTAGGTCTTAGTGTCAATACGGTTACACTAGAATCATGACTTTTCAGTCAGGAGGACTGCATTAAAGAGGACTGTTAAATAACGTGAGCCGATACAGCAGTGATCCACGGAGCAACACAAACATTAGGAGACCGAAAACAAAAATATCATTTCTCTGTGGTGGTTGTTTTTCACATTACCTTCTCGCGTGCTTGCTTGCCTTTTCTTTCTTTCTTTCTTTCTTTCTTCCTTCCTTCCTTCCTTCCTTCCTTCCTTCCTTCCTTCCTTCCTTCCTTCCTTTCCTTCCTTCCTTCTTCCTCCTCCCTCCTCCCTCTCTCTCTTTCTCCTCTCTCTCACTCTCTCTCTCTCTGAATCCATTTTGTATTACAGAACTTAATACAAAATTTTCCACTTCTTTAAAGTTTTAAGTACCTTATGGAACAATTTGTGTAAGGTTAATTTTCTAAGTTGTCAGCTCTACAGCATAATGACTTCATACTTTTTTTTTTTACCTAGTTTTATGCCATTATTTCTATAAAGAGGTGATTGGTTTGCATTTAGATTAGGCAAATATGAAAACTGGACTTTTTTCTTTCTTTCACAATTTTAGATCTAAAACAACATTATTGCTCTATTTCAGTGCTGTCCAATAAAAATATAATGTGAGCCCTATCTGTAATTGTAAATTTTCTGGTAGTCACAATAACAAGGTAAAAAATTTGGGTGAAATTAATTTTAATAACATACATTGCCTAACCTAATTTATAAAAAATAATGTCATTTCAACATGAAATAAATTTTGGAAGTTGTTAATGCTATATTTTACTTTTTTAAAATGCTAAGTCCACAATATCTGGTATGTATTTTATACTTAACCTCACATATCAATTCAGACTACCACATTTCAAGTGCTTGATAGGCATATCTGGCAAGTGGCTATGGTATTGATCAGCACAGGTCTGTTTTATGGCCATGATCGCTTGAGTACTAGCTTGACTCTTAAGTTCTTTTTGATTTACTGAGCATGTTTATGTAATCTGAATGATTGCACTCATGGGATTGGCAGAGAATTAGTTATTTAGATGAGTCAGTCTTTCATCATTCATTTTTTCTTCACTCACTCATTTATTCAATTAGAATCTCACTTCATCCTATACACTAAAAAAATTACAAAAGTTCTAGAAAAAAAATCAAATTTCTATATTTTCTTCGAGAATAGGGAAAGCTCCCCTTTTTTCACTTGAGGAAAAGTGTTAATGTAGTAAAGTAGATTATAATAGAACAAACATACCTTCTACTCACTCAAAATGGTAAATAGTAATGTTTGTCACATTTATTTCAGATTAAAAAATAAAGTAAGTAGGTCTTTAGGATTGGGTAAGACCTCTCTGTACCCTTCAGAGTCCCATTTCTTTTCTGCCCTCCATAGAGGCACCAACTATCATAAATTTGAAGTGTATTTCTTCAGTACATTTTAATGCTCTTTCTGCAGATTGATGCATCTGCAAACAACATAGAAAATTATTTGGTGTATTTTACATTTATACATGTGGTATTATATATACCACATGCATTATTATTCATTTTTCTCTTTTTTTTTTCCCCTTGGGAAATATCCATGTTGATACACATGGATGATATAGGTAATTCTGTTGTGTATCTCTACTATATCTATTATTTATGGTAAAAATTTTTTCTCCAAACTTTCACTATTGTAAAAGCTATTTCAGTGTGCATTCCTGTACCAATTTCCTTGTACACATATGTGAACATCTTTCTAGGGCATGTGCCTAAAGATAGAGGAAAGACTTTCTAAAGGCAGAAGTCACAAAGGAAAAGAGTGATAGCTTTGTCTACATACAAAGTTTAGAACATCACTGGTACAGCAGAAAACACTTTAAAAATGGAAAAACGACAAAAGTAAAGATATTTACAATGAACGTGGCAGAGAAATGCTCAAAAACTTTCATACATAAAGAACTTTTATAAATAAATTGAAAAAGATCACTTCAGTGAATAAATTGGTAAAGATCATAAGCAACCAATTCCTGAAGGAAGAATATGAGTGGCTAATAAACAAAAATATGATTAATATTAGTAAGCAAAGAAATGAAAATTAAAAGAATAATTATCCTTTTTTTTTACCTATCAGAATTGGCAAAGATAAAAAAGATGATGATATCTAGTGCTAGCAAAAATTTTGGGGTACTAGGCACTTTTATATACTGTGGGTGGGGTTTAAATTGATGTGAACTTTCTAGAAGAGAGTTTGATAGTAGGTATTAAAGACCTTATAGGGTGCAAACTCTGACTCAGAAATTCTACATTAGGATTTAATCCAGAGAAAACAAATCAGTTGTATAAAAATATGTTATACTGAATGTGCTTATTATAGTGTTATTTATGTTATATATATAGATGGACCAATGATGATAATGTATTGTGAACTGAGGAATATGACTCAGTCAACTTAAGGTTAAAATATCGAACAATGCTGTGATAACACCAAGGGTGCAGTTAGGTTGAGGAAATTGGAAAGGCTTCCCAACAGAAGTTACTTTGAGCAGGATTTTGATGGACGAGGAGGTTTGACAAGGAGTGGAAGGTGGGAGTGGGGGAAGGGCATGCTAGAGAAATAAGTGGACAGTGCAAAAGCAAGGAGGCTTCAATGAACCTAGTGGATGAGAGAGTGACAATGACTCAGGATAATGGACATACAGGGAATATGAAAGGGAGCAAAGAGAGGATGGAGCCCTCTCTGCTCTGAGCCCATCCTGTGATCTCCTGGTCCTGTTACTTTGTAGGATTTAATTGCAATATTCACATCACTTGGCATTATTTCAACTTGTAGAATTCCATCAGAATATCGCTTGGTTTAAAATTTAATTTGGCTTACTCAAAACTCTGCACTATTTCAAAGAATTTTCCATGTCAGTGAGATTTCCTAGCTGCCTTTCATTGGCTCCATTGCATGTTTTAATAACTTGGTTGTGTAAGGGCCTTTCTTTATGTAGCTGTCATCGTCAATGTACAGTTTGCATGGCTGCTGTATTCTCTTCTGACCCTTCACTCTCTCTAGTTTGGCTGGTGACTGAGAATGGTAGAAGGAGGTTGTTCGACAATGGACTTGAAGAAACTGAGAGTGTGCTAGTCCAGACTTGGAATCACCCTGGCCTGGGTTAGAATTCTGGCTCTGTTATTTGTGGGTGTGTGATTTTGGGCAAATTACTTAGCCTTGATGAGCCTCAGTTTCCTCATTTGTGAAATGGAGCTGATGTATGAGGGTTACATGGATAATGTCCATAAAGTGGTTTTTGGAGTTTGTGGTTTGTGCTCAATAAATGTTAGCTATTATAATTATTATTTTATGAATAATTGGAATCATTCTGCCTTCTCCTGTTAGTCTGCAAGAGATCATTCATATTATAGGCCTCATTAATTATTTATGGTTCTAGAACTTCCCTTATATTTCCTACTTCAGCGGCACATTGGAAAGAGGAAGCTGGGAGCTCACTGTCTGGCTTGATTCTTGAACCCAGGCTTTAAGGAGAGAAGGATAGGAGGCTTCAACGTCTTCTTTGAAGTTAGACAAATTAGACAGGGCCTGAGGAAGGAGCCCGTTTTAGGACCAAGGAATATGTACTTGATTGAAGCATGCCCTAGGCTCTCTCTCTCTAGAACCCCAACATTCATGCAGCCTAGTTCACTCACACCTGAACAAAAGAAGCAAGAAGCAAGGATGAGAGAGAGAGAGAGAGAGGAGTCCACTCATCCATCCATCTACGTATCCATTTATCTGTCCATCCATCCAAGGGAAAGAAACATATTGGCCTAGCCAGGCGGCCTTTGCAGATGAACCCCTTGAGAAGTAAGGGACCATTACTGATGGAATCTCGGGGGCCTTTCTTTTTAGGGTTGTCTCTTCTCTTTTTCTTGTGGTAATATTTGTGTCTGTTTAGAATTGCCATCACAACATATTATTGACTCATTTGTCTCTTAGACTCTAAATTCCTTGAGAATAAAAGTATAGAAGTAGGATTATGATCTTTTGGAATTAAGTTTGCTTCATAGCTCTAGTACTAGTGACTTTGGTCAATTAACCTATTTCTCCATGTGTAAAATGAAGTTACCCACTGATTTATAAAATTGCTGTAAGGATTGAATATAATTTATGAAAAGTAACTGACATATAGTAATTGCTTAATAAATGGCAGCTGGTGACAATGAGAACAACCATGACAACAGTGATGATGATGCCAGAGTGTAGCTCAGTGACTGGTGCATCTATCAGCATGTATTGAATGGATGAATAGATGAATGGTCGGGTGAATGAATGGTCAAATGAATGTACGTTTAAATAGATGAGTAAACAATTCTCAGGTTTGTTGTGATGAGTTATTGAAATAACACATGCATTAAGCTTAGTACCATTCCTGACACATCCACAATACCTGTTCTATAATGAGAGCTGCTGCTATTGCTTCTGTTACTATTTTCCAGTATTCTTTGCCCAATTCTGCCAAATTGTTCAGGAAAGGGAATGTTATCATCATATAAATACATTCACTAATGAATTTGCCATTTATGACTATTGCCTATTCAGACATGCCTCCCAGCATTATGTGACTAACTCCTGCCCATCTTGACATCATTGGTCTCTCTTTTTCAGTAGGATTGTTCAATGTTATTCATACCCGGCAGGGAATGCAAACACAATGTAAAGCAATTGTAAAGTTGTAAACTTTGCAAAAGATGCCAGATCTCATGAAATCAATAAAAGTGATATTTTAAAAAATGCTGGCATCATATATAAAGACAATGACAAATCAGCATCTGGTGGAAAAAGAGAAAATTGAACAAGTATAATTGCAGATATCTCAAAAAAGAATGTTTTAAATATCAAAGGATTAAGAGGGAATTTAAAAAAAATTAATGAAAGCTTTGAATATTTCTGATAAAACTAGTCTTTTAAAAATAATTGGTCTGAGTACTTAACTAAGATACAAAAAGCATTAATCATAAAAGAAATTATGGATAAATCTTACTACATTAAAATTAAAAATGCCTGCTTCTCAAAAGAGGTCATAAAGAAAGCAAGGCCAATTATATGTATATTTATCTATTCAGAATATATAAAGAATTACAAATCAATAAGAAAAAGACAACTCAGTAGAAAAATGGGAGAACAATACACATGAATAGGCATTTCTCAGGAAAAGAAGCACAAATGGTGAATAAACCTGAAAAAGGGGCTCAACCTTATTTTATAAGCAGGGAAATTAAATTCATGCCCACATTGAGATACCACCTTACTATTTCTGGAGAGACAAAAGTTAAAATGTCTGTATTAGTTATCTGTTGCTCTGTTACAAATTACCATCAATTTAGCGGCTTAAAACAACATACATTATCTCATAATTTCAGTGGATCAGGAGTCTGCGTATGGCATAGCAGGTCCTCTGCTTAGGAATTCCTGACAACACTAAGCAATGGCAAGGATGCAGACCAGTGGAGATTTTTATTAAACACTTTGGAAAATAATTTTACGTTATCTTATAAAGTTGAACATCCATTTATCTTTAAGATACAACAATTCCGATTCCACTTCTAGGTCCACATGTTGGAAGAATTGTACCTGTGAACTAGGAAATATGCACAAGAATGTTTATAGCAATATTGTTGATGAAGACAAAATTCTGAAAACAATCCAAATGTCCACCAACAGGAGAAAGAGTACATTGTGGAGTTGTCATCCAATAGAATGAATGACATAAACAGAAACACACAACACCATCAGTAAATCTTAGAACAATCCTGTTGAGTAAAACAACCAAGTCAGAGAAAACTAGGTACACGAATATATTTTTATAAAGCTCAAAACAAAACAAAATTAAATTGTAGATATATACTAAAACTATATGAAAAAATCTATCGAATGGTGACAGGATTCAGAATGGTGCTTATCTTGGCTAATGGTAGCATTTGTGTAGGCACAGGGATGGGATGGAGAAGGAATACGCAGATTCTACACAACTGATAATATTCTATTTCATTTTATTATTATGCTTTATAGTTACCAGTGCAATATGTTCTTTTGTATGGTTGTTTTATAATAAAAATTTAAGAAAAAGTTGTATTACGAAAGTCAGATATATGAAGGAAGTCAATTGTACTATAATACTGTTAGTTATGTCAAAACCCCTATTATTTTAATAGATTATTTCTTCTAGTAAGTATATTATTAAATTTAAAACATAAAGTTTTAAATAATAAGACAAAAAACCTTTTTATGAGTATCGGATCAGTTTTTCAAGGAATAAAATCTCATTCAAATTTGTTTTTTACTGTATCTTATAAATATTGATCACATTGTAAGTGGATTGATTTCAAGTGACTTTATTAAATTTGTCTGTTGATTGCGAGCCCCTTCTCTAATTCATGAATACAAATATTATTGTTTCTATGATTATTCTCACCAAGATCCATCTAAACTATTTCCCTTGCCATGGTCACTCAATGGATATCATTTTAACCTTTGAACCTACCCACACATCACACATTTCTGGAATCTCTTTGGCGACCTGGTGTTACTCTGGTTTTTTTTTTTTGTTGTTGTTGTTTATGGCTTAGTTCTTTGTTTTTCCTCAGCTAAATAGTAAGCTCCTTTAAGTTTTTGGCCTTACTTATTTTTGTATGAAACTAGCACAATGTTGTACATAGTACTAGTACTAAATGAAACCTAGTCGACTTGATTATCTAGACATTTCATTACAGGCTTAAGAAAAATCAACAGTATCATTATTTAATATGTGCAAGTTCTTCACGTACATTCAGTTGCTAGGTAAGGTCAAAGGTGAAATAAGTCGACAGTTTGGGTAATGAAGTTCAGGCTTGTCTAGACAATTATATACTTTGTATAGGATTTCATAAACATATATTTGCATTTGGAAATAAAATCCTTTCCAAAAAGTTCTCTCAAGAAAGTTTGTGTTGCTTATGTCAGAAAGCACCAGAAGCATTTTTCATATTGTTACAAAAATGGTGAAGATTAGTGCATGCAGATTTCTCACATGCCTCATAAAACACTTAATCATGTACATCGGAAGCCAAGAACCACTGTGTAACCAAGTAGTTCCCTGCTCATAAGGAACTCAGCTGTGTAATTCTGTTTCATCCCCAAATTCAACATCTCCTATCCTCTCCAAGGGGCTTTACCACTTCATGACATAATAAACAAGATAGATCCAGAGTTCAGTTTAGCCGACACTTCGTTATAAAGCTAATAAACAAGAAATTCCCAAGATATTAGCCATTATTTTTCCCTTTTCTAAAGCTAGATAGAAATGTAATATGTTCACAGAGTTTCTGATTTATTTTCCTGTTAATGAAAACAGGCAATTCTAGATGAATTAGGCAGTGTTCTGGAGTTTCCTTTATGTAGAGAGGAAAGCAATTTTGCTTAAAATTTTAAAACTGGTTTTCGTCTTTTGTTAAGAATTATGAATAGGGGTGAAAGGATGGAAAAAGGACTGAAACCAAGCAAAGAGGCAAAAAATGTATTGCATTCTTTAAGTGTTGAAGAGTTATTTGTGCAATTAGAATTTCTGTGTTTAAGTAGGCTGTTGTAAAAAGTCAACACATTATTAAGTTGCAGGCTGTAGTTTAAGAGTTATGCTTGCATTTTTCACTCTAACATGTATCACTATGCACATGCACACACAAGTAGAATTTTCAGAGCCAATTAATTAAATACATCTGCAAGTCTTATGAATTAAAAAGTATTTGAAACCACTCGCACTATCAGAAAACCACTATAAACATTTAACTAAGAGATCAAAGTTGTACAACGAGTTATTTCCTGAGTTATATACAATACAGACAATGAAAAAAACTTAGCTCAAAGGTATGAAACATACTACTGGCTCACTGGGGTGAATTACACAAGCTCTGCTAATTGGAAGATGTTGCCCAATGGTCTTTTTAAAGTAAAAGTTCTCAACATAAATATATCTTATCTTTGTTGATGTGTTGGGCATAGTTTTATGGGCATAGTTTGCTGACAATATAAGTGCAAGCAGCAAAGTGACTGAGCGCCTGGAATGAGTAGAGCACAATAGTAAGTATGGAGGTGTATAGAAAGATCCATCGTGATTCTGACCTTAAAGGCTCATAATTCAATTCGATAGAAAGAATGAAACCATAAAGAGTAAATACTGAAGTAACAAAAATGGCATCTGTTGACATTTGGAAAAGAGATTTTCTGTATATTCTATGAAGTAGGCTTTTCTCAGAAGCATTGGTTATGGGATTAAAAAAAAAATTCATTTTATCTTGAACCCACTGTGTGAGCTAGAGCAAAGGCAAGACAGTGTCTCTTTCCTTGGAGCATGTGATATCCAAGCATGTTAGTGGGGCTTTGGTCCAGGTGGGTGTAATTAAGTGTGTGCCTTTGAATTAGAAGGGAAGCTGCCTGTTTCACCTGAGTTAGCTAGTTCACAGGGTGAGGCGATTATTCCCAGCATTCACCCAGGCAAATTGATGAATTCAATGCACTGGCATTTGCCAAACACAGATTCAGATTAAAAAGGAATAAATTAGCTCCTCTTAGTTACTGCCTCAAGTAGGCGAGCTGAGGAAGAAGAGGTATTAAGGTGCACATTGAACGTGAACTACCTTCTGTTTTCAGCTGAAGTTGCAAAGCAAAAGAGGGAATGTAAGCACAGTGAATATAAAATTGTAGCTCAGTGGGGAATGGAGTTCTGTGAGCAACTCAATTTCTTCCTCTGGATTTTACCCAGAATAGCACTGGCTCTTATTTACATAGATAGTTCAGAATGTAGACTTTTAATTTAGTCAGATAAAATACAAATACCTGAAGTCTGAGTGATTCTGTATCTGAGTTTCCAATATGAGGCTAGAGACTGTCACCATTCGTGACAGCATTATTTGAAACTAATACTATAATTAATTTCTTATCACTATACTCAGCCAATATAGGCAATGAGCCATGCTGTTATCCAGCATAAATTGGCAGAGTCTCTTGTAACAAAAGAATCTGTAAGTATGTCTGACAGTCTGTCCAACTGAGAGACTGGGACATCTAAGAAGAGAACATAATTTCAAGGATGGACATAGTATGGTTAATGCTTGCAAGACGTGATCAGCCAAAGAGAAAGCTAGTCTCTTGACGTTAATAGCCTAGCCTTTTTCCCAGTATAGCTGTTCATAAAATAATTTAAAGAGTGAGGCATGCTACAAAATTATATTGATGTGCTTTATGAACAAACTCTGAATAAATAAATGCCAACCTGAAGATGAAATCTTTTGTTGGTGGGGAAATAATAAACTATTTATGATTTTCTTATGATATTTCATTGACATATGGTGCTTCTAACCCAGTGACAAATTAATTGACTTGGTTTAAAAAGAAATGGAGGCAGCTTAATGAAGAAGGACAGGATATGTATTACAAGGCAGCTGGTTATGCCACCGCTGGCTTATGGAGACAATATACATTGGACAGCAAATGAGTCTCTGTTGCATAAGATAGATTCTCTTTATAATAGAATTGCATGCTTTGTCTCTAAATGGGGTTATTATACACACCATTGCACAATGTTTGAAGAGCTTGGTTGGCCCTTGTAGAGGGTTAGGAGAGAAATAAATTGGAAAACAATCGTACTTAAGACCTTCAATCCATCAAACACTCCATATTTATCTAAATTACTAGCACGTTCTCCCAAAATACAAATCTGTATGATACACATAGCTAGAATGTTAATGCTGCCCAGCCTTCGCTTTGGTTTTAACAGGTTTTCCGTTGTAAGCATAGACTAAAATTCATGCATGTTGGAGCCTGGCAGGGCATTTCAACCACTACCCACTGAGTCTCTTTCCCTCTGCTCTTTATACATTCCACTGCCTTAGTCCCTGAGGTTTCCTTTGACATTCCTTCCACCCATCGTGAACACACATGCTTCACTTGTCCTGGGTTATTTAATTCTCAGGACTTTTTGACTTTGAATACTCAGGCAGGTTCAATGCTAATTTACTCGGTTTCTTCACTTTTCTTCACTCTTGTGGGCCCTCACTGTTCAGTCACTCAGTTATTCTTTAGAATAAATCCATTTCAATTCATTTTACAGCCTCAAACAAAATAACCTAGGAAGTTATAGAAGACGACAGGATAAGTGGCAACATTGTTCACCCTGTATATGAAGAGTACGCATCCTATCAGAGGACACGGTCGAGGCTCATTGGGATGGTGTAGGTTAGGAGAGGTGAGAGCCGAATCCTGCTCTTCCTGCTGAAACCCTCTAACCTGGCTTTGAACCTGGCTTCATTTTCTATTGATGTTATCGTGTAGCCCTTAGGAATTATGTAGCTCAATGTGATTCAGATTCTCTCAAGGTTATAACATGTTTTCAAGCCCCAGAGCGGGTGTTGCATGGGAAAAGTGATTCTCGAGTATGTCATGAGATTTTTGACTTTTCAAGGGACTTTGGACAAACCGTTCATTCCCACTGACCTTGGGATTCTCACCTACGTGGTGAGGTAACAATATTTGCTTCTTCTAGCTTTTTTTTCTGTGTCTCTTTCCTCTCTTCTTCCCAGGAGCAATTGAAAAGAATTACACCTATGAAACATTTGAAGGTTCTTGGAGTAAGATGGTCTTTTCAGTTTAAGACAGATTGCTTCCTCATCATTGTGGGGTTCTTTACTTTTCAAGTCTTCCTGTATTCCGATATAGGGAAAGGTGAGCTGCAAGAGATGGACGAAACAGTTTCATGGACTTCTCCACATTTTTATTACCCTCTCCAAATTGAATCTTGAAGCCTTGTCAGAAGTGTTATTTTTTCAACAGAGCAGGCGTTAAGTGGTTATAGAAAATAAACTCACCTCCCGATCTCTTTCTCATTGCTTGCTATGTCCATTTACTGGGAAGATTATATTGTCGGGTGTGACAGGAGGTGCTGTACAGCAAAGGAAAGTCACCACTTTGTTATTTGATTTGTTGACGTTTTCTTCTTTTGTGTGGGCTTTTGGATTTTCTTGTCATTTCTGGAATTATTTCTTAAATGGCGGCTATTATGTCGATACGTGTTTTTCCAGAAGCTTATTCCATCCAACTAATTTTTAAGTTGCATATGCTCTTCTGAAAATAGAGCCATGCTATTCATAATGAAGTTTCTATAATTTGGCTGGGGAAAAGGAAAAAAACTAAGACAAATGGTAACAGTGACTAGTTAATGAATATCCTTTTACCTATTTTTTAAAATGACTTTTATGTTCTTTGGCAAAAAGATCATTTGATGACAATGCTGAGAATACTTAGTTCTAGGTAAAAATTAGTTTCTATTTGACTGGATGTTTCATTTAATGAGAGGGCTTTTACTTACATTTTTTTACTTTAACATAATTACCTTAAGAAAATAATATGTACAGAGACAAATAGGTAGACACACTACTCTTTATCAATGTTTGTTCAAATTATTGCAGTTTAGAGAAATGGGAATGTAGAATTGAGATACCTTAGAATAAATCTTTACTTGTATGTGATATTTTTAGTTCAAGGATCTGAAAACACGTTATAAGCAATTAAACTTTAGGGTACAAATGAGAATTCTATATTGTTCATTGGTTAAATTAAGTTACCGAACCGTGATTTGCTTTGGGTTCCTAGGAAGTCCTTTTAGTTCTACAAATGTGCATATCTGAGTTTTCCTGGATTTTTACCTATTCTCTCAAATCATTTCCAGATCTCTTTTCTTCCCATGTCACATTTCCTAAAAGATTCACTTTCTTTACTTCCTACTTCTGATTTCTTCTTCAACTTCTGTGACGTTTGCTCCCCAAACGTTCCTGCAACCTTTCTGACTACGGTCAGTGGTGCTGTCCTAACAGCCCACCCCAAGGCCCTCTCCTGTTTCTTCTCTTTACCCCATTTGACATCCCTGACCACCCAAGTTATTCCTCCCTTTTAAAATGTCTGCCTTTTCTTGGCATGGGGGATATTCAATTACTCTCCCTGTTCTCTTTCTCTGGACCTTTCTTACTTACCTCCTATGCTGCTGGCTCTCCCCTGTATCTGCTTGTTTTGGTTCATCCTATAAGCCATCCCTGATTGGTGGATCCACTCGCATGGCTCTAGTCATCACCCACATTCATCTCCAGCTTGCTCTTCAGTTCTCAACTCCAGGACTACATTTTCCACTCCTCTTCTAGATGTCCTACAGGGCCTCACGCTCAACAGATTCCAAAACGACTGACTATCAGGAGCGAATGCAGTAACAGTTCCCTTCCCCTTCCCCCACACTGTCTCCACTCCCAGCCTCCCCGCCTCCGTTACCATCACCCGGTGGCCCCCACGGGTCCACGTTAGAGATTTCAGAGTCATCTTGGCACCTGTTGCTTCCTTCATTTCTCTGACCATTCACCAAATCCCACCTCAGAAATGTCTTCACATTTGCCTGCCTTCCATGCTAGTTGCCTTAGGTCCAGCTTTCTTCATCCTTCGCTTGTCCTGGTGCCCTGAGCAGTTTCCTCATTCTGTTGTTCTCTGCTTCCCTGCTTGAGTTTTGCCTGTGAAGACAAACCCAGGTGTGGCTAATCGTTGGCTCCTAATTGCCTAAAAGATGTGGCCTCAAACCACATCCTGTGTGACACATGACACAGTCTGGTCCCAAGCGATGAGCCCAGCCTATTCCCTCTGCTTCTCCCTCCTGTTCTGTGCACCTGCTGACCTTGACTCACCACTTTCCTGCTCTATCACTGAACCTTGGCCTAAAAAGCTCTCTTTTTCTCTCTCTGCTTGGGGGAAACTCCTACTCATTCTTCAGGGAACAATTCAAGTGACATTTTCGTGAAATCTCCTCCCACTCTTCCAACCAGAGTTAATCACTCCCTGATTTTACCGGCTACCACACATTGTCGAGATCTTCTATCGCCGCCCTTGTCTTTCAGTCATGTGATCATAAGTTTAGGTACAGAGGGACTTTCTCTTCCTCACCTGCCCAGTTATTTGTATCCAAATGCTGGGCACACCCTAGCCCCTTGATCAGGGTTGGTTTGATGCACGATTGAATGAATCTACAGGTGAATGTAATCGGCATGAGCTGGGAAGTAACTTAGGACGGTCCCAAACCATCCCGACCACGCCGCTCAAGGCACTTCTCTTGTCTTGCTGGGACTGTTGATCTCTGCTTGTGGTTGTGCTCCCCACCAGGAAAAGGAGAAACTGTATGTGGAACTAAAGCACATCCTGGCCCGGCAGCCAGGGCCCGAGGCTGCGGAGCAGCTGCACATCTATCGCCACACGCTGCAGGAGAAGACCAAGCAGCTTAAAGTAAGTGGTAGCCTCTGCGCTTTTCTGGCCGAAGACGGCCACATTTTGGGGGACACACTGGACAAGTCCTTTGCCTTGGCACAAAGAGCTGGTCTCGCAAATGGCCATGTTCCGCCGAGGTCAGCCTTTTTTAGCACTGTAGTCCCAGAAGGAGCAGGACAAGCCTCAGAGCTCTACTCCTCTGCTCCTAGACTAATAGACCCCATGATTCTCCCTTTTCTGAAAGAGAGAGGTGAGCAAGCGAAGAAAGAGTTGGGGAGAGAATGATGGCAATGGAATGGAAATTTGGGGGGATACGGTTTTTATGGATGATCTCAAGATGATTTAGAGGACTTGGAGAGTGGGCAAGAAGAGAGGAAACATGTTAACACCACTGCCCACTGAAGCAGACCACTGTGCCCGAATCAGATTTCTGCTATTCCATTCCACCTGAAATAAATGTACACAAAGCCCCAGCCCCCAGGGCCTTGCTTCAAGGCCATCTGTCAAATAAATTGCCGTGAAAGGGAAATAAAATCATGCAGGAATCCTCTTAGCATAAATTCCCTTCTAAGTGGCATAAGAACCTCAGCTGGGGCGATGGAATATTTTACTATTACACATGCCTTTTTTTAAAGTTTTCTAAGAAACTGTGCATTTCCATTATATTTTGAGCTTTACCTCCTAAGTGAGTACTCCGAGCTTCTCAGCATGTCAGGGAAGTCTTATACACACACATGCACAGAATGTGACACATGCCCACTGAATTCTGGCACTCACCTGCACACTGAAGGTAATAATTGTTGCCTTTCTGCCTGGGGTAAAATGGTTGCCTTGCTACTAATATAGTACTAATCCTTTCTCAAATACATTGTAAAATGGCATTTTTTTTTTTTACTTAAAAAAGGCAGATGAAACAGAAGTCTAATTAGAACATTAATTTTCAACTTATCACTCTAAGTATTCATTTCACATGTTCATCCTGAGACATAATTTGATTTTTGCATGAGGCGTAATCTTTTGATTATTTTCATCCTGTTCAACAGTTGAATATTTCAAACAAAATAAAAGCTTATTTTCTCAGAAGTGAGTATAGACTAGAAAAGCACTCGTCTGTCTTTACACTACTGTCAGACAGCCACACGTAGCCCTGGATTGCGTTCAGTGGCTCAGAGGAGCCTTTTGTTACTTTAACCCTTTATTTCGGGAAATCTGGATTTTTGCTCTGGGTGAAATGTGACCATTGGTGGAAGAGGTTCAGAGGTGGATGGTACTGAGCCCCTTGGCCAGTTTGTCCTCATTATCTGGATTCTTTGTTTGTTTGTTTGTTTTTAAGGAAATCCCACATTCATTGTTTGGAAACAAGGATTTCGTTCCTAAGAGTTTAACTATTAAGACAGGTTTCATTCCAACATGAAAATCATATTCTTTAGCTCATGATAGCATAGAATCATTTTCACAGCAATTAAGAGGAAAGAGTTCAGAAGTAGATGAACACTCAAAGGACAAAACTCCTCCTTTTATACAAATTTTTAAAATAGTGAGCAGGAGGAAAAACAAATCCGAGTCTGTTGCATGCCCCTTAGAATGATAACCTTCCTTTTCTCCCCTGGATTTTTTGTGGGGAGGGCCCCTAGCTTTGGCATGCTTTCCACGTTCTGTTCAAATTAGTAAATTCTCACTCTTTCTGCCCAGCCTGCGACCAGTAACATCCATCGAATGCCACAATGGAAGAGGCAGATAATCAAGCTTCCTATCACAGCCCCTCACATGCATTAGACTCTTGCATACACATGTCATAGCTCCCTGATTCTTAGAGGAAAGTGTCCCAGTGCTGGGATAAAGCGAGAACCTGTGAATAGTCCCAGAGAACACAATAACCTGTGAATAGTCCCAAAGAACACAATAAAGAGGTGACAGGCATTTAGCAGAAAATACAAATTGAATTCCTCCTTGGTGTGGTGGTGGCAGGAGGCGTCCAGAGTAATTGTGACTATGATCCTCAGATGAATCACACTCTCTAGTGATGTCTTTCTTGAACGCTTTTTAAAAAGGTTTGAAGGGCAATTTTATACTATATGTCTAGGAGTTTTCCTGTCACTGCTCACAGTATTCCTTGAAACACATTATACCATTTATGGGTAAGCCTGCTGAATGTGTCCTGATAGTTCTCCTTTCCAAGGAGGGGAATGAGGTTTCATTTAAGTTTGTCCCTGGGCCACGAGTCTTTAGTGCTCAGCCAGATTTTTACCTGGACACAGAGCTTGAACTGGTAGAAGCGTGCAGATTAATTTGGACTGAGCATGGCTTTTTACCTCTAGCCTCACTAAAGTAACCGGCAGCAGGTTAAAAAGATTGTTCAGAAAAAGATATTGTCTCACTGCGTACCTTCTGTTAATGCCGCTCTATTTGCCATGTTAGGTTTTGTCTTCAGAATTGAATATGTATGAATCACAGAGCCAAGAATATAAGTACGAGATCGAGAAACTTAGCAATGAACTACTGAATTTAAAGAAGAAATACCTCGCTCAGAAACGTAAAGAACACATTCAGAAGTAAGAATTAGTCAAATGTTCTTCTAATTGTGTTGTACCTATTATCTGCTGATGAGGAAATATGTGGTGGACAGTCACAGAGTTGCAGATTTCACTGGGGTAAACTAAGTCACAGGGTGAACAGTTGACATTGTACAGGTGCTCACTGGGTATGTATCAGAGTAAGATCAGTGTCACACAGATACTGAGGCCCTTTGTTTGGACCCTAACAGGGATCCATTAATATCTGCTCATTGGTGGACCCAATGTGGAGCAGAGAAAAATCTAAGATAATGTTTTTCCCACATTGTTCTCACAGTTTGGAGATAATCGCGCCATAACTACGGTTGTAAATGAGCTTCACAGTCAGCCTTGTACTGGCTGAAGCATATTCACATTTAAAACCATAGGTAATTTTGCCAAGGAGTCTGGGCTTGGTAAGGCTGTTCTTTCTGTAATACAGCTGTACCACTGTTATGAGGAGCATACATGAATAATTTTCTCCCATGTTTTAGATAAACTAACTCTGAACCATCTCTGTGTCTAGTAACTGACTTCGGTATCTGCTGTGGGGTTTCGATGTGAGTCCTCATTCTTCCAAGAGATGGTAATGCTGATGGCAGGTTAACATTTGGGTTTCAGGATGCCTACGTGTCAAAGAGTAAATGTTCTCTTCACTTTGTTATCATTTGCCTGATCCCAGGATAAGAGAATGGGCCCAAATGAATCCATAGGTTTGAACTTTGGTTTGGCTCTGTGGCATTGCCTAAATCACCTAGTTCATTCTATTGTGGCTCACATTATGGGTTAAAAGTCAAATCTGGTGTTTCATCCACATGGGAATTTCAGGGATGTGATAATAAAAGAGGGTGTGAATGCATCTGCCTATGATTCATTAGTAGCAAACAGCTATTTAAAGTAACTGAATGCAATTTTTTTTTTTGCCAGTAAGTATCTGCCCTTCTTGTAAATTAGAATATTCTCCCATTCCACATACTGCTAAAAATTATAGCAAATTTAGGTGAGACTATCCTAATGTGTGGATCTGACAACTATCTGATTCAGAATTACTGCTAAGACTTATTAAACATGCTGGTTCCCAGGCCCCATTTCCAGATATTTGGATTCAACAGGCTTTGGAGGGGCCTCAGAAATCTGCAGTTTAATCACACTGCAGGTGATGTCCATGCACACTGAAGTTTGAGAATCATGGATATTAATGATGTACATTAAATGAATATTGGAGTGGAAACGCTGTAGTTTTCTTTTAGGACACTAAAGTCGTGCTTATAAAGTGTCAGCATGGCTAGTTTCCACGTGAGGTAGCTGTCTAGCTCAGTGGCTTTCAAGCTTTTTGATTGCATACCACATCAATAAGACTTTTTTGAACTTGCAGCCCTCCCAGTATGTATGCATATAGTTTTAGAAATTAAAATTTTATTTTAGCATAGTCTTTTTTTTACCTATGCTAATTTTAATTTATAAATTACATGCAAATGCTATTGTTACTTTGTGAGTAATTATTAGTAAAGTGGGAATTTTAATTTTTAAAGATGCAGTGTAAATAGAATCTCTGTCATCTTCTTTCACTTCCCAGGGGGTCATCTTCCTCTTCTAGAGTTGACGTGTCTGTTTTGGAGACCAGTGCTCATTTTACACTGTTATAAACAGCTAGCCTGGCTATATCGTTAATTATCTTTCGAGAGCTGATTATTAGCTTTCCTGCCTTGGTTCTGGGCCTCGTCTCCTTGGACCTTATCGATGCCCCTCCCCCAGTTTTCTGGACACAGAGCACATTGAGTCAACAGAGGGCGCCCCTCTGTTGGCTCAGTGCTTCCCAATGGCCCATCCTTTGGAACTGGACTGCTCCAGCCATAGGCCACCTGTAACTCCTTAAATTTAAGTAAATTACAGCTAAATCAAATGAAAAATTCAGTTCCTTAGTTGCCGTAGTCACATTTCCACTGGTTAATAGCCACACTTGGCTAGTGAACGCCGCATTGGGCAGCCTAGATATAGAGCTTTCCATCATCACAGAAATTCTATCAGTGCTGCTCGAGAATCTGTGCCTTTACGTGCCCTGTTCTTACCTTTAAATGCTGATTACTTCTAGCTGCTCTGACCTGATTAGAGTGTCACTGGTGGTTCCTTTTAGTAGGGGATCCATAAACTGGAGGTAGAGAGATGAGTTCATAAGAGAAGTACAAAAAAACATATTAAAGTTTTGAAGGAAAATAACCTGAGGCAAGTACAAAAGTGCTGAGATGGTTCAGACTGGAAAGAAGAAGGCTGAGGGGAGTCATTATAATGGCCTATAATACATGAAAAAGGTAATATAAAGGAGACATTATTCCCATTAGTCAGCTTAGGCCAAGTCAGAAGCATTAAGTGTAAGTTCCTTCAGAGAGGAAAATTTGAGTTATTTAAGGCAAGAGATGGCGGGGGGGAGCAGCCTGCATCAAACAAGTCAGGAGGTGGACAAATTGCCAAAGTACTTGAAGGAATCCTCTTTCTGGATCCACTCGAAGCTAAAGCTTTTGTCCTATTTATGGAGGTTTTTTTTTTTAAAAGTAATGAAATCAGTTCTGCTAAGAGACAGTTGGACTGATGAATCAATGCTCTACAAGTTCTTTCCAAATGGAATAATTTAGAATAATCTCTGTGGATGTTCTCCCCACACATGTGCTGTGTGAAATAGCATCTCATATCATTTTTACCTTTGTGCTTTCTTTCATTTTTCTCAAACACCCTTTGGTCCCAAACATGCTTTGGTCCCAACCTGTATCCACCCACACGCCTCTGACTCCCTTACCCCAGACCCCCAGGCTGAGTTAGAGTTTGCAGTTCCAGTCAGATTCGTTTCCAAAAGGTGGAGTCATTTTCCTAAGGTAAATTATTCCTACTTGTCAAATCTAATTGGTTTTGGTCTTAGTAGTTTGCTTAATTTTTATTTTTAAAAAGAGATTCCCAAGATGTTTTCCATAAGACCCCTAATTACACAATAGGTAATTTGTATAAATTTAAGTTACCTCTGCAGGAAACCTGAATGAGTGTGTGTGCGTGTGTGTGCGCGCGCGCGTGGGTGAGTGTGTGTGTGAAATCTTTACGTTTATACTGGTATTTTGGAATATAAAAGTTGGTAAATGATGAATTAGTCATGGAATATAAAAGTTGATAAATGATAGATTAGTCATTATAGTTGTGCCAAGAGAAAGATTCCTCTGACTGATTTTTTGGAACTGAACTAGTGTTTTATAAAACAGGAAGATGGTTACAAGTCAGAAGGCTTCAGTCCATAGTGCTTAAGTTAGAATGAGGTCTTCTGTCCATATTTAATCAACATTAGGAGGGCACGTTTAATTGCGTCTTTCCCTAATCCTGTGTGTTATCAGTGAACACCTCATTAGATTTTAAACAACCACCTTGGCTAAAACCCGAAGCTTTAATCCAAGCAGTTTTCAGTCGTTAACTCACCCTAGGCACTTAGAGAACACCAAACTTAGAAGAGGAAAAAGTTGTTAAGGAGGTTAATTTTCACCTCCTCTCTTACAGAAACAAGGACAGAATATCCATGGATAACGCCTTCTCACTGGCCAAACCAACTGGCCCTCGTTTTACTGGGGGTGGATTTCCCCTCAACAAGTCATCCCAAATGAAGTCCTAACTTGAAGTTGCTGGCTGGGTCCAGTTGAACAGCTCATGAAATTTGCTCTGGAACATTTTGGAGAAATCTCTTTCAAACCCCTTCGATCACAGATATTTAGGGAAATCAGTGCTCAGATTACAGGATGGAAAGAAATGCAGAATGATCATAGTCATGTAGATATACGAGTGATGAAATTCTACTTGGTCCATGTGGATATTAACAGATTGTAATTATATCTGTTCGATTAGGCTGACCCATAGCATAAAGCAGGTCTTTTGTTACTACCACATTGATCGATCTGAAATGCACCACATCTAGACATTTTGTGTAGATGAAGCTTTGGATCTTAATTTCTCTATCATAAACATTGGTGCACTTGAAGTTTTTATATTTTTAAAAATATTTTTGAAATGTGGTACATTCTTATTAATAAGGATATATTTTAATTATTCCTCTCTAACAAGTCATTGCATGAGATGAGAAAGAAAGACAAACTCAAGCAGTTAAAAACTGTTTTGAGAATAATTTCTATGTGGAATTTCTTTTCAGGCCTGGGGTATGAAAATCTATTCCAAAGAGATGTGCTAATAAATACTTCATCATAAAAAATAAAAAAGAACCTTTGTAGAGATTTTGATCTTTGCTTTTGTAAAGTAATTAAAGATTAAAACTACTTTGAGAAATGTATAACATAAGGGTTTGATTGAGAGGAACTGAGACTGTAAAATGAGGAGTTTGGGCTGGAGTTCTTTGAAGGGCTCTCCTTTCCAGACCTCACTCTTGGAGAACAGAATTACATAAGACAAGGATCTGTTTGGCTTCCATGATGCAGGCCAGCATTTTGAGCCACTGAATCTATTGTATTTTCACTTTGTTGAAGCCACAATTATGTGGGCATCAGTTCAAAGTTCCCTCGTTAAGAATGCTCATTCGATAATACTGTGTGAGAACCCTTTAGCCATCTCTCGCACAGTAACTAGACTTTTGTAATTTTTCTAAGTTATTGAGGAATAAAGAGCTCAAGGATGAGCGAGGACAATACAAGTGGATGTTCCCATTTGTGTTTTAGGATCTAAGTTTCTATTGAGAGGAGCAGGAGACGAATGACCCCAGGGTGCTTGTTCAGATTATACAGAGAGGTGGGATTTTAGAGGGATCGTCTACATATTCTGCTACCAGAAGTAGACTCCAGGCAACAATGGCCATCAGAGGGATTTGTTATGAAGTGATCAGGAATCCCAGTATTTGTGGGGAAGTGGGACAGGGAAGGGAAAGAAATGAAGCTAGGGTGCAGTATCAAGTCAAGTTCTATGCTGGGAGACTTTGGGCGGGTCTTGCAGGGGGCTCTGGAGACAATGTAATCATGTCTCAGAGTATTTCTCAGGGTTGAGCGATCTGGGTATTTACATCCCTCACGCCGTTAGTTTTTGGTCAAGGACTACTCCGGAGAGATCCTGCTGGTTCTTTCTGCCCTTCGGCAAAGCAGGGTCTGGCATCCTGGGCCCTCAGAAGGACAAAGAGATCACAGGTGCTGACTATTGGAAGGGAAAATGGTTAAAAGCTTGGGGAAGTGGACCAGGCAGTGTTATCCTCTGCTGCTTCTCCCAGATGGTCCCAGAGGGAGAATTACAGATGGAAATCAATGTCCAGTGTAGCTGGCGACTCTGTGGTGAGGTGTGATCATCGACTCTTTGTGTACTGCACTGGTGTGTGGAGGAAGGATATGGACCCTAGAGAATTTGCTGAGAGCACATTAAACCTAAAGAACCACAGTGGGGCCATTTCCATTTTTGAAAATCACCAATGTTATCTTCCCTCAGAGCCAACCATATTCTGTTTAGAAAAAAGACACTTGCAGGTAAGGTAAGGCATTTATGACACCTGGAGAAATAAAACCCTGAAGAAATTTTCCTATCTGTTCAGGGATATTCTGAAGTATAGCGATTTCTCCTGAGTCCTTGGGCAACTTTGTAAGATATTCACCTCTCTAAGGAAATGGGGCCTGTGATTCTTGATCCATCCTAGTATGGCAAGAACTCCAGGGACGGATGCTGGTTCACATCTTGACTCATCATAATAATGAGCTGTTTTGAGGATTAAATGAGTTAATGAATGCAAGTGTAGAACAATGTCAGACACAGCAGTTTTTAAATACATATCTGCCATTGTTGTTATTACATAAGAGATACCTAATGTTTTGAAATTAGAGAATAAAAGTTGTTACACAGTGCTTTATTATATCAACTATAAAGGTGATTCTAATGATTATTTAGAAAGTAGATGACACTAACATGTCCAGATGAAGCAGAATTTGGTCATGTAACTTAGAGCTGAATATTTATTTAAAATGCTACATTTCTTATAATTGTGATCTGGAGATAGTTGCTTCACCTTCAGAAGTCAGAGCTTTAAAAGAGAAAGACCCCTCGAGCTGCCATCTTCTTGTTTTCCTTCATGTAATTGGAGCAGGATGGTCAACCTCTGCTGATGACAGAGTTCCCATGAGTCAAGATCGTATGAGCTCTGGGAGCTGACACCGCAGCTCTGTGGGCTCGATACGCTTGTGTTCAAATGCAGTAGAAGTAAATTAAGGCTAGAAAAGGTGGAAGATACTGCCACTGCCTCTTATTTGCTGCACAATCTCGACAGCCCTGGGTGTTATAAGCAATAACTATTTAGGCGCAGGTGTTACCACTGTAGCCACAGTACAAAAATGAGCTGTTAAAAACACTGAGATTTGCAAATCATTAAGGATAACTGTGATCTCACAGTGGGCTGAGGTGCTTTTAAAATTACAAATTTGAATTGCACTGTAAAGCAACATTAGGAGCTTGTACAGTAGCATCATTTTACCCTGGGGTTTTCAAAGTTATGGAAAGGAGTCATGTTGCTAAACCAGCCATTGACTCTTGACTGGGCTGCTGGGGAGCTGGTATGGTTTCTCTGTTGATAGAGAGAGACATGATAAAGGGACTTCTCTGGTCATCATTTACTGATCATAGCTTCTCAGTGACTGCTCTCATAGCCAGGTTTTTATTGTGCTTACCTCTGAAGAAACTGCTCAGAGCAAAGGTTTGTTGCTGCAGTAAGCCATAGAAATGGAGGTAGTCATGCTAGGGGGAAATGGCAGCGGCTCTCCTTGTCATGGGCTGTAATTTTGCTATAAAGTTTTTCCAGGGTTGATAATTATCATTTGATTTCCTGGTTTGCTCAGCCAGATTCTGAAGTTTGACCTAAGCCATGATACCCTTTCAAAGATACTATATAATGAATTTTGAGCTGTATGGCATTTCAGAGCCTGGACAATTTGAGAAAAGGTATTGTCTCTCTTTTAAACATAATTAATTACATGGAAATCTAGTGGGAATAAGAGCAAAGGGAGGGCATTTTAAAATATTTAAATGGTAAAATAGTTTAAAATACATCTCATTATTTTCTTTGTAGTAGATGGGAAATATTTTTATAGCATTATCCATTTTTAACTTCTAATTCAATGCTGTTTTAGTATACCATTTCTCATATCTATTATTTAAAAGTTCCATTAAGGTTTTGAGATCCATTAAAATTTTATAACAGTATGAGATGTGATAGCAACAGGGTACTATTTTTCTTTTTTATAATTAAATATAGATTTTTTTCTTATTTTAAAGTACCTGATTGAAAATATGGACAGACAATTAGAAAATACAGATAAGCAAAAAGAAGAAAGAGATCAATAATCCCACCACCTATTGATAAGTTTGTTTTCCTGGGCTAATATTTGTCTCATTCACATGCGTTGGCTATACCAATTGTTCATGCCCACCATTTGTTCTAACTGGTTGGTGTTTATAATTCTCAATTGTTAAGTATTTTGAGTATCACCGATAAAATACTGTTTTATAATTTTGAATGTTTTTTTATGGACATTCAAAATAAGTGTGTATAAGTATATTTTGTTTTTAAAAATCAAAGATGTAATTGGGATATAATTTACATATAATAAAAGTTTTAAGTGTACAGTTTGGTAAGTTTTGACAAATGCCTATGCCCACGTAGTCACAATTACCACTCCCCGCAAAATGCCCTTAGGCCCTTTGGCAGTCAATATTCCCAAGCTCCATCCAGCCTATACAATGATAGATCTGTTTTACATCATTATATATTAATTTTGTCTTTCTTAGAATTTCAGATAAATGGAATCACACACTATGTACTCTTTTGTGCCTGACTCTTTTTCATGTAGTATAATGTTTTTTTGAGATTCACCCATGTCGTTGTATATATCAGTAATTTATTCATTTTAATTGCTGAATAATCCATTATATCGACATAATACAATTTGATTATTGATTTATCTGTTGATGGGAATTCAGGTTGTTTTTAGTGTTTAGCGATTAAGAATAAACTTGCTATTAATATTCACGTACAAATCTTTATGTAGACAGATATTATCATTTTTCGTGGGTAAATATTGAGCTATGAAATTGCTGGAACAAGGGTAAGTGTATATTTAACTTGATAAGAAACTGCCAAACTGTTTTCCTAACCGATTAGACCATTTTATATTCCTACTAACAATGTGTGTGAACTCTAATTTTCCCGATCTTTGATAATATTAGGTATAGTTAATATTTTTTAAGCCATTCTGTTGCATATACAATGATATCTTGTTGTGATTTAAAATTGTATTTCCTGATGACTAATATTGTTAAGCATTTTTTCATGTACTTTTGGTCATTCATATGTCTCATTTTGTTAAATGTTTCAAATCTTTTGCCCATTTTTTTTATCTTCTTAGGTTGTAAAAGTTCTTTGTATATTCTGGATATAAAATCTTTGTCAGATAAATGTATTACAAATATGTTTGCTCAATATTTTTCATTTACTTAGCAGCGTATTTTGAAAAGCAAGCATTTTAAATTTTAATAAGGTCCAATTTACCCTTATTTTTCTTATGTGGTTTGCATTTTTCTTGTTTTGAGTAATTTTTGCCTACTTCGAGATAGTAAAGATTTTTTAACTGTTTTTCTCTAGAAGTTTTATTATAGTTTGAGTTTTTATCTTTGTATTTATGATCCATTTAGAGTTAATTTTATGTGTGGTATGTGGTTAGAGTACAGATTCATTTTTGTTCTATATGGATATCCAGCAGTTCAGCACCGTTTGCTGAAAAGACTGTCATTTTCCTATTAAATTACCTTGGCACATTTGTTGAAAACCAATTGACTATATTTGAGTGGTTCTATTCATGAAATCTCTATTCTCTTCTGTAGTTTTATATCAATCTGACTTGATAAAAATTGCTCTATAGTAAGTCTTGATATTGGAGGGTATAAAATCCTAAACTTTTTTCTTCTCTTTAGAATTATTTTTATTTTAGGTCCTTTGAATATTTACCTATAGCTTAGAATCAGCTTATCAATTTCTATTAAAAAAAAAGCCTGCTGGGAGTTTGGTTAGAATTGCATTGAATCTACAGATCAATTTGAGGAGCATTGCCATTTTAACAGCATTGAGGCTTTTGATCCATGAACATGGTATATATATATCCCCACTTGGATCTTTTAAAATTTTTCTTAGAAAGCTTTTATAGTTTTCAGTGTACAGATGTCACTCATATTTTGTTAAATTTATGCCTAAGTATTTTGCATTTTCTGATATTATTGTAAATGGTATTTTAAATTTTATTTTCCATTTGTTCTTAGTAAGCAGAAGTACAATTAATTTTTGTATATTAATTTTGTATTCCACAACATTGCTAAATTCATGTTTTACAGCTTTATAGAATTATTTAGGATTTTTTTATGACTATAATCATGTTTTCTACAAATAAAGATATTTTTTCTTTGTATCCAATCAGTATACTTTCTATTATTTGTTTGTTTGTTCAGAATCATCATACCTTCACTGACCAGGACTTCTAGAACAATATTAAACTGAAGTGGTGAGAGCAACATCTCTGCCTTTTTCTTGGTCTTGTGGGGGAAAGTTTGAGTCTTTCATCATGAAGTATGAGGTTCGCTCTAGGATTTTCATAGATACCTTTTATTAGGTTAAGGAAGCTCCCTTCTATTTATTATTTGCTAGAGTTTTTCATCATGCATGGATATGGAATTTTATTAATGCTTTTTCTGCATGTATTGATATGAACATATGTCTTTTTCTCTTTTATTTTGTTTACACAGTGAATTACTTTGATCCTAAATATCAAACTAACTTTGCAATCTTTGGGTAAACCCCACTTGGTCACAACATATCATTTTTATAAATTGTTGAGTTAGATTTGCCAATATTTTGTTTAGGACTTTTACAACTATGTTCATGAGGATTACTGGTCTGTACTTTTCTTATAATGTCTGTCTGGTTTTGGTATCAAGGTTATGATGGCCTTGTAAACTGAATTGGAAAATGCTCCATCTTTGCTATTTCCTGAAACACTTTGTGTAGAATTGGTATTATTTCTACCTTAAATATTTGATATAATTTGACAATAAAGTCATCTGAAATGACAATTTTTCTTATGGGAAGGTTTTAAATAGATACAGGGCTATTCAGATTTTCTACTTCATCTTTTGTTGCTTTTGATAATTTATGTCTATCAAGGAATTTGTGTATTTCATATAAGTTGTTGAACTTATTGACAAAGTTGTTCAAAATATTCTTTTACTACCCTTAACACTGCTAGAATCTGAACAGATTTTCTCTCCTTTTTTCTTTATGAAAGTCTAGCCAGGAGTTTATCAATAAAATTCTATAGTATTTCCAAAGAACTAGCTTTTTGGTTTCATTAATTTTTCTCCACTGTCAGTTTTTTTTTCCATTGATTTCTGTCCTAAAACTTAGTATTTTCTTACTTCTACTTACTTTGGATTAAATTTTCTCTTCTTCTTATAGCTTCTTAAGGTAATTGATTTTAGCTCTTTCCTTTAAAAAAAAAAATATAGTCATTAAAGCTATATATTTCCTTCTAAGATCTTCTTTCAATGCATCCACACCTTTTAGTATATATGTTTTCATTATTATTTGGTTTAACTACTTTCTACTTTTTTTGACTCATGGGCTGTTTAGAATCATGATTTTAAATTTCCAAATATTAAGTGCTTTTCCAGATATCTTTTTGTTACCGATTTTTAATTTAATTCTGTTGTCATCAGAGAATATATCCTATATGCTTTGAATCATTCCAAATTTATTGAGACTTGTTTTATAGGCCATGATATGGATTATCTTGGTGCTCGTTCTTTGTGTACTGAAAAAGAATGTCTTTCGCTTTTGTTGGGTGTAGTGTTATATAAATGTCAATTTAATCAAGTCAGTTGCTAGTGTTTTTCAAGTATTCTAAATTTTTACTGATTATCTGTCTACTTATTCTATTAATTACTGAGTGGAGTGTCAAGTCTCCAGATATGATTGCAGCTTTGTCTATTTATCTTTTACTGTTGTGTTTTTGCTTCATATATTTTGAAGCTTTGAAATTAGTGCATAGACATTTAGGATTATGTCTTCTTGATGAATTGACCCTTTTATTATTATGAAATATCTCTCTTGATTCCTGGTAATATTGTTCATCTCAAAGTCTACTTCACCTAACATTAATATAGTCGCTCAAGCTTTATCGTTATTAGTTATCGTTATCATATTGTATCTTTTCATATTCTTTTACTTTTAAGCTATTGATATCCTTACATTAAAATTTATTTATTGCAGGCAAAATACAGTTGGATATTACTTTTTTCTTTTTAAGCTCGGTATGGCAATCTTTGCCCTGTAATTGGAGGGATTACATCAATTATATTACATATAATTACCAGTATTATTTGGCTTAGGTCTACCATCTTGCTGTTTATTTACTGTTTGTCCCACCCATTCATTGTTCCTCTTTTCCAGTCTGCTTTTATGCTGAAAAATTTCCCCAACTTTATTGAAGTATAATTGACAAATAAATTGTAAGATGTTTGTAACTATACAATGGGATGATTTGATATACAAATACATTGTGAAAGGATTCCCCCCTTTGAGTTAATTAACATATTTACCTTTTTTTGAAGAGGATGAGAACACTTAAGTTATACGCTCAGCAAATTTCAATTATTTGATATAGTATTATCAACCACAGCCACCATGTTACACATTGAATCCTTAGACTTTATTCACTTTATAACTAAAAGTTTGTTCCCTTTTACCAGCCTGTCCTTTGTTTGTTGTTTTATTGTTTCTGGTTTGTATTATTTCTGATTATAAGTCTGCAGTATTCTTATCTTTGCTTCATTAAATTTAATGTGTCCTTTGCTTTATAAAATTTGTCTTTTAAAACTGATTTTTAGGATTTCATTATAATGTGCTTTGGTGTGGTTTTCTTTATGTTTATCCTGCTTGGGAGTCATTGAGAGTCTTGCATCTGTAGGCTTACCACTTTAATAAAATTTGGAAAAAAATTTAGCTATCATTTCTTCAAAAAAATTTTTTTGTACATACCCTCTTCCTGACATTCCTTTTACTTTTATATTAGGCAGTTTGATAGTGTCTTATAAGGCATCGATTCCTCTATTTTCAGTCTTTTTGTTGTTGTTTTGTGATCCACTATGGATAGTTTATATTGCTGTGTCTTAATATTTTCCTAATATTTCCTTGTGCAGTGTTTCACTATGATTAAACCCCATTCAATAAATTTTTTTATTTCTGATATTATGTTTTCCAGCTTTAGAAGCTTAATTTGCTTAACTTTTATATCTTCTCTCCCTCCTCTCTATGTTCATGCTTTCCTTTATATCTATGAGCATATTTACCACATTTTTTTTTTGAAATCTCTGACTACTAATTACATCATCTCTGTAATTTATAGCTACTCCTATTGACTGAATATGTCTCCTGGTTTGGGTCACCTTTTCCTGCATCTTTGAATACCTGGTAATTTTTTATTGGATGCTAGATATTGTGAGTGTTACACTATTGAATGTCTAGATTTTGTTGTTTTCCTTTAAAGAGTAAGCAAGTTTGATTTGGCAGATCGTTAAATTGCTTGTAGATTACATTAGAGGCTTATTCAAAAATTTTTAAATTTTGACTTATTTTTAGATTTACAAAAAAGTTTCAAGAATACTACAAGGAATTCATTGATACTCTTCACCTAGATTATACAATTTTTATAGTTTTACTACATTTGCTTCATTTATTTATCTCTTGTTTTCTGAACCCATTTAAGAGTAAGTTGTAGAGATGATGTCTCTTTATTCCTAAATACTTCAGAATATATTTTCTAAAAATAAGGAACTCTGTTACATCACTCCATAAAATCAACCTCAGAAAATTAACAGTATAATTAATTAACATTTAATTAACATTAAAGTCTATACAAACTTTAGTATAGACTTTATTGAGATTTTACAACTTGTCGCATTTATGTTCTCCATAGCAAATGAAAACCGAAATAGCATATGTTACATTCAATTGTCATATCTCTTTAGACCTCTTTAATCTGGGACAGATCTTGAGTCTTTATATTTCACGACACTGGAGGTTATTTTTCAAACTTAGTTCAATTTTGTTTAATGTTTTCTTATGGTTACGTTTAGGTCATTCACCTTTGGCAGAGATATCACAGAAATGATGCTGAGTTCTCAATACCGAGGCTGAGTACTCAATATCAGGAGGCAGATGGTAAGTCTCATTACTGACCATGTTAAGTCTGATAATTTGCTTAAGGTGTGATATCTCTCATGTTTTTTTACTGTAAATTTACTCTTCAAACCATTGTAACTAATAAATATCTAGTAGGTAAATAATTTGAGCCTATGTCAATATTCTTTTCTCAATTTTACCCCCTAGTTTTAGCACCATTGATGATTCTTTCTTGAATCAACAGAAATTATAATATTTTGCCAAATGGTGATTTTCTTATTCTATCTTTTTTTTTTTTTTAACGCCTATAGCACCTGGTATTCCTAGGTGGTCTCCCATCCAAGTACTAACCAGGCCCGACCCTGCTCGGCTTCTGGGATCAGATGAGATTGGGCACGTTCAGGGTGGCATGGCCATAGACCTTATTCTATCATTTTGAAGCAGGACAGGGCAAATTTCCCCAAGTTGGTGGAGGGAAACCAAGCCCTGTACCAAGAGAAGTGAGTCCTTTGGTGGAGAGTGTAGAAATAATTCAATACACACGCCAAAGTTAGAGTCGAGAGGAAAGTTTATTAGAAAAGGGGTAACAACCTACGGACAGAGTGTAGTCTCCTCTCAGAGGCAGAGAGTGAGAGAGACAGTGAGAGGGACAGAGTAAAAGAGAAAGACAGAGGGACAGTGAGAGGGACAGTGAGAGAGACAGTGAGAGGAGCCAAGAGTGACTTGGAAAGGCAGTGGGAGAGAGAGACAGAGAGTAAAGGCACAGCGAGGGACCCTGAGTGTTCCAGGAATTCAGTTTATATGTCATTCTTAGTTCCCATTTCCTTTGATATGGACATATAGTGAGGAAAGAGAAGGGTATGTAATGTGAAAGGTAAGAATATGTAGTGTGAAAGGCCTGCTGGCAGTTCCCAGCCTTTAATCCATAGATTCCAGCATGGTTTTAGCCATAGGGATGACTCTCTTGGTTCCTGTTTTCCCTTTCACAGGTGTGAGGAATGGATTGTTGGTAATCCCAGTAGTAATCTTCCTTTGTTATGAAGGTGTCTTCCTGGCCTGGCTGCAGGGCTAATCAGCATATTGCAGTCTCTGAATGTAGCTTGACTACCATTTTTAATTTTCTTGCCTCCTCCCTACATTAATTTCTTCCCCATTTATTAGCTGGCTCTTTACTGGTAGGAAGAATGTTTTCCTTCTTCCTTCCTTTCCTCCTTCTCTATTTCTTTCTTTCCTTCTTTTCTTTCATTTGTCTTTTCTCCCTCCTCCTTCCTCTTCCTTCTTCCTTCCTTCCTTCCTTCCTTCCTTCTCCTCCTTCTTCCTTCCTTCCTTCTTCCTTCCTTCCTTCCTTCCTTCCTTCCTTCCTTACCTTTCTCCCTAATATTTGTATTTTCTAAGGTATTTGTACAAACAATATAGCTGTAATAAGTATGAGAACTGAAAAATGAACAAAAAGCTAGAATCTGAGCCTTTTGACAAATCGACTGTTTCCGTTAAGATTTCTCATTTAATTGATACAATGACAATTGAAAGAATATTAAGTCAACAGTTTTGAGTTTCAACTGTACATATTTATTGTGCTAAGCACTTTAGGAAATGTAAAAGTGTCCTTGTAAATTTTAGAATTTTTGAGTTTTTTTCTTCTTTACTTTTTAATTCTTTATATATTTTTACCCAGTTATCCATTCTCCCTTTTACTCTGTCAAGCAAGAGAGCATGTCTCTGCTTTTCTCTAAGGCTGATTCTTCCATCTTTGCCCATAACCCTTTCATGTCTCATGGAATCTCGTAAGTAGATAGGATTGCATAGGGATTAAGACCACACAGTTTTTGGGACTAGATGGACTTTCGAATTTGAATACAAAGGCTTTCAATTATAGATTTTTGATCTCAGGCAAGTTAAGTCACCTCTCCAGTCTTTGGACTCTCATTTGTAAAATGGGCATAATATCAGTACTCATCTCATAGAATTGTTATGAGGATTATGGGAAACCACATGTGATTATTTGCACAATACCTAGCACACAGTAAGTGCCCAATAAATGTCACCTTTAATTATTATTATCTGAAAGTCATCTCCTTGCTCCTAATAATAGCCTGGAAAGTCCTAAAATATTATTCTAAGCAGTCAGATGAATGGATAATAAACATCATGAAAACTGCTTAACTGCTGTGTGAATGGATCTGGTCAAGAATCCTCCCTGGACTGTGAGGCTTTCTATTATGCTCTTTAAATAGGTATTAGAAGATTGAATGGCTATTGAAGTATATCATGCCAATTCTGTCTCTTTCACCTAAGTGATTAGTCTTTTTTACACTTAATTTGAGACAATGCCAGGAACTCTTTCCTCTAGTTCCAAAATAACACTGTTTTCTTCTATTTAAAGGAAGAGAATGCCTCTTCCTCCTTCCCATTGTGGTGATGCAAGGAAACTTAACGTGTCACAATAACAGTAATAGCCACCATCACGAAGGCTTTTAAAAACCCTTTAAAAAAGCCCATACCACACCCCAGAATCATTGGGAGAGGAACCTACATTCTCAAACCTGGTTGCACATGGGAATCACTTGGGGAACTTTCAAAAATACTGATGTATGATTTTATTGGCTCTGGTGTGATGTGGGCAAGGGATTTTTTTAAAGTTCTCAGGTGGTTCTGATGTCCAGCCAGGCTCAAGAATGGCTCCTTTACATACAGTATCTCCTCCTTGAGAGAAGCGCCTCTTCGGACTCAACAGAGCCTCACTAGTGAGAGAGGAAAGCGGCCTGCTGCCTCATGGAGCTTGATTTTCAGAGGCAGAGTTTGAACTGATATGCTTCTTTGACTAATCCTATCATGCCTCTCATCTCAACACTGAGGTTTTCTTCAATCTCTGATGGAAGCATCAGCTCCCAGCCATCCCATTCTCATACGGCTCAAACTGACCAGTATCCATGCTTTCTTTTCCTTATTGTGCCCTCTGAACTCTGACATATGATCAGCTTCAAACCTTTTATTCTGACTGGAAATTTCCCTTCTTCCTGTCCTTGCCCTAGTGGAGACTTGGCTCACTCCCTTGCAGCCCTCTTGAGTGGAGACTTTTTCTTTCTTAAGTCTCACATGCTCCGTGCTCTTCAGGCTGAGCACACGGAGTAGGTGTCATCCTTGCTCTGCATTTCTACTTTAATTCCTATAATTTTCTCCTTCAAAATATCAGTATGTTTGAAGTTTGGCCAACTGGCTATATCAGCCACCAACCCCTCGAATTTTATTCATTTGCACGCCCACCTCCTAGGCACTCTCTTCATGCCCCGAAGGTCTTAGCTTAGGGCTCACCACTGTGTGTTTTTTCATGCTGCTACTCTCACTGCTTCCCGTGACCTCGGCAACTATGTGGATGACTCATGCAGTGCCCTGGGCTCTTAGTCCCTGAGTTTCTCACTTCTCACAACTTTTATTCCCTTCCACTTCAAGTTGTCATCCAATAATTCCACCAGTCTTGAAATCTAGATTTTAAATATTTTTCTTCCTGTTCTTCTGGATGATAGGCTCTGGAATAACCAACTGTTGCGAACAAGAAAAGCAGTTACTGAAGTAAGACTATTGAGTGTGTTTGTGTCCTTCCACGAGGCCAGGTTTATGGAGTGGAACCTTCTCGGATAAACCAATCAGGTATCCATGCAGATTGACACATAGCACACAGAGAGAGGGAATGTACAGAGTCTTACGTGACAGAGCGAAGGGATAAAAGTCCTTAGTGTCTCCAAAGCGAGCTCTGTGGACTGGCGGCGTGGAAAGCTGTTCATTGGTCCCAAGCCAGTGGCTATGACAGGTCAGAAGGTCGGAATCTTCTGTCTGTGACGCTATCGGTTAGGCCTGAGCATCGTCTCTCTCAGGTGTTCAGTCTACATGGACCTTACAAGGTGGGATCCTCATGCTTATCAGCTCCTGAAGATGGGACTGATGATTCTGTGGGTTTGGGTGGTCAGGTTACACCCTAAGGGCGTTCCCATTATGTGCCAGTTGACATTACTGGCAGTTGTCATGGCTCCCATGGAGTCCATTTTGTAAAGACCAACAAGTCCTCCTTTCTTTATGCTCAATACACCAATGCAATAGTTTTCCAACATCCCTGGGCCCTTCAAACTTAGAATCCATGACTTTGTCACTATTCATGTCTTTTTTTCCTTTTCCTCCTTACATGGCTTACATTTTATGGCCTGCGATTACTATTCTGCTCTGCTGTAATTGACTGTCCAGGCTCCCAGCGTGAGTGTGCTCCATCTGCCATCGTTTTACCGCCTTTCCCCAGCCCTTCTGACTTGTAACTTATGGCTTATTTATACTTTATTGAAGGAAGCCATAATCTCCCCACCAACAAATCTAGAAATCCATTTGGAACTTTGCCTGTCTTCACTTCCCTCCCATTAAGAGGTGAGATGTGTCCCCACTTCTATTAAAGGCCAACCTCTCTCCTTGTGCTCTGGATCCCATCTCCTCAGTTTCTTGAGACCTCGTGGTTTCGGCAAGTCTTATTACTTCTTTCCTGCATCATCAGTCTGTCCTGCTCTATAGGATCATTTTCATTAACTTATAGGTATTTATTAACATGACCATTAAAACCACCAACAATCTTCCTTAGTTTTACATCCTTCTTCAGCTCATACCTCAATTTCTCTTCTTTCTTTTCCAGAAAATCTTCTTAAACCCATATTCTATCCTTGGTTCCACTTGCTCTTCAACTTTCTCCAGTCTAGCTTTAGTCCCCAGCCACACCCCTGGAAAGACTCAAGTCAGTAGAACGTTTCCTGTCCTAATCTTATGCAACACTCAACAACATTTGATTCAACTGACTACTTCCTCCTCCTTGAAACACTGTCTTGTAGATGTCCTCCAATATGAAACCATCTTATGTTTTCTTTGTGATTAGATTGGAGTTCATTTTGGGGGGAAGAATACCATAGAGGTGAAGTGCCCTATTAAGCCCTTCATATCAGGAGGTATATGACATCACAAGAGATGTTCACCTTTATCATTTGGTTAAGTTAGTGTTTGCCAGGTTCTGCCACTGTAAAATTACTGTTTTTCCTTTTCCATACTGTTCTTTGGACATGAGTTACTAATTCTAGTGCAACCTCAGCCTGTGAAGGGACGGTAGTTATTAAGTTCCACTAAGGAAAATATTTTTTATCCCAATTTTCAGATAAATAAATTGAGGGTCAGAGTGGATAAGTGAATTTCCTAAGGCCACACGTAGATATATGACTAATGATGTCAGATAATTACCTAGGTAAGCTCCAGGTGAATGCAGATATATGCTCTTAGCAAGACACTTAACCATTTCTGCAAGCTAGAGTGTAGGACTATAAAAATAAAAAAGGGATCCCAAACAACATTTGTCATTGTCATCTAACCACATACCTCTGGTTCAAAGAAGAGAAGGTTTAAGAAAAGCATCTTCCAACATGTTCTGTAGCTTTAATCTGGCTTTCAGATGAGTTTCATTTGGCCCACATGGTATTTAAAATTATCTTCTGACTTGCTTGTCAACTTTGAAAAACTGGAAAATTTCACCTACAAGTCCAGATTTCATGTGTCTCTTGGAAATTAGAAAACTCTGGACCTTCACTTATCTATAACAACAGTCATGTAGAGCCAAGTCACTGCTGGTCCCCTTGGATGAGTCATACTTTGGTTCCCCCCAGTCCTACGAACCTTCCTGGTGTGACTTTTGGCTTTTGTGGCTATTTGTGCCCAACATTCATACTGATCAGATTGCTGTCTCCAGTTGTTTGAGGGGTCACCTAGTTAGGAGGGGAGCTGACGTAGGCTCTGGAGCCCCCTGAGAATGGAACCAGTATCAACAACCCAAGTCGTAGGAGACAGGCTCTAGCAAATGTGTGGCAGCAAATGTAAGTCTACAGCTGTTTGCAACCTGGCAGTGCAACAGATTACCTCAAATATGGTGACCGTCTCTCCAACTGAGGTGTTTAAGGAGAGGAAGAAGGTCATGAATCAGGCTATCAAAAGCAACAGGATATGTGCCCCAGAGAAAGCCTAGAGCTAGCACGTTGGAAGAAGCACTCCCAACTTAAACATTATGCAACCCCATTTTCCTGAAGAATTAATAAACTTAATGAAATGGCGATTCTACTTATAAAGGAGTAATTATACCTTATAACTGATTATATACAGAAGACCACATTAAAGCTCCCAATTTAAAAAAAATATGGGAAGCAAAAACTAAAGTGAACTGATTCAAGTATATAACCTCCAAGGATGGTGAGAAACAGGGCAGAGATGTAGGGAGAAAATTGGGTCATGGGAGAAGGTAACTTGTGTTTTTTTTTCACATAGAGAGGGCTGTGAGCCATGATGGAATGATCTAGTTATATGACTAGTGTGCTTATTGCTAAGAAAACTGCATGCCTGGATTGTTCTGATTGAACAGTCTTGGCTTTCTTGTAATAAAAGGAAAGCCAGGTGTTATATAAATTTCTGCAACCTCATCTTAACACAGCTTGCTAAAGATGGTGTTTCAATCTTTTTCATTGGGAGTAGGGTCTTATGTCGACTAATAGTAGTGTGGCTTTTGGTTTAGGTAGTTGAATACTTGAGAGCTAGCTGTCTAGTTTGTGACCATCTGAGCTTGTTTCATATTCGCCTTGAGTTGCAGGGTCAGCTTTGGCTGCCTTGCTGATGTTACACATATTTATATTGTTACAGAAAGTCAAGTCGTTTGTTATAAAGCTGTTTATGTTTACAGATGTGAAGATTTGCTTGTGGAAGCGTTTTGCCTCTGATTTTTTTAATCTATGATGAGGCCTTGGAAAACTCAATTGGAAATTGTTTTGGGACATCGTGTTAGCAAATCAAGACAGGTAAAGCATCCTGTTCATCAGGTTAGTTTATTACTCTAATGGTGATACAGACATTAATCTCCTCGGTGTGAGCGATGTTTGAGATGAGCAAGAAATGCTTGTAGCAGCTAATTATATTTCCCTGTTTTAATTACCATGTTAAGTGACAGTTTTGTTCACACCTTGTTGTTTTTGTTAAGGAGAAAGGAAAAGGACAATTTTGTGCCATTCTCTGAAAATTTAGAACAGGAATCTTGGCTCTTGTTCTTAACAGATTTTAGATCGAAATAAGAAAAGGAGAGAATGATTCCACTTGTGCTTGGTAGCTTAATGGAAAAAGAAATTAATGACTTTCATCTTATTTTGGCTCAAACGCCTACCTGAGATATGATTCGAAATGAATTCCCTATTCTCGACTCCTTTTGTCGAAGACCTGGAGATTTATCGATATCTCTAGCGACAAAGAGCGTCGCTCAGTACAACCTGACACAGGTGCTGCTTTCTCCAGAGAACTATCACGTGTCTTCTTAGCTTCTATAGATTTAAACAGGATTTATACTTCATAAACCCAAGTGTGTTTCCAAATCCTCTTGTTATTGTAAGGAACAACAACAGAGAAGCCGTACCCTCAGTAAGCCAGTCTTGTTTTCTAAACCTCTAAGGAAAGATTTGTACTTTCCCCAGTCTGAGCATTAGAAGAAATAAACCTATTTTGGCCAGCACCCCTCCCAGCAAGCAGGATCTGAGAACAGGCCCTGGGGCCCTGTAACTTTTCAGGCATTGCTGCGAAGGCCTCGGCAGAGATGCCAGAGTGAATTTGTCACTACCTCTTCTTTTTTAAAATCAGCGGCAACTTATGTTTATGTTTGTCTTTCTGGGACGTTGGTGTGTCATGCTGTTATCCAGTCAGAGACATTTTTACTATTTCCGTATGGGATTTATAACCACAGCGTTTATTTCCCTGCTGACGTTTAGAGTTCCATTTTAGAATTATGTCCACCTGACTCTTCAGGAAATTTCCTCTGAAGAGGTTGTATTTTAAGCCAGAAATGGCCAAGCCTGTCCAGAATCCATGGCTCATCTGCTAATTCCTATGCAGTGGAAGAAAGACTCTTTAAGTTAAATTGATTTTGCTCTTTCAGAGTTAACTCTACCTTCTATGTTTCATTTTTGTTAGTTTTTCTCACTTAGCATCCCTTTCCATTGCCTGCATATTAATATGTAGTCGATGCAGAAAATGTGGCACTTGAACATTGCACAAGCTTATCATATGTGTGATGCCCGTGGGCGTGCACCTTGTGTGCAGATACCATTGGAGGTTATTAAGAAAGATGCATAGTGGTAAGGGAAGCAGGTATGGGATGGAGACAAGACAGACTTGGGTTAAGCTCCAGCTCTTCCAACTACTAATTTTATTCATTAATTCTCCACCTTCAAAACTCGTAGGGGACTACTTGAAATAGTACGTATAAACGATAGAGGAATGGTAATATAACGTAATAGTACATGTTAGTTTATTTCTGACTAAGAGCTTGGTAAATAGATTCAGAGTAAATAGATTCCTTGGTAAATAGATTCAGAGTCCATGTGAATATTATATATGTAGCTTGGTGTTCAATTATTTAATAGTCTCACATCTGAGAAGCACCAACATCCTTTTAAAATTGTATTCCTTATTTGATCACAATCCTACCTCTTCCAAGATGAGCCTGGATATAAAAGTTTAAAATACTTTTGACCAACATATATGGCTATTGCCATACTTGGGTGACAAAAGACTCCATGAAAAGTTCTGTACTATACCAAGGTACTTTGATCCTATTCAAAATATTAAGGTCTAAGTTTAAGCTATTTCAAAGATCTGATAATTTCCACTTTTATTGCCAACACAGAAATGGCTCTTTATGGAGCCCCTGGCCCCAGCTGGAACATTTCTGCTGCTGTTCGCAGGAAGAGCACGTTCTTTTATGCTCGGCGTAGGTGGTCACTGATTCCATCAAGGGACCACCCTCTCATGTAGATGACAGAAAATGCACTGGCTGCTAATGAGTTACAGCTCTGTGGCCAGTGGCAAATGTGTCCAGCCATCACAGGACGATCATGAGAAGGCAAATTCTTTCATCCTCCAGGGCCTTGATGCTGCCTTCAGGTTTTGCCTAGGAGGCTGATGGTTGGGCCAGCACCTGGTAAGCAGATTTCCATGTCCAAGACTCAGAAATGACTCGATAAGCTGGTATGGCTGAGTATTATTCTTATGGAAAGGCGCAGCCACTGTTCTCTTCTTAGTAGCAAATTGGATTTGGGAAACCAGTTCAAGTCCCAAGAGGGCTGCTTGGTGCCTATAGAATCAGAGTAATGAGATTGAGAAGCTTTTAGCATTATTTTTTTTCCTTTTTAAAATTATACATGCTGTACATTTTCATTGCAGAAAGATCAGAGAACATGATATGCAATAAGAGGAACTAGGAGTCATACACACCACTTAGAGATAACTATTGTTAACATTTTGGTGTGTAGCCTTATGTACTTTTTAATGTATCCTTACTGAGACTTGCAGGCTCTAGGGCTTGAGAATAATTCATTCTTTTAGAAACTTAGAGCCCCATAAGAGCAATTGTTTTTCATATTTTATTTTGAGCATGGGCAAGAAGGAGAAAAACTTGTTTCTGTAAAACTAACACTTTTCCTAGATAAACGACTGGCTGGTTGGTTGACTGGATGAATGGATAGAAGAAAGGAGGGATGAATAGATTAATGGAATATTTGGAATGAAAATACCTTAAGTTAACCAATTCAGTGCATTTTGAAGTTAGATAGCTTTCTTTGGGTAGGCAGGATTTTGTCTGCTAGCATCCTGTCCCTGGGGGAAACTCCTCTCCCCCTACTTGATGTGATCTGGTTAATTGTCAAATATGCTTTGTGTCTAGTATCTCCAGATCTTCTAGACACAGGAGTGAGCATATGACCCAGTCTGAGCAAATCATTTTCTTAAAACCCCTTAAATACCATGATTGGTCCAGGAGGGCAAGAGATCCAAAGAGGGCTAACCAGAACTTTTTGCTGGAATTGATATATGAGCAGTAGGAGAAAAAGTCTCTTTGTACTGAGGTAGCTCAACGGGGAAAATGGGCAACTGGGGCAGCCTGATGCTTTCTCATTTGCCGTGGCAGAGAGCCTGTCTGAGAGGATAAACAAGCAGTGCAGAGATAGATGTCGGGAGCCAGGGCGAGGGAGGGAGAGGGGGAGGGAGAGAGGATGGTGAGAACATTCTTTCATCAATGAATTGACATTGTTTGAGTCTTTGGACCCAGCTACCCTTAAAATTCCAAGTAGTATTAGCCAACTTTCCTTTTTTTCAATTAATTAATTTTTTATTGAGGTAACATTGCTTAATATTATATGATTCATGTATGCAATATTATAGTTTGATATCTGTATACGCTATAGCTTGCTCACCACTGAAGGTTTAGCTTCCATCGTTCACCATATAATTGACTCACGTTACCTGTTTCACCCTCCCCCCCATCTCCCTTCCCCTCTGGTAACCACCAATCTGTTGTCTGTATCTATGAATAAACTTACCATTTTGTTTAAGGTAGTCGAAGTTGGTTTTGGTCAAATATAACCAAGAGTTATAACTACTTCCCCAGCAACTTGGGAACAGGGTCCCTGTCTCACTTTGTTTGTAAGCACACAGTGAGCACATGCCTGGCTGACTCACTATCATCTCTTCTTTCTTAGGCTCAGAGTGTAGCTTTTCTCCTTTTCATTTTGCTTTGAAAACTTCGGCTTCCAGCTATGCATTCACTGTGGTGATGACAGGCCAGTCCCTGGGAAGAAAGGAGCCCAAAATCCCTTTTGGAGATCAGCATAAGGTAGAACCTGTGAGTTCTCTGACAGTCGATGGGGTCAGGTGAGTAGGGCAGGCCCCATTTTGATGAATATGCCTATAAAATGGGATTCTGGGACTGACCTCCACTGAGCTCAAGCAACACAAAGATAATTGACCTTTGGAAACTGCTTTTGGCAGTCTTTTTATTATTTTTATAGGAAAGTCCTGCAAACCAATTATATCTCACAATGGGCCTTTTATGGTGCTATTAGTTTAATGCAGCTTTCAGAGAAATTAGTCCTCAGGGAGCCTGAAATTGTAAAAGAAAAAAAACAGCCCTCCATGGACTTATTTGACTTTTGGACTAGCAGGAAAGATGATTGGTAGCACTGCTATTCCCCATGGTGGCCTTAGCATTTTGAACCGTCTGACCAAGGTACCAAATTCTTATTTTGGGCCCTTGATGTCTACCCCAAGCAGAAAAAATAAAAATAAATTAAGAAAAAAACAAGACAGCTCTTTAAAGATTTCAGTCTACAAATCAAAGAGTGTTTCTTCCCGCCTCAATCTGGGGTTAAAGAAGAATGGGAGTGAGAAAATTAAAACAGCACTTCTGTTAAAAAGTCTGGGTTTTTCCAAATGTGAAATTACAGATGTCTGCCTCAGATCTTCATGTTGACTTCTGCAACTCTCGCCTTGGTCACAATTATTTGCAGAGGGACAGTTCTGAGGCCAGTGTCACAGGATCAGGTGGTAGATTTGTGCTGAAAGAGAGGAGGTACCATCTCAGTGAAATCACTTTGCTCTGGCCAAGGGATCAAGTGCATGGGGATCCTGCAAAGCAGAGTAGGGGTAAGTAGAGAAACTAGAAGGTGACAAGAGGACCAAGGACTTGCAGGTGCCCTTCCATTTTCTGGGATCTAATCCTCAGGTTGGTTGGCCCACTCATCCCTAGAACAGGGAAGGGATAGGGGCAGAGGGCGTGAGTGACTTGCCCACAGGAACTGCTTCCCCATCAGCCCAACCCTTACCTTTGACCCCTTCCCCAGATCTAACTGTCTCTGTGTCATGTGGTCAGTAGCCAGGCTGCACTGGGGAGCTCACAGTCCTTCTATCCCCCTATAGCTTGAGGACGTCTTCTGTGTTCTTACATTTTTTTCCCTCCCAATTATATTTGCCCTGGCTCTGACCTCGTCATACACCTGGGCACACCCAACCAAAGCTTTTTTCTGCAAGCACCTGAGACTGCCTTTGGGTTTCCCCTGGCTGCAGGGGGAGCTTGCTTAGCTTGAACAGAGGGAGGGCTGAAATGCTGGGACTTACTTCATGCGGGAGCAGCCCTCAACTATTCATGTGAAGGAGTTGATGGGCAAATACATTAGCTTCCTAGCACCTCAGAGTTGGGTGGGACAATTCTGAGGCATGTTGCACATCATTTCCCGGACTTCCTTGGTACAGTTGAGCCCTAATTTTCCTAAACGGTAAACTTCTTATTACGCTCGCTGTATTGCTTCCTTCTTCAGCTTGTCTCAGTTCCCCACTCCCCTACTACTGCTTCCCAGTCACCTCTCAGATAAACTACTCACACTCAGCCTTGTCTTGGAGCCTGCTTCTGCTGCTCTCAGCCTAAGCCAGACCTCACGCCTTGTTTTCTGTCTCTGCCCTGACTCTTTCATCTTGGATCTAAGATCCGACGTGGCTTGTCCTGTACTGCCATGAGCTCTTCTTGCTCTCTTCTTTATTGTGAATTTATATGACTTCTTGGGTCATAACTGTCTTGGGCTCCTCTGAACAATGACCTAGCTTGACCCCAGGACCCTCCCCTGGCCCATGTAGCTGGTATTTCTGCTGGTTTTGGCTCAATCTTGAGTGGAAAGAATGGAATCTCATTTTTAAGGGAGGAAGGGGAAAGAAAGAAAGAAAAAAAGAGAGAGAGGGATAGAGAGAGAGAGAGAGAGAAAGAGAGAAAGAGAGAAGGAAGGAAGGAAGGAAGAAGGAAGGAAGGAAGGAAGGAAGGAAGGAAGGAAGGAAGGAAGGAAGGAAGGAAGGAAGGAAGGAAAGGAAGGAAGGAAGGAAGGAAGGGAAGGAAGAAGGAAAGAGAAAGGAAAGGAAGAGAGAGGTTAGAAAGGAAAGAAAGAAAGAGAAAGAAAGAAAGAAGAAGAAAGAAGAAAGAAAGAAAGAGAAGGAGAGGAAGAAGAAGGAAGAAGAAAAGGAAGAAGAAGAAGAAGGAAAAGGAAAAGGAAGGAAGGAAGGAAAAAGGAAGGAAGAAAGAAAGAAAGAAAGAAAGAAAGAAAAAGAAAGAGAGACCCTGAAAGGACCATACCTTGGGCGTGAAACGTAGAGCTGCGTCTCTAGAGAGGTACCAGGGTCCACAGGGAGCTGTGTTCACCACCCACTGGGGCCACCCTGTGTTCTTTTCATTGGTTTTTGGTCCTAACATTTGAGACGGCCAACAGATTGGCTTTATTAGAAAGTGGGGCCAGGTCCCTCTTTTCTTTCCTCCCAACTGTTCCCTTTGGAAGCAGCGGTGTTTTGCTTACAAAGCAGATAGCTCTGGCTGCAACTGCTGCTTGTATGACATTGTGCAAGTTGTTTAATCTCACTATAGCTCAGTGTTCTCATCTGAAAAATGAGGCTCATCATGTAAACCTTATAGGACAGTTGCGAGGAGTAAATAAGAAGATGTGAAGGCATTTAGCAAAATGCCTGGCACGAGATAAAAGCTCAATCATTGCTAGCTGTTATTATTAACTTGGCATGTATTGCCTGGTTCTGTTCATTATCTTTTGCTGTTTTATATCCCTGAAGGCAGGAAGCACACAGTAGCATCTTTCTTCCTCTTGGTGTCTACAGCATGTGTATATAGTAAGTGCATAAAAAGATCCATGTGTGGGGTCCAGGTAGGGTAACATCCTAACTATCTAATCCTTGCTCTTTTTCTCTGGACCTTTCAAGTATGCTGAAGCTTTGTCCATTGCAGAATATTCCAGTTGCATAGAAGCCACCTGGTCTTGCAGGGTTGTTAAAATACCCTTCTAAGCCATGGGGCCACCCATCCTCCATTCCTAAGGATGCAGCCCCATTATGATAAAACCGTTTCCTTGGCAGCCTCTCTTTGTCATGCTTAAAACCTAAAGACAGTGCTGGGGCTGGTCCCCGGGGGAAAGGCCAGTGCTGCAGTCGGGTATTTCATGCTCTGAGGTGCAAAAGTATTTAAGCTGAACAAGTCACTTAAATAATGGCGTTATCTGCTGCTTCCCCTTCAATGTTCCAGACAGATAAAGATAAAATAGCCAAGGTAATCCTGGAGATGGAGTGTCTCTGGCAAACGATCTGAGCACAAAGACCATTTCCAGAGACAGATGGAGTGGAGGCTCCGGTAATTTTTCTCGAATCGTGTTTAAAGTGGCACAGTCTGAAAACCAATTCAGCAGGAGTGTGCTCGGAGGGTCCGGGGCCACCTGAACTTTGAAAACATTAAAGCCCAGCGAAGCTCACCGGTGACAAAGAAAGGAAGCTATTCCCCAAATAGACAGTGTCGGTGAGGGGAACTTGATGGTTACCCCCTGGGGAATTTACACAGCCCTGGGTGCCGAGTGCGGTGTGTAATTACTGGTGAGTCGGGCAGAGCGGCCATCTGGGCTTGGCGTGATTCCAGGGCCTGGGAAGAGATGGCGCAGATATAGGCGGGATCAGCTGAGTCCCCTGGGAGGCTTTCTCATTCATAATGTGGTCTGTTTGGCGACATAGAGGCAGTGGATTCTAGGAACTGTGGAGTTTGAATGTGCCGGCAGAGTCCTTGGGCCCAGTGCCAGCTCTGTGGTTGGGGAAGCAGTCGGGGACGTCCCTTGACTCAATCTCAACCTGCTAATGAAGGGAGGTAATGGGCTCTGAAGGTAAAATGACAACGTCTTATGGGACACTTTGCAGCCGCTGAAAACCATGTTGTAGAAAATTCTAATGACTTGGAGGAAGGTTCATGATAAATTGCTAAGGGAAAAATGCAATCTACAAAACAGAACGCGAGTAAGCTCTGGGGATTTGTTTACAAAATTACATATATGCACACATGCAAAGAAAAAAATGACTGAAAAGACAGATGAAATGTTATTTAAAATTTGTTTTTCAATCTTTAAATCTTTCTACATTTTCCAAATTTTCTACAATGGGAATGTATTTCTTTTGTAATGAACAAAAGATATTAAGATTATATCTTACATTCATATAATATTTGTAGTTTCCAACATTTTTTACATATATCCTTTTATTTGACCTTTATAACAGTTCTGTGAATTATATAGAAAAGTTATTTCCATTTCATAGATCAGGGAAGTAAGGTTCAGAGCAAATTAGGAGCTTGAATAATGCATTGCCTGGCTTATAAGTCACTGAGCCAGGGCTAGAGCCCAAATTTCGTGTAGTCTAATTTTAGTGTTCTTTCCACTGTATGTTGGGAGTTTTGAGACAAGCTCATGAACAGTATATGCCCGCTCATAATTTAGATCCTAACTCACATCACCTCCCTAGGAATGATTACCCTGATCCCCTAGATGAGACCAGGTTCCTTTGCTATGTGGTCTCAGAACTTAGTTAATTCTTTTCTGTGCTCTCATACAATAACTACTAGCTACCTGTGGCTATTTGAATTTGAAATGAAGATTATAAAAATCATATAAAATTAAACATTTGGTTCTTCAGTCACATCAGTCACATGCTAAGTGTACACTAACCATATATGGCTATGCTGGCTGCATCCATGTATATATCCATCATCACAGACAGATCCAGGCGGGGCTGTTCTGGATCGCTTATCTCCCTTTATGATTGATTACGCATTCATTTGTTCAGTTATTTTTGGATTCATGTCTGTTTCCTGCAAGAAATTGTGAAGTCCATGAGGGCAAGGGTCTGATTTGCTTCCTTCCGTATCCCCAATGTGTAGTCCACTCTTGACACATGGAATTTGCTCAATAAATACCTGTTGAATGCTTTCCACTGCTTTAGGACGAAGTCCACATGCCTTGGCATGGCTTCTCAGGTCCTCCATAAAGCAGTCTGGTCCCCCTCACCAGGCTCCCTCCAAATACTCTCTTCCTTGTTGCCAACCATCTTGTCGCCTCAAATCTACTCCTGTTTCTTGGATGTTCTACACCCTCTTACCACTGAGCCTCCACAGTGCTATTCTCTGTGACTAGAGCACCCTTCCCCTACCACGACTTCTCCTGGATGACTCTCATCCTTCATGTCTAAGAGTTAAAGAGTAAATGTTCCTCCAGGCAACCTTCTCTGTCTAGGTTAGATGCTCCTCCTATGTGCTCTCAAAGCACCCTGTACTCCCCCCAACCCCCACTTAGCCTACTGTAATGTAATGGTCTCTTAAGGTCTTTATCTCTCTACTTAGATTGTAAGCTCTGGAGAGTAGAGGCTGCATGTGTCTTTTATTCACCATCGTATCCCCTGGTGCCTAGATCAGTTGGTCAAAAAATGTTCATTGAGAACCCACTATATGCCAGGACCATGCTTGGCACTGGGCGTACGTTAGTGGATAAAAGAGATATGGTTCTGAGCTTGAGGGGCTTCCTCAGTCTTTAGAGCCTTGAATGAATAAAAGACAGTGGCTGTATCTGATGAGATTGTCCTGTCTTAGTAAGCTGATCCTGGAGCTATGAAAGCAAAGTCAGGGAGGGTATTGGAGGGGTCTCTGGGACAACTGGTCTCTAGTCTCTATACTCACTGGGGCAGTGATTTCCCTGGCAGGATGTAGGGGAGAATGGGTAGGGGTATCTCCCAGGGAACGTGTGTTTAAATGACTAGGGACGGGAATCTTTTGAGATTTTAAAACCTTACTCCCTCTGAGAACCACTGGGAGTGTTCCTGATAATAATAGCCATTGGTTATTGTGTATCCAGTGTGTGTCATTTAGAACACCACCAGCTCTAAATGCTTTACACACATCTTGTTAATCACCATACATCACGGTACAATTATCGTCCCCATTTTACAGATGAGGACACAGAACTGTAAAGCAACTTGTCCAAGGCCACCCATCTAATCATGAGTGGCAGAGCCAGAATTTGAAGCCAGGCAGCCAGTCTTCTGATATGTGCCCTTAATCTCTGAACTAAAGCCTGATGAGAGAGTGCTGCATGTCACAAGTGGGTTGGGGCAGAAACAAAAGAAGATTGAGAACCACTCAGGTGGATAGCTGGCTCAGTACTCAGAGATCCCCTCTACCCCAGAGGCTCGTGTTTTTGAGCTTACTCTGAAACCATTCAAGAATGTTCCCGAGCCGGTTAGAATCCAATGCCAGGTTTGGTGGTCCAGACTGTGTGTGAGATCAGAGTGGATCGAAGAACAAGGAGGGAAGGGTGGGCGATGAGGCAGGAGGACTTTGGCGGAGCTGGTTCAGAGCTTGGAAGTTAGGCACAAAATGAATTTCTCTACAATTCTGCAAAGAGCTTGAGCCAATGGTCATTAATTTTACATGGAGTTACTGAGCACCTACTGTTTTCTAGGCATTGTGCTCGGTGCCAAGTGCGTAATGTTTGCAGAATACATCCAATCCCTGCTTTCATGGAGACTGATGAGGGAAATAGACAGCAATCAGATAATTGAACAAATGAGCAAATAACCATGAAGGGAAATAAGCAATCTAAAGGAAAGGAATATGTTTCTTTGGGAAACATGTAAGGAATGGCTCTTGCTGGGCTGGCTGTGGGTCAGGGCGGGGAGGTCAGGGAAAGCCTCTCCAAAGTATCACAAGCTGAGATATGGTTGATGAGTTGGAATTCATCGCTTAAAGGGATGGCCAAAGGGTTCCAGGGAGAGAGTTCAGCGCATGGAAAAGTCTTGTGGCAGGAAGGATCTTTAGGAAGTCCGGGGGGTGAAAGAAGGCCTGCAAGGCTGGAGGCAGAGCACAGCAGGAGGGCAGCTCTGACTGAGCTGGACAGAAAGCCTGGGGCCAGACATGCGGGGCCTGAACGGATGGTGACCGCACATCTTAGTTTGGGGAGGACAGTCCTGGCTGGCTACTGTTTCCCGTTGTTAGGAATAGTGTCCCCTTTTCTTACCAACACTGTCTGGGTTTGAATGGCAGAATATAGGGTCACCCTCTTAGGCCTTATTAAGGATTTCATTCTTATCCTAAAATACGGAAAGTCACCATAGAGTTTTCAGCAGATGAGATCCACCCCAGACAGGATCAGATTCAAGTTTCTTAGATAAGTCTCTGGCTGCAGTGAGGAAAATGCGCGGGGGACCTGGGGGTCAAGCAAGCAGGCAACAAGCCCGTTAGGAGGCAAGTGCCACAGTGATGAAGGAGAAGTTGTCTTTCGTGACCAGTGGAAAGGACTACTCCCCACCCCTCCACCCTGCCAGAAATTTCCAGAACTCAGGTTTAAAGGAGGACTCTACTCTTCGTCCATGAGTTGGCTGGGTTTAGAACTCCCTGGTGTCTCATTGCCAGGGGACTTGGCGGCATACAGCCCCAGGATGATTGGGATCCCTCGTGGGATTTCCTGAAAGGTCAGGTACTTCATACCTGTTCTGAAAGAAAAATACACATAAGTCTCTCTAAATATCACCCATAGCCCAGCTAGCCCATGGCTGAGGGCTTCTCATGGGGGCCATCTGTCTAAGGTGCCGGCTGTAGGGATAGTGTGTTGTGCCAGGGCTGCTCGATGGAGATTGTGGGCAGGAGAGGTTCTGGTAGTGGGCACTCATTTTCTTGGAGCCTGTCTTAGATTTCATGTGAGGCATCGGAGTCTGCGTGGGGTGATCCAAAACCCACTCCTTCGTGGCTGAGCTCTTTCCTCAATTTCTCCCTGTCTCTGTCTCTCTCTCTTTCTCTCTGTCTCTTCCTCTCCCTCTTTCCCCCTTTCTCTTTTCTCTCCCCACCCCCACAAGCATTTACTTTGTTTTTTAAATCTGCGTTAAAGTTCTCTTATACTCCACCCTCTAGCCTATTAAAATTGCCTGGGCTTAGCAGCTTTTTAAAAAGCATCTCAAGTCTTTTTTCTTGCTTGGTGAAATGAAAACAAAATTATTCCAGTGGAACGCTTTACGTTAGGTGCAATCTAACAAAATGGCTTACAAAACTGAGGGCTCATTTGGAGGGGAGAGAGGGTGAGGGAGGATTAGCAGATAGAGCACACCCTAGTCAGGGCTGCGACAAAGAAGCCAAGGTCATGCATGGTAAATGCCTCAAGCAGCTGGGGTGGCATCAGCATAAGTCACAATATGAATTGATGACTCTTTTTAGTGTTTTTATTCCCAAATTCATTTATTCATTCATTCGTTCGTTCATTCATTCGTTCGTTCGTTCATTCGTTCGTTCATTCATTCGTTCATTCATTCATTCATTCTAGTCCCAAATTATGAAGCTTTTTAATCAGGTGCCTCTCTTCACCTCCTTTTTTTCTCTTCCACCTCATCCCTCCTGCTCTTAATTTTTTTTCCCCCTTTACTTCAATTTTTTGCTGTTTTCCTGGCCCCAGTCAGGGGCTCCACTTTCTCTGATGCCCACCCACTATGTATCTTTGGGTTGTAAATGAACCGTCACAGCAGGAAACAAAGTTTCTAGCTTTCTCCACATCAATGCTGGGGCTCCAGCTGCTGGGAGTTTTCAGCTCAGCCTACCTCTAATAGGACATGACTAGCTCACAACAATGACAGAGGCCCCTGGGGTGAGCTATCCCCAACCAAACTAGGTAGTTGCTGACTCTGAAGTTATGACAAAGTAGACCAAAGGGAGCCTCTGAGTCTCTCTCCTCCAGTGCTCCCAAGTCACAATAGGAACTGAAGTCCAGACAGGTGACATGGGGAATGATGAATTTATGCACTCCAGGTGCCAGACTCCCGATCCATTGCTCTTTTCCTATTGGAGAAGAAACTGAGTCTCGAGGACAAAACCATCCTGTCCAACTCTTGTGGCACAATTCTAAGGATTTCATAGAACCCTATAGGACCCTTGCTCTTTGTCTTCTTATAGGGCCGATGGAGGGTAAAGATTTGCCTTGGAAAGTAGCTAAGTATGTGTCTAGGGATATGTCGCAGATGACCACAGGGCCAGGCAAGAAATGTACATGAAGATAATGCCATAGGGAATGGCGAGGACTATGGCGAATTGAAGACTGCCAGACTCAGCTGAAGGAGGCACCTGCTACCAAGTGAAACCCTGAGGCAGTCAGATAAAAAATTCTTGTGGGACCTGAGTTCAAGCTATCCTTACGTGAATGGAGGATGGTCTCTGGTCTGCGCACATCAACTAGTCTGGGTGATTTGATAGGGGACAGGGTGGTGGAGGCAAAGAACATGAAGTGCCGAGATGAGCATCAGCCCTTTCTCTGGTGTTTCCTTGTCTGTCACTCGCCTTGAACAACTTTCCTCTAAAGGAAAAGAAATTCCCCAGAATGCTATGGAGTATCAATTTGAAGAGTAGGGGTGGGGCCGAGTTTAATGCTGGTGGAATGTTCTATCTGACTCAGACAGCAAGGGCTTAGGAGGGATGTTGTAGGACCTGACAGTCTCCCTATGTCTGCCTGAATTTTAAAAAAGTAGCTGCCCCATATTGAACGCTGACTATATACCAGTCATTATACATTAGATCATTTAATCCTCACAGTGACCATATGGGGTAGATGTTATCTAATTTAATTTTATGGATGAAGAAATTTGAGGCTCAAAGAAGTTAACTAACTTGTTCAAGGACACCTAGTAAGTGGCTTTCTCTATCACTATGCTTTCCTTTCCAGAGCATTACTCCCCGGAAAAACAAAACAAAACAAAACACGTGCATACGCACACGTACACACACCCACTCTATATACAGGTACATACAACTTTTAAGAGTTATTCTATTTTGGTTCCTAAGGCTCCTCAAAAGAAACCTACTTTCCTTTCTTGCATAGTTTTTCATTAGTGATAACTACCCTTGGATGAACTCACCTTTCCCATGAACTACAGTTTATTGGCTTGGCAAAGGTGTCAGCATGGGTTTGGCTGTGGCTTTATTCTCTCTCCCAGCACCCAGAAAAGAAGTATTGGTCCTGGGAAACAACCTCGCCTGTCTTTGTGGCAGCTAGAAAGCTGGCAGCCGGCGAGGAGCAAGCACAAAACAAGTCAGCTCCTTTTCACTTCTTCCTGTTCCCTTTGGGCCTAAGCCAGATTTTCTGCTCTCCCTCCTGTCCTTTCCCCCCATAAGAGAATGGGATGGGCCTGCCATCTCCTAGCACTTTGTCCCTTCTTCAGCTTCAGCCACAATCCCTGGCACAGGGTCAGGCGCTGGATGGGAGCTGCACGCCCACTGGCCTGAGTGTTTGACTATAGTCAGTATATGCCTGAAGCTCAGGAGAGAATACGTGTTCTATTTTTGTAAAAGAGGTACATTTTATTTTTTATTAAGCGAAATCAGTTTGTGTGAGAGATCGTGTGTTGGCTGGGAACAGACATCCCCTAGAGTTAAGGGGAAGACTATTCTAAGGCTCTGGGCCTGCTGGAATCCAAGTGAAATCTGGACCATTAGCCACAGGAAAGGTAGGAACCGGGCTACTCCCAGGACAAGAGCTGCCGCAGAATTTCCTGACCTGTCATTAGCGCTTCACCACTGCTGTGATTCAGCTAAACTCCACTTCTGATTGCTCCCATCTGTAGCCGAATCTCCACGTTTCCATTTTAAATTCCCCCACACGGCGAATCAAAAGCCATCACATGGGCAAGATGGCCATTATTGACTGAATTGGCTATAGATAGGGTACCCTAAAATGTTTTGTGTCCCCTATCATTTTACTACAATATTATTATTACAGATCAAATGCCCAGAAGGGGTGATTCATCCTTTTCATTGCTTGTCCCCAAATGCCACTGCTCTGTAGTTTTAAAATGAAAGAAATTTTAATTTAATTTTAAAAATCATAATATATACTTGCTGCTGCTGAAGCCAACTGAGTTCCCCTCCATGGGACAAAAAAAAGAAAAAAAAGAAGAAAAAAAAGGAAGATGAAGAACTTGGGAAGAAATCAGAGGCAGAAAGTCAGGTTTCCATCCTGTTGAGAAGAGGAGATATCAGGGTTTAGATCCAAACTCAGATCACAGACTGTCCAAATTTCTTTTGGAAAAAATGATGATAACAATGTAGAATGAAGAACATTTTGTGTGTGTGTGTGCAGCAAATCTCTGAAACTGGAATAATAATGTCCCTGTCACACAGGGCAGTGACTGGCACATAACAGATGCTCAGTAAATGATAATCGTGCTCATCAGCTCCTGAAGGCAAGGGTCACCATGTACCTATTACTAAGTGCAAACTAAAGTTGTTTATCTGAATAACCGGTAAGTGGCTTGCATGGATAGAATGGACTTGGTAAAAGAAGAACAGAGAGACAGCCTGGACTGGTGGGAAAAAAGCTGGAAAGGAATGACTATGGCAGCTTCTCAAAAACAGGAGTGATATGCTAAGAAAGAAGAAAAAATGGAATCATAAATGCTTAACTAAAACCAACAAAGACAGAAAAGGAATAGAAGACAAAATAGGATCAAAGAACAGGCACAACAAATAGAAAAGAGTGACGAGTGTGATAGATATTAATCTAACATATATTAATAATCACTTTGAATGTCAGTGGTCTAAATGCACCAATTAAAAGACAGAGATGGTCAGAGTGGATCAGAAAACAAGACCCGAATATATGTTGTCTACAAGGAAATCCAGTTTCAATATAAAGACACATTCAAATTAAAAATAAATTCATGGAGCATGATATACCACGCTAAGACTAATCCAAAGAAAGCTGGAGTAATTATATTGATCTCAGACAGAGCAGATTTCAAACTAAGAAAACTTATTAGAGTTAAAAAGAAAGGCACAGTGATAAAGAAGTCAATTCTCCAAGAAGATAAAACAATGCTCAATAGTTGCTTTATAGTTTAATAATAGAGAAGCCAATTACATGAGGCAAAACTATCAGAACTGTAAAGAGAAATAGATGAATCCACTATCACAGTTGGAGACTTCAACATCCTTCAATCCAGCAGGCAGAAAATCAGTAAGGACATAGTTGAGTTCAACAACATCAATCAACTGGATATAATTGACATCCATAGATTACTTCATCCAACACCAGTAGAATATACATTCTTTTCTAGCTCACATGGAACATTTACCAAGACAGATTACATTCTGGATCATAAAACACAATAAATTTAAAAGAATAGAAACTATACAATATCTGTTTTCAGACCACAATGGCATTAAACTAGACATCAATAACAGAAAGATAACTGGAAAATTTCAAAATACATGGAGATCAAATAACATACTTCTAATACATGAGTCAAAGAAGAAATCTTAAGAGAAACTAAGAAATATTTTGAACTTAATGAAAATGCAATCATAGCTTATTAAAATTTGTAGGATGCAGTGAAAGCAGTACTTAGAGGAAAATTTATAGCACTGAATGCATGTATTAGAAAAGAAGAAAAATCTAAAATCAACCATTTGTTTTTTTCACCTTGGGAAACCAAAAAGAAGAAATGCAAATTAAATCCAAAGCAGAAGAAAAGAATAAGAATTAGAGCAGAAATCAAAGAAATTGAAAACAGAAAAACAAGTGAAAATCAAGAAAACCAAAAGCTGGCTCTTTGAAAAGATCAATGAAGTTGATAAGCCTCTAGCCAAACTAATTAAGAAAAAAGAGGACACAAATTACTAAATCAGAAATGAAAGAAAGGACATCACTACAGATCCTACAGACATAAAAAGCTCCAAAATCAGAGCTTCCAAAGAGCTTTCTCAAAAATAGCCCTTTAAACAAAAATTTGAAGTCACAGAGAGCATCCCCTGGAGGCTATCAGGCTGCATTTTTCTGCCCCTTGGGGAGATGGGACAGGTGGGTGTGGTAATTGAGCAGGCTGGACAGGGTTCCATGGCAGGCTCAGGAGCAGTTCCAGGCTAGGGGGATCAGATTCTTCTGGGTATCTGCCTGCTCTCCTGGGAGCTTGGAGAAGGATTCTTGCTGAAGACACGCTGTCGGGAACCTTGGTTCCCTGGTCAGGAGGGGCTGCATAAACAAGAGTCAGGGGCTGAAGCCCAAGATTCAGTTTTATTTCAAGTAGGAGCCAAAGGAGCCAAGGGTGGCTTGATGGGGACGGGGCCAAGTCTAGCTTTACCGGCTCAGGGGTTTCTGCAACACAGAGCAGAGGTGAGGTGACAAAACCTCCTACTCTTGGTTAGCCCCCCATGCCTGATGAGTGTTGCCTTCTTACCTGGCACAGGGATTAGCATATCTCCTCAGGAGACAGCTACACTCAAATCCCAGCTCCATCTCAGATTATCTATATGACTTTGAGCATGTTCCTTTCTGGGTCTCAGTTTTCCTCATCTGTAAAATGAGAGCAATAACACAGGGCTGGGGGATGGGCAAATGCTTGACCAGTGTCAGCCACTATTATTAGACAGTAAAACTTACCTGAACAGAAACCATGTTTCTCTCCTCTTTTGGTCTCTCTAAAACAGCTTGTGGCTACAGTGGCTTACTGGACTGATGGGCTGAATGACATCCATATTTTCGCTTTCAAACCTAAAACATATTCACCCATTTCTGCTCCCTGGTGAGCTCATCTATCAAGCATCTGGTGTCATGGTGGAGAATACATGTCCTAAAGGTAGAATGCTTGGAATTTAATCCCAGTTAAGCTACTCATTAGCTGAATAACTTTAGGCATATTATTTAATCCCTTTTTGTATCAGTTCTCTCGCTGGTTAAAAAAAAGAATACTTTCAGCATTCTTGTCAGGAGTAAAGGAATCTGTACATAGAGGATATTGAGTAGGGTTCCTGGAACTTTGAGATCCTGCTCTTCCCCTCCAAAAATCCACAGCGAGTTGGGGCCTGAAGTGGCAGCTGGGAAGAAAGGGCCTTTTTTGTGAGCCTGCTTCCCTTATGATTATGCCCCACGGTCACTAGAAGGACCTGGCTACAGCCCAGACTCTAGGGAGAGGCCTGATGGGGAGACAGACAAAGCCGGGAGGGCAGAGAGTGTGTGAGCCACCCTTTGGGGGCCCAGTGGGTGTTTGCTTGGTCCTCCAGAATCCCATCCAGGTGTGAGGGGAGCACAGCTGGCTAATTAAGCTGAAAGCAGCATTAAGGAACCAGGGAGGAAATCAGACATCTGTTCCCCTCAGATCTTCAACTAGCTCCTTTGAGTTGCTTCTTTGTGAAAAAGGCTCCCCCTCATCCCAGCTGAAGGTCAGTGTGGGGGCCAGAGGAAAGGCAGTTAGCCGTAGCTGCAGTGAGCAGTTTTCTCCCTTCTCCCCTCTAGGTATGCTCTCAGGATGGGGCTTTTTACTTAATATCTACCTTTGGTGGAGCCATTTCCATTTCTATTTGGGAATAGAGCATAGATTTAATTTTTTTTCTTTTAATCCAGTGGATACAGTTTGCTGCATTTACCTCCCCCCCCGCCCCCGCTTCTTTTATTTGTTTATTTATTTATCAAGTAAGGAGAGCTACTTCCACTGCCCCCTCCAAGGCAGAATCAAGGCCATGATCTGCGTTATTGAGGGTAAGAAACAAAATGCTAACCAAACCCTATGTTTGGCCTGTGTACTTGCATAAGTCAGACACAACACCATTTGGCTCTTCTCAGGGACGAAGGATGCAAAAACCAAAAACCAAAAACATACATTCATTAACATTCAGTGTGTTCCCAGCCCCCTTCTGTCAGCCAGCTGGGGACAGAAAGAGGAGGAGGAGGGGAAAATGGTAACTGACATACATATTGAACACTTATTAAATACCATTCAGTGAGCAGTTATACATCTTCTTATTTGTATTATTGTTCACAAGAAAAGCTAATATTGATGGAGTGCTGATATGTACAAGGCATTGTTCTAAGTGTCACATGCTCAAACTCAGGTGTCTGACCCCAAGCCCATGTCATGATCACAGTGCTCTATGGTGTTTCCTATTTTATCTATTTCAAACTGGTTAGTTGTCATAGTTCTCATAATGACGGCTATTACTACCATCTTCATGTACAGACTAGGAAACTAAGAAAGGTCCAGGAGGTGGAGTAAATTAGGTAGCGGGTTAAGAATACTCTGACCGCGGGGCTCCGGCTGCTGTTGCTGGGGTATTATTGATTACTCACCAGAGTCTGAATTTGCATTAGTTCTGTCACTTGAGAGATGATGTTTGACTCTTATGTTCACTGTTGTGTTCCCAGTGCCTAAAACAGTTGCCTGGCAGGGTAACTACCTGTCAAATGGGTGCATTTCAGAGCCTTGTACTTTCTGCTGTTCTGCTCAACTTATCACCATTAGGCAGGGCTGTCTGGGCAGCCTCCAGACCTGCCTTTCACTGCCCACAGTGCATCTTTCAATTTGGAAGATATGCAAGGAAATAAGTGAAATAAAGGTATGCCAATGAAATAAAAACTCACCCAAGCTTTATGAATTTTAATCTTCAGAAATACTTGGAAGTCACTATAATCGAATGTTTCCACCAAGGTACAGAAGGTAAGTGAATACATTTACTAAATCTAAATCAGTTTTTCACAACTGATGGGCTTCTGTGATACCCTGAGTCACGCTAATTCAAAAGAAAGGTGCATTATATGGACGATAAACATTTTTTTCTCGGTGTAACCCAGTGTCCATCACACCCGATCTCTAAGTGAAGGGACAATTTTTGTTTATTTCAGGATTTTCTTATGCTCTGTTGGTGGCTGTTTGGACATTAGAGTGACCTGTTCCTTTCTGGGCCAGTCCAGTGCTGTTTTCTGGACAGCCATCTCTGTCTGCCTGCCAGGGTACCCTGAGTGCTCTCTGGAAAACCTGGGGAATAATTGAGGAGCATTTAGGCATTCTAGTACCCCCAGCTGCCATCTTGAATAGGTTGGTGCATCCGACACACTTAATTTACGCTTCTAGCTCAGTCGTGAGCTGGGTGAGCTTGGGCAAGTCATTAAGCCATTATTATTATTTATTATTATTATTATTATTACTTTAATTTGAGAAAGTAAAACTAACCCTTACAGTTGGTATATGAGGACAAAGTGAAAATATCTTCTGGTTTTCCCCTGACGTATCCTAACTCCAGATGACACCAATCATGTCCTAGGAGGTCTGGGAGTGCAGCCCTAATTTTAAAGCCTTCTGCTTTAAACATTTTAAACATTTCTGCAGCATTTGCATTGTATTTCATAATACGTCCATGCTTGTCTGATATCAAACGATGCTCTCTGCATCCCTGCGCCCCCCGCCCCGCCGCCATCTTTGGATAGAGAATTAATGTTCCAGGACTACGATGTTATTGTGCACACCCTGCAAAGCCCTGTGACTTGGCATCAGTTGTCTGTCACCACCATCCACCTTTTTTCCATTTCAAAGGTGTGAGTGTCTGAGAAAAGCACGAGCACCGTGCGTGGTGTTTGATAAACCCTCTTTAATGTTGCTTGGAAATGATCTCTGGAATAAAGGCTGAAGAGGTCAGCAGGTAAAGGGCTCTCTGGAGAACACCTGTTTGCCCTTCCACTGCCCCAGGACCTGCTGCCCTCTGCTTTTGTGTGGTTCCAGCCCCCCACTCCCTGGGGTCCAGGCACTTCCTGCTTACTGACTTTGTCAGCATTTCCCCCTTGGAGCTCAGACTGACTAATTAGCCTTCCTTGCCTGATGGCTGAAGCCACAGGGCACTGCCAGGCGAGCACTTTTTCACGTGGCATCTGCTAAGGAAAAGCAAGGCTGAGCCCTTAACTCTATCTTGTCAACTCAGCGGTCTATGGTTGGGTCTACATCGTATGGATACATACGGGCTCGCATGTAGGTGGGTGTGGGTATTTTCCCCTTTGGGCTTGTGGGACATGCAGTTAATTCTGCTCATGGAATTGATAGATTTTTCCCCTGGATGGTCAGGGCTGGTCAGAAGACTTGGGGAAGATTTAAGCCCAAAGTTTTCATCAATACTGAGGATAATTTAGGGGGAGAGTGATTCTGGGTAACTGAAACTGTTTACTTTCATTTTACCCTTAAATTTACTATTTGTTTATCATTTATTTATTTATTTTTACCATTTAACTTGGCCTTGTGGGTTGAAAGAAACCAGCGTCAGTCAAAAAAAAAAAAATCAGGTTGGGGATCAGATAGTTCTTTCTTCCTCTTTCATATACTTAATATAATTTTCCTCGGGTTAAAAGTGGGTCATGTGATCAATAATCTCTTACATTTTCCTAGCTGCGCCCCCTCCTCCTAATTCAGGATCTCAGTCTTTGCCAAAAGCCCCCCACGTTTTCTTGGGTGTATCCAGGGAATATTCACTGAGAGCACACAAGCCCGGTCAGCTGCTGCAGGTCTATGCAGGGCACTGCTGTCTCCAGGCCGACTGTGTAGTTCATGGCCATATCCACAGGGCACTACCCCTTCTCCCTGCCTCCACTGCCTTCTCCCACAGAGCACCACGGGCTCTCGCCATGAACACCTGCCCTCCCACTGAGGTGCAAAAGCACGAGGCCTGTAGCACAGTTGGAGGGAAGGGCTCTCTCCACTTTGTGCTTCCCCAAAGCAATCCTGCCTGCTGCTGCTGCCTTGAAGAATCGCCAGACATAGAATGCTGAATGAATCAAACCAAAGGGAACAAATTCCCCCTGGGACAGGAGTCAGCCCTCACCCTACTTGGGTCAAAGGCAGGATCCAGGCTTAGAGAGTCCAAGGGGAGCCAAGATTTGAAGAGCAGGCATCAGGTGGAGTTAGCTAGCTAGGGACTGGGCTTGTCTCTGGCTTCATTCTGAGTCCCTCCTTGACTCCTCTTGAGATCACAGAGGACCCTTCATGTCCACGTATGAAATGGAAAAAGTCAAGGTCACCTCTGCAGACCTCTGTGTCTGCGGGGAGTGCTGCCACACAATCCCAGACGTAGGTGTTGGGAGACAGAGACTGTGGCCAATTAAATGCACCGAGCATTTCCAACCTCTTGTCTTACCCTTGTGGAAACCCCCAGGGGGATTTCTCCTTCAGGTCTTTGTCTCAAACTCTGGCTACTCTCTGACCCAGGCACCTTCCCTGGCAGCTCAATACCTCCACCTGCCGCCCTCCTTTTTCTTACTTTCTCTGCTAATGATTTTTGTAGTAATGAAGTCTCCCCGCTCCCCGCCCCACCTGCTTCTCTAATTATATGACTCTGGGGTCAAATTTAGTAACCATCCAGCTATCTATCTATATACCACAGCTCTTCCTCCCAAAGTTATTCCATGTCCCCTTTATTTATTTATTTATTTATTTATTTATTTATTTATTTATTACCACTGCAGCAAACAAAATATGTCTTGGAGAAGATGATTATTTCCCTAACAAGAAGTCTCAGTACATGAAGAGACACTGCTGTCGAATGTGAATAATTCACAAAAAACATAGCTGGGGTCCTTGACCTTAAGATCAAGTGTTGGCAGCTCAGTTAATGCTCTTCTATAGTTATCTAAGATTCTGTGGGGTTTTCTTGCTATGAAAATGGAAGCTAATGATGATGCTGCCTGCAAGGAACAGCCCCTTCTTGTCAATAAATTGATCACGGAACTCCGTATCTCGATCAATTTATTAAGTCCTCCTTGAACATTTGTTGAACTCGGTACCGTTCTGTTTGCTCTAGGGAAGTGGCTGGGGGAGCTTTAAAAAAAAAAAATAGATGCTTGAGCCCCACCCTAGGATCTCTGGGCGTTCAAAGCTGTTCACTAGGCTAATAGGCAGCCGGGGCTGAGAACAGGGCTCCGGGAGAAAGCGAGGAGAGTGTGTGTTTCTCAGCCTCCACTAGCTTAGTAGTGTGTTCAGAGCAGCTGCTGGGCGCCTGCACAGTGCGGGGCCCTCTTGCAGCCTCATCCCACCTTCTTAGTTCTTTACTTTGGCTGGGTTTCTTAAATTCTAAGTAGAGATGCATATTCTGAAGCTCAGAATCAAAGTGACACAGCCAGGGAGTTGCAGGGCTAGCCTCCAACCTAAATCTTTTTGGCTCCCAAACCCACACCTTTTGCACCCTATCGAGCTATTTATGTCAGGAAAAGATACAAGGCCATGTATAATTAAATCCAAAATCTTTGATTCTGGTTCAGTAGACAGTTAGAAGAGAGAGGGGGGAAATGAGTTCGGAGAATTCAGCCACGATTTTGCTGAGGAAGTGAGATTAAAGTGGGACTTGACAGGTTCCTGTGATGAGTTTGGAAAGAATAAGCAGATAATGCTGCTTCTATTCCTGGGCAAAATGAGAACATTGCCCAGGTTTGACTTATACTTTCATTATAAACAGGTACGTGTTGGGTGGAAGAAGGTGGATGGAGTTGACAGTTCTCTTTCTAGGCTGGGCCTCCTGGAATTTGTGCTCCTCAAGGGGGTCATTTGCATCCTCAGCTTTGCAGGTTTAGAACTTCAGTTTTATCGATTGGCCGGGCTTCAAGGTACTGGGGAATGGATGTGCAGTGGCCCAATAGGACTCTGTTCCCAGGGGAATAAGACATGTAGCTGAGATACATGGAAATTTACAGCGGAAGACCTCTCAGAGTCACATGTGCCTGCAGGGGACATTACCTACTGGGCAGTGGGATAGGTGGTGGGTGGGGAGCAGTGCTTGAGAAAGCCCCCATCACTGTAGATCAGAATGTTGCCTGGGGAGCCCAGAAGAGAAGCAAAGGGGGTTGGATATTTACCAGGAACCTTGCCTCCTATTTATCCTGGAGCTACTTCTGCCTCATTCAGAAATGCTTGTCATTAGAATCAGACCACCCACTCATTCAGCTGGGCAGGGATCCCTCCAAACATTATTTCTTTTGTCTTTCTGTACTCCATACAATACATTATGACAACTTTCTCAAGGTAGATTGCAATTAATCAGATACAACTGATCTCATTGATTACAATTTTATCTCCTTGATGGGTCTTTATTTTTTGGTGTGATAAAATACACATAACAGAAAATTGACCATTTTAGCCATTTTTTAGTGTACAGTTCTACGGCCTTAAGTACATTCACATTGTTCTACAACCATGATCCTCATCCAGCTCCAGAACTTTTTAATCTTCCCAAATCGAAACTCTGTACCCATGCAACACTAACTGCTCATTTCCCCTCTTCCAGACCCTTACATCCTTGATGAGATTTGAGACACTCTAGAAAAGAACTCCTCAAGTATGTATAAATCTGACCTGGAATCATGTTTAAATAAAGGGTCCTAGACCTCCCCTTCATTGATTCTGATTCTGCAGGTCTGGAGGCCCAGATTTCTGTGATTCTGATGCAGCGGGTCCATGGATCTTAGGGCTCGAGGAGGATGTTTCCTAGATCCTGATACACCAACATACCCCAGCCTTGAAAGCTCACCTCCACCTAGAAGCCCTCCTTGACTAATGAGTAATGAAGTAATGCTTCCTGCATAATGGATTCAGAAGTGTGCGATTCCTTCCTCTTCTCTCCAGACACTTCTCATTCTCTCTGGACATGTGAGGAACACGAATTGCTGAGCCTATGAAATATTTATCCTGTCCTTTCTACCTCCTTTACAACCACTCTGCTGTAAGGCTTTATTCTTGATAGCCCCTTGAAGGCTGTAGTAAGGGCAGTTTAAAATGATATATGTGTATATTTCCATTAACTAAAAACCAGGACAATTCCGGAAAAATCTGGGCTCCGTGTGTGTGTGTGTGTGTGTGTGTGTGTAGGTGTTCATATTTATGTTTCTACTATGTTAAGTCAGTGGTTCTCAAAGTGTGGTCTCTGGGCCAGCAGTGCCAGTATCATCTGGGGACTCGTTAGAAGTGCAAGTTCCTGAGCCTCATGCCTGACCCACTGAAACTCTGGGGTAAGACTCAGTAATCTGTGTTTTAATAAATGATTCTGATGTACAACGACATGTGAGAACCACTGCTTTATATACATTGCCTAATTTAACTCCCACAAAAATGCTGAGAGAATCCCCAATAAAGAGGAGATAAGGAAACTTAGAAAGGTTAACGATAAAGAAGTTAATTAGGTCCCCTCAAAAAATCCCAATGCCAACTGATTTGAGGGTCCTTGGGATCCTGACAGATAGTGCTCTCGTACACGTCCTTGCTTTCCTAGCAGCTGTGGCCAACTTGCCCACCCCAGAGATGGACCCTTGGCTCTACTCTGCAGGAGGTGGCAGCTGAGGATCTGTTTGGGCAGTGTCATTACTCAGGGTGGGTGTGCTCCATGAGTGCCCTCCAGGATGAAGCGGGGTGCAGAGGGCCAGCTGTTGGCTCTGGGGGCTCTGGGACCATGCAAGGATTGACATTAGTGCCATTTGGTCTTGGCTGCTGCGTCCCATGACCTCAGGGAATGGCAGTGCTTGCTGCTTGTAAACCAGCTATTTATGGTGCCTCTGAACAAACGTGAAATCCCTCACTAGCTGTTTTTCTTTATCCTTTAAAGTTTGCTTTGTTGAGTGTGAAGTTTGTTATTGGAGAATCAACATGTCTTCCTGACAGCTCTGGCTCTGGCAGAGAGGCTGGCAGGCAGAGATTATTGTCTTGCATTTTTCTCCTGGTCCAGCCTGAGGTTCAGATGAGTGGTGGTAAATTCGTTCAACCAATATCAGGGTTATTGTCGCTTGTGCCAGGCAGGACTCTAGGTGGTGGAGATACAGCAGTGAGCAAACTCCCCTGCCCTCGTTGAGTTTACCTTCTAAAAGAGGCGGACAGAGATTTTTTTTTTTGTTTGTGATAGATGATATAAAAGTGAAAAAGAGTAGTATGGTCTCAGGTATCTATTGCCATTCCTAATACTCAATGGTTTAAAACAACACTGTTCCATTTGCTCATAATTCTACAACCAGGGCTGAACCCTGCAGGGTGTTAATCTTGCTGCTGGTCACCTGTGTGGCTGCATTTGGCTGGCAGATTGGCAGTGTCTGGGACCAGCCTTATCAGCCAGGCCTCCCTCTCTCTTCTTGTAGTCTCAGGGTCTCTCCTTCTCCAGGGGTCGTCTCCTTGTGGTCTGTCTAGGGGCGGGGGGGCCTCCAGGTTCCCACAATCAAAAAAGTGGAAGCTTCCAGGACTTCTTAAGGCACAGCATTGCTTTTGCCACATTCTATGGTTAAAACGAATCACTGGACCAGCTCAGATTCAATGGGATGATATTGTGTAGGTGTAAAGATTGGAGGCATGATGGATCAGGGACCCCTATTTAAAGGGCTATCCCAGATACACTAGTCTAGATGATGAGTAGACTGATGAGGTGGGGGCGGGGATGTTAGATGGGCTGTTGTCGGGGAAAGCCTCTCTGAAGAATTGACATTTGAGCCGAGCCCTGCCTGACAGTGTGGAGCCAGCCAGCTGAAGATCTGGGGGATGAGCATTTCACTCAGGACGGTATGATTTTCTCTACCACGATGCCCCCTCTACCTTTGCTTCTAGGCAGGGCATGTTGAAGATGCCTATCTGATAGGAGTCAGACAGAGGAAGAGGACACTGCAGGGAGGAAAACCAGGTGCCTCTGGGTCACAGAGCCAGTCAGTTAGTCAGCAGGGAGGGACCAGGAGAACCAGGACTGAAGGAACAGCCTGGGGACAACTTCCCAGACAGCTTCACAGGTGCCTCTGAAGAACAGACCCAGCCACCGGCCCTTCCCAGGGAATAGATGGATGGAGAGTGGGGCTTCCTTTCTGAAGAAGCTCTTTGCAGCTTTTTGGTGGCCTCACTGGTTGTGGCAGTAGCTGTTGGTTTGCTTCTTGTAGGGGGACACCTATGTGGAAGTTTTGGGACTTGTTTTCATATATCCAATGTTTTATCAAGTGTCTGAAAACAGCCCTTAGGGCTCTTTATTTTTTTCATTTTTAATTTTTATTGTAATAATACAGATAGAATCAAGAAGGGTTGAACTATTTTTTTTCTCAGGATGTGGTCCACAGACCAGCTTCCCCAGAATCGCTGGTGAGCTTGTTAAAAGGTAGATTCTTAGTCCCAGTCCCAGACAAATTGATTGGAATTGGTGAGATGGGCCCCAGGAATGGACATTTTATAGATGTTCCCCAAAGATTTATGTGTTCGTAAAAAACTCAAGAAGCACTGCCTCAAACGTTTTGTGGCCCCAGAAAAGTTATAAGTGAATTCCTTGGAAATGAAGTATAGAATCGTTCTCTGAGGTCCAGGTGAAATGTCACTTCCTCCAAGAAGCCTTCCCAGTTCTCTTGGGATGAACCTGTTCATGTGTGTACTGGAGTACTTAGTGTACATCCTTAAGAAGATCTGGTTACATACCTTTTGCTCTTGGAGAGCTCTTGATGGTGGGAACAAGTTTTATTTGGGTTTTTGTCCCCAGTGCTTAGCACAGTACTTGGCACATAAGCGATACGGTGAGTGCTTATGATGAATAAATAAATGAGTGGAGGGAACCCTAAGGAACACCTCATCCAGTCCACTCCTTGTACAAATGAAGAATCGTGGACCTGAGAAGCAAGGTGCCTGGCTCAAGGCCTCGAGGCTAGTGGTGCAGAGCTAGGACAGTGCCAGGCTCGCAGACCCCCGTCCGGGGCTCATTCCTCTCACCCAAGGGCAGCTTCTTCCTTCAGGTGACAGACATAACAGTTTCATTTAGAGATTAAATCCAAACAGTTTCCCACCCGTCTCCTAGCCTCAAGGTATGGTATGGAAGGGAAGTCACATCCGATCTAGATCTTCCTTTGCTCTCCCCACTCAGGCCCGAGCTGGGGACAGGAGCAAGATTTTTGCTAGAGGAGCTCTGAGGACACCCTCCACCCACAGCAGGACTCGGGTGTTCTCCGCTCCTTTCCACCTTCCTTCAATTCACAGCCCGCAAACCCCATCTGATGCGTCTCTATCAGGGCTGCCTCTGAACGAATGTAAACGACTGGTTAGGGGGCCTCCCACTTCACTGTGGCCAGCAAAGGGCTCAGGGTGGGATTTGCATATTGCTAATTACAGTTGATTCTAACTTTGGAGAAAATCATTGATCCATTTATAACTTACAGTAATTTGCAAAGCAATTACCTTCTGGCATCTTCGTACTTGCTAAAAATGTGCTGTTATTTATTTTTTTTTTTTTTTTTTTTTTTTGAAACAAAAATTATCTGGGCATTATCCATGAAGGACCAGCTCGCTCTTTGTGCCTGAAAGTGGTTAAGTATGTAAAAGCCTGGAGGGCTGGAACTAGGACATAAGAATCTTTAAAGCTTATTGGGCAACCACACATAGTAGGTATGCAATCAGTCTTTGGCTGAAAGAAGAACCTGGAAACAGCCTTGTGTGGAATACATAATACGGTTGCCGTGGACATCTGCTGAGTCTGGGACCGTCCTAACTCCTCCTGTATGAGGTGCAGTGGTGGTGGGTACAGCCTTTGGTTGCTGGCCAGCCAGGTTGGAATCTGGGATCTTCTCTTTGGTCTTTGGACAGATATGTTTTTCTGTACCTGGTGTTTCTCGTTTGTGAAATGAAAAGGCTAGCAGTACCTCTTTTCCTCAATTTGATATAAAGATGGAATGAAATGATGTGGGTAGAATGCCTAGCTCCTGATAAATTTTAAATTAATGTTAGTGATTACCTTTTCTTGGCTTTGAGGAGTTGTGTTTTATGATTCAATAGGTGAATTGTTAGTTCCCAGCTGGATACTTAGGAGACAAAAGAGAGGCTCTCTGATGTGGACTAGGGGTGTTGCAGCAGTTCCCTGTATGCATGGGGGGTGGTTTGGATGGGGGACCAGCCTCTGCCAACTTGTCCAAAGCTTTGAGTCACATGAACAGTGGAGAACGGGCATCCTGGAGGGTGTTAATTTAGGAATTGCGGCTTAGTGGAGAATCCTGAATTTGGGAGTCAAAAGTCTTGAGCTTGAGTCATGGCTCTGCACTTACTGTGTGATCTTCGGCAAGTCACTCAACACTTCTGAGCCTCAGAAGGGAGAAAATGGGGATCCTTTCAGCCAGGGCTGGGACTAGAGTAAGGAGAGCCAGTACTCACTTTGGGTACATAATTTAAGCAGAGAGGCACCAAAACCCCAGTAGTCAAGAGAAACAACATTTTAACATAACATTTTTTAAAAAATTCAGAATTAGTGCATCCCATTCCGCTCATTTAGCCACAGCCCTGAGTGGACAGCAGCGAATGTGACCCTCACTTGGGCGGCCCTGTCTGGAACTTCTCTGTAGAGAAATGATTCACACAGCAGCTCCCACTGGCAGCTTCAGCATCACCTGAGAGCTTATTAAAAAGAAAATTCTTGGGTCCTGTGCCAGATCGACTGAAGCAGGAGGTGGAGCCCAGAACATTGCTAGAGAGACCCACTTCTTGGGGATCAGGATCCTTGTCTCCAGGTCCGGAGAATATCTCTGTAGCCTTCTGACCCTTTTGATATGTAATAAAGGGGTGAACTTTCTAAGGGTGAGCAAATGACTCCCTTTTATCCATCTGGCTCCTTGGATACTTCCCTCCCTCCCATCCCCAGGCAGTATGTAGATTTTGAATAAACTAGAAATAGAGCTGTTTCCTTCTAGCTAAGAGCTGCAGTGAGAGATGTAGAGCAAAGGAAATGTCTTTTTCTCTGGGCTTAATGCCTTGCTCAATTGTCTTTAATTTTCTTGTCAGAGCAGACAGGGTAAATATCCTACCTCATTCGCCCACTGCCAGCATCGCCTTCACAGTCCCGGTCGCTAAGTTTGTGCCGTTAAATACATTTCAGCTGCTGCTCTTTTGTTTCCTTTCTTTTATAAAGGACCAAGTAAAGAGTAAATATGTTGCTTTTCTCTTTTCCATTCAAGTAAATATCTTTCTTTTATTTCTAAAGAGCTCCTCGCTCTAGTGGTTTTACATCCTTACATTAATCCCATCAACTTTCGATTCATGCATCTTCAAAAAAGGCATTAGAAAATAATCTCTCTGCCTCTTCCATTCCGCCTGAACCCCCAGCTAGTCCAGCTAAAAGCCGTTTCTGCATAAAAACTCAATCATCCTTTGGTCACACACATGGCTTAGAGATGTTAGTTGTTAAATGTAATTGGTTAATTTGTATTATGCAGGTTCCATTTCTTTCTTTGTTGACAAGGACAGCTTCGTCTACCAACAGTGCTGCCCAATATATGGAAACACTCTATACCCGTGCTAATACGGCAGCCACTAGCCACAAGGTGAGCACTTGAAACATGGCTTGTGCAACTGAAGAACTGAATTTTAAACTTTGTTTAATTTTAATTAATTTAAGTTTAAATGAGAAAAAGCCATATGTGGCTATCGACTACCATTGTGGACAATGCAGGTCTATGATTAGAATGGAATGACCCTCGTCAGCTGCTCTGCAGAACGTCCGGACACCTGGCAAGACTTTACATGTCTCCATCAGGGGACTGTGGTGAGATGGTTGGCATCCATCAAGGCCACCCGGAAGTGCTCCAGACTCCCTCTTCCACCAAGGACACCTGCTGCCCTCAGGTCATTGGCAGGCTCCCAGCTCTCTGTAGTCTCAGAGCATATCTGGCCACTGGGTTCTCAGACATATCTGGAGGGGAGAGTAGGTACCACAGCAGTGGGAGAGCCTTGGATTAGCAGTTCAAATCTCCGGGATCACAAGATAGTTGAGCTCCTTTGTTAGCTGCATGGGGCCTGGGGCTCCTTCCTCTGGAGCAGGGGCCCATTGATGAGCTGCATGGAGAACAATGGACCAAAGGTGCTTTGCCTTCCAGGCCTGAGATGCTGACACAACCAGGGGAGCGGATATCAGGAGACCTGGTCCAATCAGGAAAACAGGTGCCACTGAAGTTTTTACAATGCTGGACATTTAATGCAACATGACGGAAAAGCCTCGAGCCAAAAGGGATGGCGAGGCAACCCAGAGATTAGCAACAGCAGAAGTAGTTGTCCACTCTAGGCTGGACAGCCAAAGAGAAGAAGTGGTGTTACCAGAGCCCAGGAGTGGAGTTGGGCTTGTTACCTGATGGACCCTGGAGCCATGGGACAGGCGTTACTGACGGGGTCAGAGGTCAGGTAGGGCAGCATCTGTTGCCATTGACACATCCTCAGGTTAAAAAAGAAGAGGAGATAATCTGGCTTCTCCATTCTTCTTGCCCTCCAGTCTCCTACTAATGCTTCCCATTGAGCCAACACAGACAGAAGTAGCCGACACAGGAGGCTTCTCCAAGGTCAGAGCAGGGGAGGGGCGGGGACTGGCCCAGAGACTGTGTGTGTGTGTGTGTTTGAAATGTGAGCCCCTACTGTTTCCCCAGCACACAGTTACAGAGGGCACGTCCCGTTCCCCCTGCTTCCTGCCCCAGTCTTCCCCTCTCCCAATGACCTCTCCCAGGGTACCCAGTTCAGAGCTCACTGAGAGGGACGTCAGTGGTGTCGATGGACTAGACCTCTCAGAAAGGATGCTGTAGAGTAGAGTTAAACATTGGTGATGGTGATGGTTTGAAATGAATTATTTTTTTAACTGCAAATTCTTTTAAATTTTAGATTAAAAACATGACCAGAATTTCAAAAAGCATATACATAAAATTTACCATTTTAACCATTTTTAAGTTGAGGGGCATTAAGTACATTCCCATTGTTGTGCAACCAATCTTCAGATCTGTCTGTGTCTTGCAGAACCCATTTCCCTTCCCCCAGAGCCCATGGCACTCCCCTCCACCGCTCATTCTGCTTTCTGTGCCTGTGAGTTTGACTAGTCTAGATACCTGTGAACTGAATTATTTTTGAAGTGACTGCCATCCTGGAGGTTCTGCGATTCAATCTTAAAAGTCTACGATTTAAAACAAAACCTAAAGAGCACCTGCGTAGGGTTGCCGTGGCTGGATTTTTCCCTTCAGAAATAGAAGGAAAGAAGTTCAAAAAGGGCTGCTGCTGCCAGGTGGGCTCCTGCTAGGTGGGGTTCTTCACCTGGTGGATGTCCCAAGCCTTCATTCCTGTGAGATCTGTTAGACTGCTGCCCTTTCCATTGGCCAAGTTTATTGGACAAAAGAATACCAGAGGTACCCAGCGATTCTCCAGAGTTCCAGAAATAATTTCTCTTGCCTCATTGTGGAGCAGCAACCAATTTCCCTTTGGATCAATCACCACGGCCAGGGGTCTGACCCTCTTTTCTGCCTTTGAACCTGTTGATTCAAAGGTATGAAGAACCTAGGATAGCTCAGCTACTATTCAATGGACCCATGACTGAGGTTTAGGATATACAAGTTAACCTATCCCAGGTCGACCTGGTTTGGATGTATGTAAAATGCTTAGTTGTTTTTTCGCATGTGTATATATGTGTGTTTTTGTTTGTTTGTTTCGTTTTTGTTTTTACAATTTTTATAGTAGGTTTATTTGTAATAGAGCCAAAAACTCTGTGATAGGCAGACTTCTGAGTTAGTATCAAGATTCTTGGCCCCTATATGCATGCACCTTTCCCCAATTATTCAAACACTAATCTAGGTCCAACTGTGAAGTGATTTTGCAAATGTTATTAAGGTCCCAAATCAGTTGAGGTTAAAGTAGGGAGGTGGCCTGGGTGGGCCTGACCTCTTCACACAGCCCTTTAAATCGGGATCTAGGTTCGAGTCTGGAAAAGTCAGAGATGTAAAGCATGGGGGGGTTCATGTGTGAGACGTTTTCCACGATTTCCCTGTGGATAGAGGGAGCCACGTGGTGAGGAATGGGGGCAGCTCTAGGAGCCGAGAACAGCCCCTAACTGACCGCCAGAATGAACATGGGGACTTCAGTCCTACAACCAGAAGGAACTACAGTACTTGGGAGTGGATTTTTCCTCAGAGGTACCAAAAAGGAATGCAGCCTGGCTGACACCTCTGTTTCAGCCTTGTGACACCCTGAGCTCAGAACCTGGGCATAGACTTCTGATTTATGTAACTAAAAACTAACAAATGATTGCTGTTTTCCAGCAGCTAAGATGGTAGTAATTTGTTATGCATATAATGCTTAGTTTTTGATGAATGTAAAGGCTTTAGCTCAGAACCTGGCATAAAGTAAGTTCTCCTTAAGTAGAAAGGGCTGTTGTCTGTTATTAACTGAATTCATATATCATCATTACAGAGTAAGCAGTTTAGGTATTACTACCATTAATTATGTCATTAATTCAAGGATTGAAAATAAATCTATGAGAGAGTCTCAGGGGGATGGCTGACAAGCCCAGAAGACCCAAGCTTGTTAGTGCCAAAGTCGGGACTAGCTTCTGGTCTCCCAAACTCTAGCCTAATGTTCTAGTAATGTGCCACACTCCTTTAAAGGTATTTTGGTGTTTCAGAAATTCCTAAAGGGGAGCTTGCTTATCTTGGTTCTATTCCTCAGTGGGGAAGTCACCACCGGTTGTAGCTAAGGTAGGTTCTGGGCAAGTGTCTGCAGGGGTTGTTGAGAAGACATTGGATGCTCCTAGGAATGTGGCCTGCCTGCCTACAGGCTGCAAATGCTACTTATGTTTTTGATTACAGCCTGACAATTGAATGTCCTCTCTTGCAGGAGTGGATGGAAGCCCGAACAAGAGTCGCAAGAGAAATTCTTCAAAGCATCTCTTCTCATCTGCTTTATTCGAGGAGATTCCTACAGTAGAGCCTGACTGAGATGGTCCCTGTTTCCAGTGACTGTGGGAACTGAAATCAGCCCTGGGGGAGGGGTGATGGGTGAGTCATTGCTGAGATCAGTGAAACGATAGATCTGGGTCTTCGAGGGATTACCATGAGATTACTGGGAGTGAAAAGACAAAGGTAGGCTGACTCCCTAGACACTCGTCCATTTATAGCCCCACCACAGGGTTCTGACACAGGCAGGGCTGCCCGCTTTGAAGAGCCCTGCAATGTTCTAGTTGGAAAGGACCTCAGAGATCTCAGTCCAGACTTCGCATTGTACAGGTGGGAAACTGAGGCCCATCAGAGGTGATATAGCCACCGGATGGCAGAGCTGGGACCAGGACTAGTGTGTAATGGCTGATGGAAGGCAGGCCATCTGCCGTGGAGGAGAAGCAGCTACTCTGGAAACTCCAGGCAACCTCTGTCTGTTAGTCTGGACCGAGGCTTCTGATATTCTTGTTTATTTTGACCCACTTACTGGGAATTTGTAATCATTTGAAAATGAAACCCACAGACCTTATTGAAAAACAGGTTTAAATAAGTGACAGGTTGGTAGATAGTTAGAACAAGGAGAATGTAGTGGCTCAGAGTGGATCAGAGTCAAACTCCTCTGCTTGGGTGAAAATCAGACTCCCCTGGTTACTAACCCTATGACCTCAAGTAAGTCACATAATCTTACTGACCTTCAATCTTCTCATCTATAAAATAGGGATTATAATGATCATAACTGCCTACCACTTAGAGTTGTTCTGAGGGTTAAATGGGATCATGCACGGCACCTGACATATCATGAGTACTTAATGCATTAAGTATTATTAGTGACTTATTATTATTTGTACAGGTTGGCTAATTGTCGGCTTGCAATAATTGGCCTCATTTAACTTACCATAGTCAGTTAATATCATTATGGAAAATATGTGTTACACTAAAATGCACAATTGGGCAGCATTCACCATCTCCTCTCACCTCCAAAGCTTTCTGAGGTCGTGAGGTGTTTTAAACAATCATCAGGTTTTTATTAAGCAGCTATGTATGACACGCTTGGCTCTGTGTTAAGAATCTATCCACTAAGTAAGAGAAGGAAGACCTAGTTCTTGACTTTAAAGAACTTGCACTTACTGGGGCACTAAATGGCTGCATGAGACAGTATCTGATCTGAAAATACTCTGTCCTGGGAGGTGTATGTGTTAGGATTTCAGGGTGGGTGGGGTTTGGGGCACAAATCCTTCCATTAACTTTTATTTAAAAAAATAAACTGTTAATTTTAGAACAGTTTTAGATTTACAGAAAAATTGCAAAGATAGTAAGAGAGAGTTCCTGAATACCCCACACCCAGTTTTCCCTGTCGTCAACGTCTTACATTATGTGGTACGTTCGCCCTATACAATGAACTAACGTTCATACATTGTTATTAACTCAAGTCCATGCTTTGTTCAGATTTCCTTAGTTTTTGATAGTGTCTTTATTTTGATCCAGGAGCCCATCTAGGATGCCTCATTACATTTAGTCATCATATCTCCTTAGGCTCTTGTTGGTTGTGACAGTTTCTTAGACTTTTGTGTTTTTGATGACCTTGACAGTTTTGAGGAATAGTGTTCAGGTGTTTTGTAGAATGTCCTTTAGGGAATAACTAGTAAAAGCTGTCCTTCTTAGGTGGGCTGAGGCTGAAATATAAGTTGAAGTGTAAAGAGTTTCACCTTCTATCTACCCCTGGAGAACTGATTAGTGAGGGCTGAGAAATCAGGGAAAGCTTACTGGAGAATGGGACATAGGTTGGCAGAGGTGAGGCTGTGGAAGGAAGATCTGGAAGGACCATCCTGGCATTTCCTCAAAGACAGAGACTATTTTCCTACATGATCTTGGTAACTATGTTCCTGGGAATGTGATGGCATTGAGGTGATTCACGCTAAACTTATCAGAAGTGTTTGCATCTCTAGGGTGGGCAGGAGAGGAGTTTTACTGGCTGGGGCTCCATGAGGGCTGTACCAGGTCTGGCATGACCTTTTGGGGTCTGAAAGGGAGTTCAGGGGCACAGGCTGCTGAATCCTTTCCAGGCAATGGCATTAATTAGGAGGCTGACAGCATTGGCAGAAATGTTGTGACATGACACTGAGTTGTTCTTATATTATTTATTTATACAACATAAGCAAGTCTCTCGAGACTTAGGATGTAGCCTGGCTGGAATAACTGAGCCTGTGGAGGAGAAAAGAAGGTAAAGATTCAAGGTAAACTTGAAGGGGCCAAGAGGACAGAAAACTCTCCCTAGGATAAGGTCATTTTATTTATGCCTCCCTGCATCTATGCATGTGTCCATCCATCCTCCATCCATCCATCCATCCATCCATCCATCCATCATCCCCTGTATGTATAGGCGATGGGTAGGTTGCATCATTAGTACACACTGAGCCAGTCCTTACCTGGCCAGTCCAGCAGACCAAGTTTTCATACCTGCAGATTTCTCTGCCTCCACGATCAGCTGGTGAAACACCTCTTGCCTGAGTTCCTACCCTGTACCAGTCCTGTGCCAGATCCCAGAGGAAGTCAACAATAAGTATAAAGACAGCCCCATCCTTAAGAAACTGTTCCTGCAATTGAGGAGATAGCACATCCACTCTGAAAACAGTATGGTGCAGTACGTGAAAATATTTCATGACATATTTAAAAGTCTATAGACAGTAAGCAGTATTAGGAGGCCCCAAGAGGTAGAGATAGAGGTAGAGGAGAAGATAGCTCATGTTTCGATGGAAAGGTGAGCTTCGAGAGATTTTATAAAGTGGAATAAATGAGACATAGGAAGGGAGAGAAATAATGTTAATTAAGTATCTGCTATGGCTGTGAACATGCCCAATTTACAGATGGGGAAATGGAGGTACACCAAGAGGGTAAATAACATGCCTAGTGTCACAGGGAGCTGGTTTCGAGCCCAGAGACTCTCAAATTCCAAAGCGTCTGCTTTTTCCATACGCTGCCTCTCTGGCTGAGAGTGGCTGGAAGGGCATTGCCGTTACCCCTTGTGCAATCTCTTCTTTTCCATGCACACTGGAAAGCCCGATGACTGTGCACCAAGTGCTCGTTACACTATGAATTGATTTTCCATTTTTGAGTTGTTTTCGATCTGTCTGGTCTCTTATAACCATTGCCTAACATCTGTCCTTTTCCAGCAAAGGAGGAAATGGGGGTGGGATGAGAATATTTGTATATTATTATTTCCATTGCTATCTGAGAATAAGGTCTTTTAAAGTACAACACTGTTCTTGAGTACAGCTGAGTTCACTGTGGAATTCAGGAAAGCTCTTCTAGAATGTCTGCCATGACACAGGCACCTTCGTTTCATAGGCGGTAAACTGAAGCTTCAAGAGGTTATTTATTTTTCTGGCTGCTGGCATGAGCCCAGATTTTCTCTCGTCTAGCCCCTCCTGGCCAAATCTCTTGCCAAATGAGATCTCTAAGGAGGTCCTTGTGGTCCCAGAGTGTTATGAGAGACACTGCCAAGTGATGCTTTCCTGGGACCAGAGATTCCTCGAGACCCCTTCTAGGCTTTCTCTGGCCCCCATGGCAAGCCCAGTCTGAGCCCAGAAGGGAGTGAGCATCTCTGCTGTGTGCCTGACTTAAAATAATGAGGTAGTCGTCTAAGCAAGAGGAGACAAATAAATCACTAGGAAGAGTTTTTCACAGGTCAGCAGGTTTGGGACTCAAATACATTAATATGGAAAATTGCTTTTCCTTCTGAGTAGGGAGCTTAGGGGTGGTAGATGGGGGTGCAACGGTTCTCATTCCTAGTCTGAGCTGCATTGTTCCCTTTCTCAGAGCTTCTCTGTGGGGCAAGCAAGGAGTCAAGGGCTCAGTGCCCACAGCCAGGCTTGAGGCCCTGAAGTCCATCACACACCCAACTGAGAGACTTCCCAACAGTCCTCACAGCCCACCAGAGGGGACTTCCTCTAACTTGTTTCTCAGGTTGCCCTACTGGAATTTCCCCTCTTCCCTCTGCTCCTTCTAGATGTGTCCCCATCTCTCTGCCTTCGCTTGGGCAAGTCCATCCTGCCAGCTCACCTCCTCTCAGCTCACTTCCTCCCAGCAGCCCTCCGGGATGTCTCCTTCTGTGTCTATGCCTCCTGCCTTCATCCCTCACTAATGGACAGAGTGCTGCTTAGCTCATTTTAGTAGCTGCCCTGTCCTTCAATTGAGTTAGGCTTGAGGACAGAGAACTTATCTTGATGGCTGAGAGCTTGGGTTCTGGAGTTAGACAGATCTGATTTGTGGTTTTATGACAATTCTCACTTTCTGCCTTGAGGAGGGATCCAGTGGGCACAGAGAGAGGGCTTTCAATTCCAGATTTAGATAGCTTTGACTTTAAATCCTGGTTCTGTCACTTTCCACTTTGAGAATTTGAAGATGGCACTTACTCTCTCTAAGTCTCTTTTTCCACCTATATAATGAGGAATAACTACAGGATTTAAATCATCAGGTAATTATGAGAACAAAGTGGTATAACCACACCTGCTGCTGAGTGATGCTGTATTTATCCTCACAACCCCATGTGGTAAGTGCTACCATCGTTCCTGTTTCTTCAGAAGAGGGAACTGAGGCACAGAGAGGATCTGACTCTTAATGACGGCATTCCGCTGCTTTGCTTTCAGGATGGCTACCTATGCCTACGTTTTAAAGGAAAGGAAATGATAGTTCAGAGAAGCAAAAACACCCTCCCGAGGACTTGTAGCTAATAGGGAACAGAGCTGGATTAGGGCCTAGTTGCCTGGCTCTAGCCTGCCCTGGTTCTGCTTCAGAATCAGAATGGTCTACTCCGGACCTTGAGCCCCCATCGGGATGGAGTTGGATCACTTGGTTGACTCTGGGCTGGTCCTCAAGCTGGGCTGCAGGGAGATGCCAGTCCTGGTGGCTGCAGATGAAGAGGACGAGATGTAGGGCCAACGCTGAGCCCGGGCGTCCTGCCAGAGCTGCCAACACCTAGTTGCATTTTGTCATCTGTTCCCTTTGCCTGATTTACTATAACCTTAAATAATAATGGGTCAGGGGGAAGGGGGAGTGAGGGAAACAACCTGGCCAAGATTCTCTGTAACAATCTCATCAAACCTGGCTTTTTCCCTTTGCTATTTGAGAAGCAATTTCTCCCCTGATGTAAACATTTTTTTTTTTTTAATGATGATTCTGAGCTGAGCGGCATCAGGAGCTGCTGCTTGGTGCTTTTCCTCCAGTTCCCTCTGGTCCTCAAATGGAGGCAGAATGGGGCCTGTAACCATGGTAATTCTCTAATGTTCTTCCATAAACCATAAACATAGGAAGAGTCTTCATTACAGCTTCTTCGAGGAGAAAACAAAGCTTATCCTGACTAGGGCAGGGCAGGGTGGCAGGGACAGGGAGTAGAAGAGAAGAGGAGAGACCTTAGTTGTTTTTTTTTTTTCCTATAGAAAATAACTGCCTCAAAGTTGGCTCTGTCCAATTGCATGGTTCCAGTAATTAAACAAGACGGAGCCAGGGGGCACTCTCGAAATAATCGTCGAAGGCTGGAAGGAAGGGAGGCAGGGAGAGAGTGGTGTGGAGGAGAGAGGGTTCTGGAAATCCTGAGGAATAACGTGGGGTAGGCAGATGGGCCCACATTGTGAAAGGTTTCAAGTTCTGCCGACCTGTCTAACAGGCTTCTTGGAAGAGCAAGATGATGTATGGAGGGTCCTACCTGCAAGCTGGGTGATGTTTTATCTTTGTATCCCAGTGCTGGGTATGTGGTCTCCGAATTGTCAGCATCGATAAGTGTTTGTTAAAGAAATGAAGGAATGAATGGATCAGTTTTTTTAAACTTCTTACGGGTGGTTTTAATTGTATTGGGAATATAAATATAGTGAAAGCTATGAATTCCTAGTCCAGTCACCTGTACACAGAAAGAACTGAGATCCTCTTCTGAATAGAGTGCGTACTCCGGCCAGAAGCCGCTCAGCATTTCTATTGTTCTCGAGGCTGCCACATTAGTGTTCTTTTTCTTTTGCCTGGTTTTGGGGTTACTGATGGGTCCTGCTGATGTCCTATGATCGCAAGTCATGCAACTGTCTACATGAGCAAGAGTTTCTCATCTATTCTGAGAATTTTAAGGATTGACCAATCTGAAGGCAAAGGACCGAGTCCTTCACCTCTGTATCCCCAGGGCTTAGCAGAGTCTGGGGTCCAGGTGTAAGCTTGGATTAGGTGCCGGCACTCCTGGCACTCCATCCAGCACTCTCTGCGTCCTTACTGTCACTGTCCAGTGTTATTAAAGCCGTTTACAACACCAAAGAACATGACATTACACATCATCACTGATCTTGGATTTCTTGCTCTTGGCTGGAGAACTAAGGGTCCTTTTCTTGTTACCCATTAAAATCATTCTTGTCCCTAAGATGTTGTCTCCCCTGCAAAGAATTCCTTGACTTTCACAGACAAAATGTGTGAAAGACTTCCTCTCCTGTTCCCAAGCTCTTTGCTTCACATTTAAATGTTACCTCTTTATGGACTCACTTGTTTCCTTTATTGGGTTATAAATTCCTGGAAGTCATAGACTGGATCCAATTCAACTTGGTGTCTCATAGTCCTTTGCATGGAGTGGAAACTCAATAAATGTGGGACTTGGTGAAAAGCAGATAGTTTGCTTATTATGGGGGATAGGCTTACTCCTCTCTGTATCCACGTCCTGTGTCATGCCACTTTTCAGTTCCTCCCAGTAAGATAGATTATGTGTCCCTGCCCTTTGTTGGATTGGCCATTGGATGTGCTTTGGCCAATGGGATGCTCGTGAATGTGATGCAAACAGAGGCTTGGAATGTGCTGGTGCTGTTGACTTGCCTTCTTGTGCTTTTACCATCACTTGATTCACCCCTGGCCCTAGGATAAGGATGAGAAACACACGGAGCAAAGCTGCCTCAGGCAGCCTTGACCACCATCCCTTGTAAATGAGAAAATACACGCGTATTATTGGGATTTGGAGGTTATTTGTAATGTAGCGACAGTTGTTTAATACAATTGTTACCCTAAAATGTAGGCTGAAAAACATAGAAGGCCTTGAGGTGTTAACTGCTTTTAAGGGATAAGAAGGACATTTTAGAAAGAATGGAACATGGGGGAGTGACTTGAAGAAGTGGTTGGTTATTCCCCAGATGGAAGACTGAAGGGAAATGGAAGAGGTGTAAAATTTTTCCTAAACATCTTCCTCTCTAAGCCAAACCTGTTGTGAAAATCTGAATGATGACAGCTTTTGTGGGAGGAAAAAAGAAATTGAGCTTCTTTGAAAAGCGGCACATTTCCCCCAAAGTTACAAGGGGTATTGTTTCCTGTGGCTGACATCTGTAAGTAACTCTGCAGCCTAAAATAATGTCTGTGTGTGCATGCAAAGGTGTGCGGATTTCAGACAAAGTCTGACTTAGATGCCTTTTAGAAAATTGGACTTTTCCATCATTCTGTCATGGGGTTCCCTGGGCAGCTCATTGCATTACCGGTGGCATACGGGATGGGACACAAGAGGTGAGGGAGACTAATTGGGTTCTACTCTTGCCTGTACCTTGAGAGTTTTCGCACAATGCACTCTCTTCAAAATCTGCAGGTGCCAGAGCATAGTGATGGCCAAACTTTTCACCCACTTCTAATCCACAGCCATTCTCCTGCTTTTGGAGAAAGGGATTAGTGCATGGAATTCATGCACTAATGTGCATTGTGGTGACTCAAAGCTGGGTCAATAGTTTTCACTTATCAGACTTCTATAGACCATCTACTGTGTGCCAAGCACTACTAGGCATCAAAGCATCCCCTTGACCCCTGCTCTCATAGAGATTATGATCCAGAGGAGAGAGAGACATTGAAAAGTATTCACATAACTAAATTAAATTTGTAACTGTGACAGGTACTACACACGGGACCTACATGGGCTCTGAAAGCTAATAATAGAGGTATTTGACTTTGGCACTTCAGAGATGAGAGATGATTTCTGAAGCCTCATCCTGTCAATTAAAAAGTCTTTGTCTTCTCAAGACAATAGCCACTCCGTATGGAGTCTTTGTGCAAATTAGAAAAAGGTACCCCATCACTGAGGAACCCTCAGGAGTGACCTACAGATCCTGCAGGAGCGTCCACAGCAGCCCCGTTCCTCAGCTGTACATCCTTCGTCTTTCCTGTTCTCAGCCTCCCATGTTCCCAGAGCTTTGAGATGTGGGTCTGGACCTGCCTGCCTGACTTGCATGGCCATGGCATGCCGAGCTGCATGGGTTAGGCACCTAAGGTAGAATTCTATTCCAAGGGTAGAGATAAAAGATAAACTTTTAAGAGCATCTCCTTCTCTGGTACAGAACTTGTAGCTTTTCCATTCTAACTATAACAGATCCAGCATACTGCTGAGTGAAAAAAACTTTCTTTATTGTTGTCTGATCCGGGCTATTTCTCAGTTTCTCTTCTTTCTGCCCTGTCCACACTGATGCTGGGAAGGATGGGGACTTCTCTCAAATCATTAAGGTACAGGAGATTTCAGATCTGCATGGCTTCCACAGTGATATCGCCTGCCCACCTGATCACTGCTCATCTTGCTGGCACTTGAGGAGGAGGAGGGCAGAGACTTGTAGTGTTCTCAGGCTCTGGAGTCCAGTGGAGATCCTGACCTGGCCTTCCCTTAGCTTTTCCTACCAGGGGCACCCTGTGTTTTTGCCATGCCCTCCACGTAGGTCTCAGCCCAGCTGGCCTATCCCCACCCTTTGAAGCGGGGTCATTTTACCCCTGCCTCAGTGAGCCCCACAGAAGGCAATGTAATTCTTGATTTTGAGTCTATACCACAGGTAAACCGAGAGAGGCTTGGGAAGGTAGTAGTGAGTTCCTTCAGCCTGGAGAGGATGAGCCTGCATTCCATAGGGCACCCTGCACAGTGCTCTCTTACCAGAGTCTCAAACATAGACCTGCTCTGTCCCTCAGCATTGCTTTCAAGGTTCACGATATGGTACCTGTCAAACTTGCAATGGCATCTCTACTCGGCTTCCTGTTTCTAATCCCCTCCTCCTTGTCTATCCTTTGCACTGCTGTTGCTTCCTGTCTCTTAAAACAAAGCTCTGATTATGACATCCTCTCAAAAACTTTCAGTGGCTCCCCATTGCCTTCCAGTTAATCCCAGACTGTTCCACACAGCCGCTGACAAGGTATTTATTCCTGGTCCTGACTCACCCATCAGCTTCGCCTCTCAGTTTACAGCCCCCATGTTGCAGGTGATGGCCTCCCCAGGTGTCTGCTGTTCCCCAAACACACGGGAAGCTTTCATACCGCCATGCCTTGGCTCTTCCTGTTTCCCTCACCTAGAGTTCTCTTTCTCAGTGTCGACTGTAGATATTCTTCTCACCTTAACCCAATTCGCATGCTATCTGTACCAGGAAGACTACCTTAAATAGCCCTGTGGGAATTAGCATGTTGTTTATGTGTTATAGCCTAAGTCGCTGTATTTATTTTCTTGGCTTTTTTTTTTTCTAGGTAGACAATCTTGATTTCTTGAGGTCTAAGAAAGCGCCTTGGTCATCTTTATTAATTTGTTTGGTGTCTTGTGGTGTCTTTCCTCATATTTAGTCATTGCTGTCAAAACCATAGGCTAGAGAAGGTTGTGGTCCTGCTCACCAGTGGAAATGCTGATTGTCTGATTGAAGAAACAACATGGCACATGAAATGTCATGAAAACAATAATGAAAAACGAGTCAGCTATGATGGAAATGTAAAATTGGTGTCGCTGCTGTGGAAAATAGTTTGGCGTTTCCTCAAAAAATTAAACATACAATTCCCATATGACGCAGCAATCCTACTTCTGGGTGTATATCTGAAAGAATTGAAAGATTTGAACAGACATTGTGCACCCATGTTCACAGCGGCACTCTTCACAGTAGCCAAAAGGTGGCAGCCACCCAAGTGTCCACTGATGGATGAATAGATAAACAAAAGGTGGTATATACACACAAAAGAATATTAGTCTTAAAAAAGAAGGAAATTTTGACAGATACGAGATGTATGAAACTTGAAGACATGATGCCAAGTGAAATAAGCCAGTCACAAAAAAACAAATATTCTGTAATTTGACTTAAATGAGGTACTTAGAGTCATCCAACTCATAGAGACGGAAAGTAGAATGGTGCTTGCCAGGGGCTGCGGGGAGGAGGAATGGAGAGTTATTGTTTAATGGGTGAAGAGTTGTTTCAGTTCAGGATGATGAAAAGGTTCTGGAGGTGGATAATGATGATGGTTGTACAACAATGTAAATGCACTTAATGCCCCTGAATTGTATACTTAAAGACAGTGAAAACGGTGAATTTTATGTTATGTATATTTTGCCATAATGAAAAAAAATTGAAAACAATGACGACAAAAAGAATTAACAAGTAGAAATAACAGTCTGTATACAAATTAGCTACAGGCTCAAATGTCTTTGACTGGGGATGCTGAGGTGGGTTTAAAGGTCAAGAGGTTGGGGTTTCAGCAGAAATACTATGAGCTATTTGAATTCTGCCAAAGGGAGAAATGGGTCATACCTACCTTGATTGGAGGATCCCTATTTGAGCCCCAGAGGCTGACCACTAGGGACCGCTTGGCTTAAGTCCTCTGTCTTCCAGGTGGGTCTGGCCAGTGGGAGGGGCCAGCAGGTGGTAGGAGGGCAAGAGGTGAATGAGGTCAGGGACTCTCTCCCTGCTACCTTGGCAGCGGCTCTACTGCCTCCACAGTGGCCTCTACTGCCACCACATCTGAGGACTGGGCAGCAAATGGGAAAAAGGGAAGAAAAAGACTTACGGAAGTTTCCCACCACATTGTTGCTACATTGTATGTGGTCAGAACCCAGCTGCCTAGGGAAGCCAGGAAATATAGTCATTCTTCCTGGAGACAGTGGTTTCAGAATAAATCTCAGAGTTCTCTTTCTAAGTAAGAAGAGTATACTTAAAGACAGTGAAAATGGTGAATTTTATGGGAATGGGTACCAGGAGTCCACTGGCTGCTCTGCCATTGAGCTGATTAAAGCCCTTTAGGCACAGAGTCAGCCCTGCCTTCTTTCTTTTCCCTTTACTGGGTGTCTAGGTTTTGGCTTCCTGTTGGGGACTTGGATGACTTGAGCTTCTTCCCTGTGCTGCGTGTAGAGCAGGGGACCGTGTGCCCAGTCTCACAGGGAGAAGGTAAAGAGCCAGAGCAAACCCAATAAGCACTGGCATCTTAGATCGGAGGCTAAAGTCCTGTGTGCAAACTTGCTCCTCTCATCTCTCCTCTTAGTTATGATGAAATTGGGTTGCTGTGATGGGAAGATGATGGGGAGGGGATTGTGGGCGCTGAGGCTGCTTTCACCTACGTGTAAAACTTTATATAAATTTCTTTCGAGGAGCTGGTCTTGAGATAAGGCAAAGCCTGCCTCCCCTTGATGCCAGAGGCCTCAGACAGTTTTCCCGGGTTTCTGTCCGCCAAACAAGTCTTGCAAGAAGCCAATGATAGAAGCTGGGGAGTCCAGAAACATTCCAGGAGGAGGAAGGATTGTGCAAATCCTCAAGCACTGGAACGAGCTGCAGGAGTTCGGCTTCCAAGCTGAGAGTGGCGACAGGAAGGGGAGTAGTCAGGAACGCAATCCTGGAAACCGCCTCCTCCCCTCTGTGTAAATGGTCATCAGCATGTGAGTGCTGGTGGAGACCCAGACGCCGGCCTCTCCTGGGGTCGAATCCTTGCTCTATCACTTTCTAGTCATGTGACCTTGGGATGATTCCTTTCATGCTCTGAACCTCTGCTTCATCATCTGTAAAATGTGGATAACACCGGATCCTGAGGGACGTACCCGAGGGAATGCACACAGAGCGCTTAGCTCAGTGTCGGGCTCATGGCATGGGTTCTGCGAATGCTTGTGGTCATCTTGGATGGCATTCGCAGGTGGCTGAGTTTCTGGGTAGTGTGCAGAGAGTTACAGCCTTTTTTGGAGAATGAAGCACCCCAGGAGTGAGGGAGGGGATGGCTTGGAGGAGGGGTGCTGTGACAAGCAGGTTAGAAGCTCCAACTTCTTTGCTCCTAATTTATTCATGGAAATAGGCTTTGAATAATTGGAGGCCATTTTTCATTATCATTATTTCCCAGAGAAATGACTCCATTGCTAAAATCTGAGGCCGGGAAATACACTCATTCAGTTTAGATTTCTTTCTTAAAAATGTGCTTTGTGATGGCCTCACACCACCTTCTAATTTTGGGAGGTGTGAATGCAAGGGCAAATAATTCTGCCTTCTTAATTACTTCCTAAAGTAAAAGAAAACAGGAGAGAGGGAGAGGGACCAGGGAGCGGGAGAGGGAAAGGAAGAGGGTTGGGGGAGGGCAAAGGCCAGTTTTGGCAAAGGCCAGTCTGAAGATGCAATGCACGTGGAGGCATGCACATGCATCTGTGCATGCATTCATGCACCTGCATGCCCGTGTACCCAAGTACACATGCATTTGCCCAGGCTGGGTAATTTATGAAGCCTATTTGACTACTCATCCCCATCCCCCTGCTCCAGCCCAGCTGACCCAGCTCAAGGCAGAAGCATTCATATTTGGCAGTTGAGATGTAAACAGAGGTATCACATCTTGGTTTCTGGGAAGCTTTCTTAAGACAGCTGGCACATGCCTTTGGTTGTAATTTAATTGTCATCTGGAATGTTAGGAGGATTACTTCTGCCTGTCTAATACCTCTTCTATGTCATGCCCTCTGCCTCCCACCCAGGGTCATGCACAGAGCTCTGGATGTCATCAGTCTGTAATAGTCTACAGGCTGCTGATCAACTGATGGATGTCAGCAGATACCACATAGTGACATGTTTTGAACTTGGCTGAGAATTCATCCTGGGGACCATTAGAGTAAAGAGAGCACAGTGCTGAGGAGAACAAATGGATCAAATTTGAAAAAGGGAGATAAGCAGGGGGCCCACCCTTGCCCCACTCCCAGAAGGAACCCTACCCCTGGGGATCAGCTTGCTTTTCTATGACCCATTCCACTTCATGTGATAAATTCATTTCTAGGTTCTCCAGCCCTCCCCAACCCCTTCCCAACAAAGGAAGAAGGTGCTGTATACTTAGTAATATGGACATTGGCCATTTGATTTTGTTCTCAGAAGCATGCAGAAGAGGCAAAACCTTAATCCAGCAGGTAGGACATGAGGGAGGCACTCAGCACCTGGAGGTCCTCTTTAGAGCTCCCACTCTAGAAAATCACACAAGGGCTATGTCTTCATGCTGAACCAAGGCCTTTGGAGCTTTGGGTTGTGCATATCTGGACTCTCTTTGCTGCAGACAAAGGTTGTCATACCTTCCCTTCCCTCCTTCAGGCAATCACGGCATTAGGACTTTATACTCAGACAGCCTCGGGGGTGAACTTTGCTCATCTGTGAAACCAGGGTCCTAGGAAAGACTTTTTCCTGGATGATCCTTTTTGCCAAGTGAGTCCTTTCCTCTGCCATTCTCTCGGACCAGGCTAGCCTCTCTGTGGTCACCCATAGCCAGATAGGATGCTCAGCAAGTGTACATTCATCATCTAATTAAACTTCTTGTTACCCATGGCAGAGGCTTCTGATTGTTCTTTAGCATGTATTTTTTTCTGTCTTCTATAGAACTTGTGATTTTTATCTGGGCACATGGACAAGCAGAATAAAGATTGTATTTCCCAGCCTTCTTTGTGGATAGGTACAACTGACCACATGACAAAGTTCTAGTCAGTGAGATGTAAGTGGAAGGGCCATTTGTCAGTTTGGAAGCATCTTCACTAGGGAAATGGGCACAAGCTCATTGTCCCTCCTTTTTTCTTTCCCTTTCTTGCTGCCCGAAAGACATAGGTTTGATGGCTGGAACTTTAGCTGCCGTATTGGACCATGAAGATAAAGACCACACTCTAGGGATGGTGGAGGAGATGGGAGAAGCTTTAATTTTTGAGGATTTTATGGAGTAGAACCACCATATCAGCCTTAGATTACTTACTGAACTTTTACGTATAAGAGAAATAAACTCTTATCTAAGCCAACTCATCTTATCTCTACAGCTGAACCTAGTCATAACGAATCCATTAAGAAACTCAACACTTTCTTATCCCTAGCTACATATTTTAATCACCTGGAGGACAGTGAAACAAGACACAAACAACAACAACAACAACAATAACAATAACGAAAAACTCCTCATTGCCCCACCCCAGACCAAAAGACCTGGAACCTCTGAGAGTGGAGTCTGGGCAATAGCCCACCTTCAGAGCTCCCCAGGTGATGCTAATGTGTGGCCAAGGATGAAAATCACTGTTTTTGACCAGCCAATGCATTTATTCCATGTCTCTTTTCCCAACTGCCCCAGCTGAGGGTAGGGCTACTTTTGAGGAGCTGCCTAATTGTCTTCCGGTGTTGGAAGTGATTTAGGATGGCAGTTCATAGAAGTTGCTTCTGTGTACCACTCTTCCTGTGAGTAGCCATCTGAAAAAGGCCTGTGTGGTCAGATAGGTCTGAGAAACACATTAGCACATTGAAGGATCTGAAATGTCCTAAAGCAAAGAAAGAGTTAACTTTGTTAAAGCCGGTGTTTCCCAAATATATTTTACAAAGTTCTCCCCTCCTTTTCTTTCCTTCCTTGCACCATCCATATTAAAAATCCTACAAAAAGATTTTTCATGTGTTGGTTTGGGCAAAGGCGAGAGATGCAGCAGAGATTAGTTTTGAGGGAGTTGCTGGGATTTTCACGGGCGGGGTTCTCCTAGGAAAGTTACCTCCATTGGAGTCTCGGGACTTAACAAGGTAGGTCTGGGTTTTAGGAGGAGAGGAGGAATAAGGGAAGGACCTTCTGCCTCAGGAATAGGGTGGGAGAAGCTATCTTGGAAGGTTCCCAGGTGTCCAAATCTTGCTCTGGCATTGCTAAAGGGGACTTAGGGATGGAGTGTGATGGGAAGAGGGTTTCATTGTGGGTTCAGGGAGCCCAAACAGTCCCTGGAATGATCTTAAACATTTGTTTGTAGGTTCACCTTCTGATGGAGAGTAGAACCCTTCAGAGGGTCTAATACTCATAAAAATTTAAAAACTGCTGGATCGGAAGAAACCAAGCTTCGAAGATATTCAGAGGGTTAAGTCGATCAAATTCAGCATGAACCACCAACAGGCTGCTCTGAGCCTGCACTACAGAAGGTAAGATTCATTTATACTTTTATAGTTTTTAGAGTTAATATCCACTGAGGTCTATCTTCTCTGTTAGATTCAAGCTCCATGAGGGCAGAACTGTGCCTATCTTGCCTGGGCGCCTAGCCCAGTGCCTGGCACAGAGTAAGTGCTAAGCATAGGTTTGTTGACTGACTAAATGAGAGAAAGGACTGAATGATGAGAAGAACCATTGTAGAGCTTAGTTCACAATACCCAGAAAAGCAGACTTTGCTGGCCTCCCAGGAGGTTTATCCCTGCCCTCCTTCTATGACTAAAGTGTCTGATGTGCCCAGATGCTGTGTGTGTGTGTGTGTGCACGTGCAAGTGCGTGTGTGTATGGTGTGTAAGGAGGGGCCAAGAGGAAAAGCAGTTAAAATATTAATTAATCCAAGCAGGAAGTCAGGGCTATGCAGTTTCTTCTTTTGCTTGCTTATTCATTCATTTATCAGCTAGTAAGTGTGCATGCTGTGTGCCGTAAATATGCCAGGCAATGAAAGGGATTCAAGTACGAACAAGACAGTGTCTTGTGCTAAAGGAACTCATACCACAGTAGGAGAAATAAAATAAGTACAGTAACAACCACCTCAACGATAATACAACTTGTGGTTTTTAAACAGTTACTCTATGCTGTATCTTGCTACACATGCGTTAAAATATCAGCTCACTTACTTTTTCTCTACAACTCTTTGAGGTAGGAATACTATTCCTATTTTATGGATCAGGAAAGCGAGACATAGAGAGGTTGGATCATTTTCCTAGAGCCACATGAGAAAGCTTTATATTCTTAGACTATGCAGTGCTGTTTTAATACCAAGCGAGACAGGAGGAATGCCCACAAATGCACAGACAGCTCCATGGGAGTTCAGAGGAAGGGGTCCCACGTGAGCTCAGGAACCTTGGCCTTCGTGGAAGCATGACATTTGGGCTTAGTGGTTAGGTAGAATTTTGAGAGCTGGGTATTTGTCAGGGAGGGATGGCTGCAGGGTGGATGGCCTGGTGGAAGAGTCAGGGAAGCAAAGGACAGATGACAAAGGGTAGACGGTATCTCAGAGAATAAGGGGCAGTTCAGTATGACTGGATCCAAGGCTATGTGAAGAGGTGGGGCAGAGAAGGCAGGAAACCTAAGTAGGACCATTCTGGGTAAGATCTCAGAGGCCACTGAAGACCTCATGATGGGCTATGAGGAGGGGACAGATAAGTGACGACGAGAAATCTGATATGGGCCTGGTCTGCCCCTGTACTTGTGGTTCATCTGGCATCGGGGACAGGGAGGCAGCTCTGACTATGCCAGGGGTGAGTCCCAGGCTGGCAGTCAAGCAGCTTGTTGGTTGTGGGGGGCACCAACTGAAGTGATACCCCTAGGTCACCTCCTGGAAGCCCTTGGCAAGGCTCACAGCTGCTGTGGGCCCAACCCAGATGGCCCACGAAGGCCGCTCATCAGACTAAACAGCTCTCCGAGCCTACTGGACTGCTTCCCTGTAAAAATCCACGAGAATCCATACTTTTCTCCTGCGTAGACTTAGCCCTGTCAAGTGATTTCTTCGCTTGCTTTGACCAGTAATTTCCAAGAGATTATATATATAATATGTATATAATATATATAATATATACTATATATGTATATAATATATACTATATATGTATATAATATATATTATATATGTATATATCTTATGTGTGTTTAATATACACTCTATATGTATGTAATATATATATTTATATCTTGTGTGTGTGTGTGTGTGTGTGTGTGTGTATATATGTATGAATGGATTTGGGGCATGGAGTGACTGCTACGAGAGAGGTCTTGGGAAGGAGGCATGGTGGGGGAGGCTGAGAGCAGCTGAAAGAACATACGAATCCTGTCACTGTAAGTGAAGATTAAACCGTGGGGGAGAATGGGGCTTTGCTGGCAGCCACTGGATTAACAGCTTGTGGATTTCAATAATCGGTTTCAAGTTGAGTTTATCAAGCATGCCGCAAAACCCGCCTTTTTAAAACGAGCTCTGCCATTGTTGCTGGAAAGGGTTGAGAGTCAGGGAGGGCGATTTGCAGCCTGAAGATGCTGCCCCTTTGGAGAGGAATCACCCAGTCCTGCAGCAGCAGGTTGATCCTGCCCATTTCCTAAAGCTATGACTTTAATATGCCTCGAGAAAAGGTATATGTGATTTCCAGGAGAGAGACTGGGAGGAGCTGGCTCAAGAAGTGACCGCAGTGCCCCACAGCCTAGAGAGCACAGCTCTAAACCCTTGGCCCAGAAGCCTCGGCCTTTCCTCGGGGCCTCCTGTGCCCATTTGTAGCCCCACTTCCCGGGCCCCCCTCTCACAGGCCTGTCCTCATCGGAGCTACTCGCCTTCACCCCCGTTTCCCTGCACAGAGTTTCTGCCTGAAGCTGTCATTCTAGTTTTCACCTGGCCAAGTTGTTCCTCCTCACCAACTCCAGATAGAATGGGAACTCCTGCATTAAAAGGTCTCTGACGCCCTGTTCCCTCTCCAGGTGGGAAGACACATCCTTTCTGTTCCTGTAGGGCCATCACCTTTCCTTGTGTTGTAACATGTAGGGGTTTGTAACATGACTCTTATTAGGGTGTAAGCTCCAGAAAGCAGATAGTGCGTCTGGGTTTCTCCATGCGGCAACCACATCAAATACTGTCTGTTCATTCTTGGTTTTTCCATCACATTCTTTTACCTACAATGGCCAACTCACTGTCCCCCAGTGTACTGTGAACTTGCACACCTCTGGGCCATTCATTCATTCATTCATTCATGCATGTATTAAACATATATTTTTTCAGTGCCTACTCTACGCCAGACTACTACACTTGTAAGACCCAGGAGTGAGTGCATGACCCAGACCCGGCCAATCAGAGCATTCCATTCTCTTGGCCTCAGGGATTAGTCACAGACAGGCAGGTGACACAAGTCATGCCATTGCAACTCACACCTAAGACTTCCATGGGAACTCTTTAGGAAGCAACACATGCTTTCCTCTGGAGCTTAATAACAGCCACCCATGAGGAGTGAGAATCAAGTCCCACCAAGGAAAGCAGGTCTGAGAGGCAGAGAGCTAGAGATTCCTGGTGACATCCATTGAGCGCCTAGATCCAACCAGGACTGAATCACCCCTGGACTTTTCAGTTATACGAACCAATCAGTTCCCTTTTCTGCTTAAGCCAGTTTAAAGGAGACCTCTACAAAACACAGCAAGTGTTCTCACTAAAGTAAAGGTAACACATAGGCCTTTATGCATGTGAAAACCAGTCCTTTGTCCTACTGGTTGTTCTAAACCTGGGTCTAGAGCACCCTTTCCTTCCTTGTTGCCAGGAGGTGGTGGGTGGTGGAGGAGGGGTTGTTTGCTTGTCTGCTATCATCTCTGCCTGGCCTTTGGGTCCCAATGGGTTGGAGTCTCTTGCTTCCCATAGGAGTAGGCCGGAGATGGGTGCCCTCTCACATCTCCTGGAGTTCACGGGTTTAATAGCACACGCAGATTGAATGATGAGCTCTAGACAGTGGCAAGAAGTTTATTTTGAGGCCACAGCTCATTCTTGCTCAGCTTGATTAATAATTAGGTGTTAATATCTTCCAGGATTTGAACATGAACTTTTTTTTTGTATTAGATGTACATTTTTGTCTTTCTTGCTACTGTTTTTATATTGGATTTTACTTTAGTTTTCATTCCTCTTCTGCCTCTTGAGATCCTGAGGTCCCATCATTGCCCCAGGGACTTCGAGAATGTTTCTGCACATTTAATGAAGTCTGCAATGGGTGTATTTTTAGTTGGCTTGTTTGCATCTGTTCTCTCTCTGTTTCTCATTTGATTGACACCCGTTGAGTGAGAATCACAGGAGCATGACTTTGCTGTGGGACAGATTCGGCTTTCGTGGCTGGCATCACAGCACCCCTCTGATCCTTTCTACCCTGCGAGGGGAATGGAGATTTCCACCTCTTTTAGCTCATCTAGATTCCTTCATTCAAATGGACTGTGAGAAGGCCAGCTGGGCTTGTTCACTCTTCTCCATGGCCAGTGGGTGTGAGAAAGAAGAGGCATCGCAGTTAGAACCTTCCCTGGGTCCAGGTTGGGCAGGCTTGAGAGAGAAGTGTTTCCTGGGTACACAGGTCTCTGGCATGGAGCGGCTTCTCAGCAAAGGCGGCATTTAAAGACAGTCCTTGCTGTCTGTGGGAGCACCCCAGAGCCCTTTGCTAGTGGCAGAGAACAGGGAAGCAGTTTGGGCAAGAAGGAGATGACACCCTCATAATGGGAGGCTGGAAGAGAGTTTAGTAAAGGGACAGACAGTTCACAAGAATGTAGGCAGTTTTGAGGGAACCAGCAAGGGAATTGCAGCAAGAAATGTAACCACACTCACCTCCACCCGAGACATGAAGTGCCCCCCACACCTTGAAAGAGTGATAGCTATGGAGGGGCTGCCACGCAGCAGCTGTGGGGTTCAGAAGAGGAGCCTACCAATCGCCAGCCTGGGGCTGGGCTGCGGGAGAGCTGGGGGAGATGAAGACCCTGACTGTTCTCTCCTCCTACCCTCCAGTCTCCTGTTGGATCCTCCTGTTGGCTGAGCCCAATCTGGCAAAGGCGTCTCATTGATGCAGTCCATGGATGCCAGCCTACTGAGGGCACTGAGCCAGCTAGAAGGGTTAGAGGGTGAACCTTGGAGGAAAAACTGACAATATCCACTTCTCCATTGCTAGCTCCTGATTTCAGACAGGACTCTCTGAGATGTGAGAAACAGATCCACTCATGATTACTTCAAGGAGAAGTGAGTGATGAGACTGGGACCTTGAAGTTCGGAGCGCGGGGGATGTGGAGTTTATGAAGATCCCTTAGAGAGCTCCCCAGGGAGACTGCGTGGATGCCACATGGGGTGGCAGGAAGAATGGATGATCGGCCAGGCCCCTTTGCACTTCGAGCTTGGTCCTCGGCCTCATGGGGAAAAGGCGATGCTGTCTGGATTAGAGCAACATCTGACATAGATGGATTTTGCACTATGTGTAATCTTACAGGCCCCCACAGTAAAAAGTAATGCACACTCATTTCGACAAGCCAAATGACACAGAGCCCTGCAAATGAAAGTCCGCTCCTTCCTCCATCCCCAACCCCGTCCCCAAACCGAGAAAACATTCAGTTTGGTATACATCCTTCCTTCCTCTTCTCTGTGTGCACTCAGACATATTCAAATGCTTATAAAATATCCCAACCAATATTTTTTCTTCCAAAATGGGATCACACAATGTACAATAACCCCACAGTCAATTTTTCCCACTAAAAGCGAAATGGATATCTTTCTAGGTCAATCAATCTATAGAGCTCCAACTCATCCTCTTTAATCGCTTCTTAATATTTCATAGTACCCGTATGTAAATATTTTGCTAGAAAAATTACACTTCTCTTTCGATCAGCAAACACAGAGTCCAGTTAGGGCTCTAAGACATGGGCATGGGACCTGAGAACTCATAGTTCGAGGTAAATAGCACACAGGTGGCTCAGTCACCAGACGCTTTAGGGAAAGTCGATTGGGCTAAGTCCTAGAAGGGCTCCTGCAGGGGGAGGAGGGGTCATTTCAGCTGGACCTCGAACAGAGGAGAGAGTTACTATTGCTATTTTAAGCATGTGCAACAACACCAGTTAGTGACTAACAGTATTATGAGGCAGAGGGTCTGCAGGGGCTACAGTAAGGTGAGACAGCAGACCTTTGTGAGTGATACTGTTTGGATGCAAAGAGAGAGGAACTAATGTCATTCCAAGTTCTTGAAATCAGTTTGTTCTCCCCAAATGGATTAATTATCCCTCTGGCCCGTAATTCTTTCATACTCTTGGTGTGTGTAACAAATTCTATTTTCATTGAAAGCTCACATGTCAACTCGATTCTTGTCTGTGTCCAAATGATTACAAGTTTGAAATCAGGCATGTTTCTGTTAATGAGGTTTGACATGACGCCCACTGGACAGTGAAGCCCATGAAGCCCACAGGTTTGTATCGGATCACAAGGGCATCTCAGCACAGGCTTCAGCAGATAGTCTGGGTAGTGTGGGAGAGCAGCTCGGAAGCACAAGCTTCTTGTCTGGTTGCACAGTGGATTCACCTGCCTTTGTGCTGGAATCTCTCATGCTGTCCCCTTATGTAGGCCTCTACCCCTCTTCTTCCCCCTCACCAGTATCTCTAAAGGCATTCTCTCTGCTTCTAGGCAGCCAGTCATTCTCTCTAGATCCTCAATTGTTCCCCCTTTGCAGACATTCTGGAAGACTCTTCTCTATAGTTAAGTTTCTGAGTGCCTCCTGGGGACACTACCTCTTAAAGTCCTTGTCTAGGGCAGCAACGCTTTGATCCAGCCTCACTTTATTTCCCCAGGTCTATAACTTGAGGACACGCTTTCTTTTCACATCCCCGCTCCCGGCTCTGGACTCCTAGAACACTCCAGAATTCCTTACCTCCGGATCTATCTGTTCCTATAACTCGATTCTTCCGAGGTTTAGGGGCATAAAAATTCACTCATCTCCAGTGCAAAGTCACACTTAATAAACTGTTCATTCGGAAGACTTGAGAAATCGTTACAAACTCTGATGAGGAATGAAAGAGACAGAACTTGATGCAATTCCCTTTAAATGGGAAAAACTCCCAGTTATGAACCGTGTGGGGGAGGCAGATTCTTGCCTTAAAGAGGCAGTGCCTGGAATTGCTTTTTCTCTCACAGCCCTGAGCTGCTGAAATATCGCCCCTCATTACTGAGAACCTATATAAAAGCCGGTAAACTTTTATGGCAGGCGTATTATAGCTTTACTTCAAACCACTCCCTCCCCCTCTACACTTGGCAGCGCTGAGGAATGGATTTCATATGCAATTTGCTGCTGCCCCTCAGGCCCTCTTTGAGCAGGGAGGGCAGCGGAGAATAACTCGGGGAGCCCCCAAGTCCTCAGACAGTCTCAGCTGCTCTCGGTCTGCCCTAGAGAAAGCAGGACCAACACTGTTAAGCCTTCCTGCTGTCAGCACCACGTCCCCTGCACATGGAGGGAGAATGTTTTCCTTGGATATTGGTGACGAAATGGAGATTTCCGCTGGTTTGTGAGTGAAGAGTGCTCGGCGAGGATCGGTTCATGGGGTTCACTGTTCCCCTGGGGATTTCGACCTTGGTTGTTGCTGTAGGACGACTGCTTGTTGGTGGGGACGACCGCGACAGGGGTGCTTCTTTATACTTTTACCTGAGGAAGAAGATCTCCAGGTTTAGGAACAGTGAATCAGCCAAATCACACATCTGTCTCGAAGTTCCATCTGGAGGCTTCTTGTTCTCAGCTATTGCATTAAGTAAAGGGTTAGCCCCAGAGCTAGGCACTCAGGTTTCTGTCCTCATTTACTGTGAAAACACCCACCTGCCTAATCTACGGTGTCTGAAACCCCAGCGCGGATGCTTAGTCCCTTGTTGTTGAAGCACTGCTATCAGTTCCCTTTTAAAGAGCAGATATTCTGTACCTTCAAAGGAATATATACATCTGTAAGTCTATAATACCTCCATATACATTAGATTATCAAATACTTTGCTTTCCAGTTTACTAAGAATACACCCCAGGGAATGGTAGGTATAGAGTCAAATGTCAGAGGGCACTGCTTTCTTTGAAGCATGAGATGCCGCCTTATACCAGGTCCAGGTGGTGTCCATGGAAAGATGTGGGCAGCCAGTGGTGGCACTCATAGGGTGAGCCCAGGGGCAGACATGTGTAGTGGGGTGGGCCCTGGAAGGTAAAGTGGGCAGGAGCCAAAGGCAGATATTAATTGCTCACATTTACTGAAGATGTAGCATGTTCCAGGAACTCACATATGCATTAGCACATTGAATCCCCACAGCACCCATGTGACTCAGGTGTTATTCTCATCTCCCTTTTGACTGATGCGAATCCTGAGGCCTGAGACATTAAATAGAACTTGCTCAAGGTCACATAAGTAAAAAGTGCCAGAGACAGGATCCGAACACAAGTAGTATCACCCCAGAACTTGAACTTTATTTATTTATTTTTTTGGCAGAGCTCACAGACACAAGACTGAAAGAATCGGAGTTGGAAAATAGCTCTGACTCTAAGATTCTATTCGAGGTTTTCCCACCATACAACAATGCTGTCACTTTACACTGCACGTCTCTGCTCTCTACAAAGGACTTTGGCATATATTAACTTGGTGGGGTGGGCCGGGGGTGGGCAGGGTCTGCAGACTGGCTGGCCAGGGCCTTTGAACACTGCCAGGTAAGAGGGAACGTTCTGACTAAGGCAGAACTGACACTCCAGAATGACTGATACTCCTGCCCCATTAAAGTTTAGACCTTATTCCGATCCAACAGAGTTGACTCAAAGTTGAAGCCTGTCTGCTACCCTGGATAAGATGCATCTTAAGGTCTCTTCCAGTGGAGTGATTCTGGGTGTGGGGAGGCTGACCCTGGTGCTGTACTGAAATGATTTAGAACCTGGTGGCTGGCCTGGGAGGTAAAAGTATTGCAGCCTCTGGAACCTCTCATTTAGAGAAGCCCCTCAATCTAGGTCTGGGAAGTTGAGGGGAGGGGCAGAAAGACAAAGATCAGGAGCTGTAAGGGAATGATGAAGTCAGTGAGTCTCTCATCACTGCCCATTAGAATCACTAGAAAGCTTTAGCAACTAGTGATGCCTGGAGCCACTCCCAGATGTTACATTTAAACCATCTGGGATATGACCTGGGTGTCTACATTGAAAAATCTCCCAGGTGAAGCTAATGTGCAATCAGGGCTGAGAACCATGGTTAAGCCCATGTGGCTGTGCTCAGCAAGTGGCAAGAGATTGAAGAGCTTGGCTCAGCTTCAGTCCAGGGCTCAGAGAGAAGCGGAACCCTGGATAAGATAAACTCTTGGAAGTAGCTCCTGTTCAGGGAGCTTTCTGGTTAGAACTGATCTCAACTCTAGAAGGCAAGTCAAAGATAAATGATTTGAGGGAGGACAGCGACTCTCAGCCATTGTTTTGCTTACATTGGATCCATCTTCCAGAAAACAAGGTAAGATAACCCCTTCTCAGGCATGATTCTATCTTGGGGTCAGGGGAAGTTATTGTTATTATGGGCCCTGTCAATCTCAACTGACTTTTCTCCTTGTCTGAGTTTTGTGGGGGGGGACCTCTTCTCCTTCCTGGTTGAAGGCTTGGAGATAGGAAGCAGCCCTCTTCATATTCATCCTCCCTGTAACTGCAGCCTTCAATGTTGCCCTTCTCTCCTTTTCCTCCCTAATAATGCACGCCCCATCTCCTCTGCCTTCCAGTCTTGCAGAGCTCAGCTATTTGCTCAAATGGAAGGATTGAATCAGACTGATTTCCACTAACACGTGGATGACTGAGCCCTGCCTATACTCCCTCCCGCTTGAATTTGAAAAGAGGCTGCTTGCATTCCTAGAATATCTATGGTTTGTAGAATTCTGGGTAATAGATGAAGAGATTTGGAACACTTTCTCAGTCACCGTTGGGGAAGATCGGTGGGGCTTTTTGGAGGAGGAAGGGATGGTGTTCATGTGCTCTTCAGGGTAGATGTCTCCTCCGATGGTGAGAATAAGGCAGATACCTGGAGAAGAGCAGTCCACACCTCTTCCCTCTTCAAAAAATGACAAAGCGGGGGCTGCTTTAGGCAGCATAGCATATTTCTAATTATAGTGCCCATTTGTAACCAAGACTCTGGACTTCCAAGAAGGCTTGATTACGACATTCATAATTCATTGGCAGTCAGTCTATTACCAATTCAATGATTTCTCCAGCCAGGGAAAGAATCTTGATCCTTTAAAAACTGATTTTTCACATTAGAATAGCAAAAGCAATTAGTTTTATTTTTAGCTCAGTTAAGCAAGAACTCTAATGAAGCTGAAAGCAGGTTTTCCCCCCTTCTTTCTTTCTCCTATTCTTTCCTCTGAGGTGCTCTAGGAGAAGTTAACCCTAAAGTTTGCTCCCTGCCACCACCGGGACTTTGCGGGGGATGCCTCTGGCTGTTTTAGGAAACCCATAGAATAAGGAGTTTGCGAAGGTGGAGGGTGATTTTCAGAACTTTGTATTTAGCCTCGTATTTCCTGAGGCCTAGAGTCTCACTTCAACTGACGTTGTGCAGGTAGGAGTGGAAATGCGTGTAGGGGGAGCTTGGCAGACTTAGTTCCTAAACCCCACATTATATCAGGAGTTTCTGGCATGAAAAGCTGGGAATAATATTACTTGGCATTTAAGGCCCTTGTTCCAATAGTATCGGCTCAACTTACTGTCCCCAACCTTATCCCCCCAGCTTCCCTGTGCAGACCTTGGCTACAGCCAGTGGTTGACACCTAGACACCAAGTAGAGCCATACACATTTCACACTCCTTTTTTTTTCAACCACCTCCCCTACCCTTCCCAAGACCCTGGAGCCCCCTTTCCTCTGAATTCTTGGGGGCCAGCTAGTGCCTGTAAGTGTAAATTCCTCGATGGTGTTGGGCACCTGCCTTGGGCCAGCAGTTGACCTGGTCAGGTTTATTACTCAATCAGATGCCTACAGGGTCCAGGCTGGTGGCTTAAAAGAAGAAAGCTAGTTGTGAGCACTGTGGGGACTTGCAGAGCACAGGCTCAGTCTGAAGGACATAGCCACTCTCCAACTACAGAAGCCTGTTTTCATGTTGAGCTGCTGGCCTGGTGTTGTCAGGCTTTCTATTTTTCAGGAGTAGCTGGATCTTCAGATTTTAAAGTGTAAGATCTCCTAGTTTTTCAAAGTTGGAATGAATTCAGTTTTCTTTAAAACCCTACGTGGGCTCCAAACCCACATCTGGGGACCACCATTTTATGTCCTCGGCGTTAGGCTTTGAGAGCAGACCCCAGCTCAGACCTCATATTTTAAAGCATCATTGAGCTCCTGCTGCCTTTCACATCTTGATAGATCAGGAAGATGAGCCAGCCCTACCCGTGTCTGGCTCAGAGCGGCCAGCGGCTCCACAGTCACACAGGGACTTTAGGGCAGAGCCAGCCTTAACTCGTAGCCTCCAGTCCAGAATTCCTTCCCCTAGTACCACACAAATGCATGGTAATGTTGCCTGAGCATGCGGTGTCAAGTTTTGTATTGTTTTCACTGTTGCCTAATCACAATGAAAAATGAGAAAAAAAGTCCTCCCTGCTCCTCTGCCCCCCCTGGTACTTCCCAGCCAATGGATTAGATCCATGAAAACTGAAAGACTTCACTCCTGTTGCTTTGTACATCATTTGTTGTGGGAAAGATGCTATTGAAATTTAGCATTGGAGAGGCATTATTGAGCACCAGCTGTGTGCCAGACGTTGTGGAAGAAAACAGGTAAAAAACCATGGTTAATGCATTCTTTCCGAATCCTTTGCTCCTTTTCTCCTTTCCCTCTTCAGTTTATCGTGACTCCAGCCCCTAAGCTATTCCCAGGAAAAATAGAGCATTGCTGTGTATCTCCCCGTCTATAGGCCCTGAGAGATTGCCTGCCATTCTCGGGGAGAGGGTATACAAATTGGACTTCAGTGGAGGCCAGCCGGGGTGTTGGATGAGCCTCTGACAGAGGATATGAATCTTGGCCCCAGGTCCTGGTGAAGGATGGCAAGGCTGACAAGCCTGCATCAAACATGCTTCTGTTCTGGGGGAGCCATCACTCACCCCTCTGAACCCTGGTGGCATATGCTAATGAGGGCTCAGCTCATATAACACCCTTGCCCGAAAGGGCTGGGGGTGGGGAGGGCGCTCAGCTTCTTGACACATGTATAATGGATAGCTCTTGGTGGAATGACGAAGGAGACAGCATCTAACTCTATCCCCCTCCCAATTTCTAGACTCCATTTGTAGGGGCCTTTTTCTTATCTTACTCTGCTTCTGCTTTACCTTCCTAGCTATGTATCCTTCCTAGTGGCATGGGCTCTTTCTCAATTAACCGAATGTTATTAAGAATTGTATGTGTTATTCATTCCTCGTGACGCTTTTGTGTTTACATAGAGACCCCAGGCATAGGATAGATGTTTAACCTAAGAAACAAATGGTTGATTGTCACATTTCGGGTACCTGCTAGGAAATGATCTTGAGAACCCTTGTGAAAATGGAGGTTCCCTTTTGATCAATAGGTTCCCTTTTAATCCTATCAGCGGAGGGGGAACTGAACACGGATGATGACAATGAGGATGATACAACGATGATGGCAAATTAACATCTAGTAAGTGCTTGCCACGTGCCAGGCACTGTTAAGAGCTTTACATATATAAACTCATTTAGTCCTCTCATCAGTTCTGTGGTGGGCACTATGAGTATTCGAAAATGAAGAAACTGGGGGCCAGAGACGTTAACTATATAGCTGAGAAGCATTGCTGAGAAATGCTTCAGAAATCCACTTTTCATAATAATGAATGTGGAGGCTTAGTCTGCTCAAATGTAGGGTGAAGTGTTCCCCAAATCCCCCTGCAATCCCCCAATGATACAGAGTTTAAGAGCAATGACTTTTGACTTGAAGTTGAATTCTGTCTTTGACACTTAGAAGCTATATAATCTAGGCAAATTATTTAACTTCTCTGAGACTGCTTTCTACTTTATAAAATGGGATCCACCTCATTGAGTAGCTGTGAAGGTTAAATGGGAGAATGCATGTGGAGCCCTTAGCTCATGGCAACCCACCTCTCCCCCCACCCAAAAAAAGTTTATGCATGAGTTTGTCTTCCCCATAAGATTGTGAGTATCTGGGGGCAAATTCCATGTTTTATTCATCTTTAGAAATATTTCTCTTAGAACTTTGAATATAGTCAATCAGATCGAATCACTAGAATTGGAATAATAATGGCAACTATCATTCATTAAATGCACATCTCGTGCTCGACTTGGTTCTAAGTCTTTCCAACACCTTGTCAAGTAGGTACTGTTATTACGCTTGTTTGCGGCTGAGGGCATTGTGGTACAGGAAGGTGAAATCACTTACTTGAGGTCCCGCTATTGGCAAATGGTGGAGTCAGAAGTGGATCTAGGTGGTCTGGATTCTGAGTCTGTGCTCTTGATCACTATCCCATAAAACCGTTGCCTGAAGATCCTCTTCTTCAATTCCCATTCTCTCTTAAAAGTTTCAAACCAGTAGGAACTTGAGGTTCCCTGGGGTGAGCCACTTACTCTCCATCACTGGGCTAATTCAGGAGTGGAGCTAGGGCTGGAGCAGAGCTTGGACTGCCAGCCCAGTGTTCCTCGTCGGAGGTGTGCCCTGTCATATGGTGCTGTGATTAATCGGGAGAGAAACTGTAGGAGGTTGACATTTTCTCAGCCTCATCTGTGTTTCCTGCCCACACACTGGGCCCTGAATGTCAAAGCCCCCTACACAGCTATGCTGGAGGGGAGGAGGGAAGCCTACTCACTATTATTAAGCAATTAAAAATATGGGCCGAGAAGACGTGGGACAGCCGCACTTCCCTGATGTGTTGGGCAACAAGGGAACTGGCTGCAACTCACTTACTCTGAGAGATGGTTAAAGGACTAAATGAGAAACAGCTCCTCTCAGCATCCTGGGAAGGTGGTTCTGAGTGCTGTTAACTCATCGCCTTTCCATCTCAGCAGCCCAAACAGTGGTGGACCGTGCGAGGAGTGGGGACCCAGGGGTGTACTGGTGACCTCTGAAACATTATGGTTATCTCATTATATCCACAAAAGTGAGGTGGGGGTTGGGAAGCTTTCTCTGGGTCCTTGAGTCTGTTTCCAAAGCTGATGTGTTCTTATTCCACTCCCTTATAATAATCCAGAACCTCAAAAATCAAGTTCGTGTTGAGTTGAACCTAAATCGTTTCTACTTTACATTTTCATCTATAAGGTTAAGCCCAAGATTTAATCTATTACAGAAAGAAATAGGGAGGACTGAGGCTGGCTGGTACGACGGTCTGAATATTTCACAATTCAGATGTTGAAATCCTAACCCCAAGGTGCTGGTATTAGGGGATGGAACCTTTAGGAGGTGATTAGGTCATAAGGGCAGAGCCCACATGAAGGAAATTAGTGTCCTTATAAGAGAAGCCTGAGGAAGCTCCCTTGCCCCTTCCATTATGAGAGAGGACATCTGCTCATGAACCAGGAAGTCGGCTCCCAACAGATCCTGACCGTGAGGGCACCCTCGTGTCAGACTTCCAGCCTCCAGCACCATGAGAAATCAATTGGTTATTTATAAGCTACCCAGTCTATGGTATTTTTGTTATAGCAGCCCGAACAGACTAAGAGTGTTGGTGGAAAGGCCTCCTTGATGTAAGATCTAAGGCTCCTGCTGACCTCGGGCATCTAGAAACGGGAATAGAGGTGGATTCTTCCAGCGATTCTTTCCTTTTCTCCTTTTGAACACCTGCATATCTGGTTAATAACTCAGTGCCCTTTTCATTCCTTTAAAATGTCTCTAGCGTTGACCCTGACCTTTGCTCTCTGTATGTCTGTGGGTACGTATGCATCCCTTGGGTCCAGACGAAACCAGGCCTCTTGATGAGTCGTGGGATGGGTCTAGGCTCATCAAAGAGGGTTCATTTACTCTGTGTTGTAGAAGGTATCCATTGCTCCATGGTACTTGATACTCAAAAGGTTTCTAATACGTATTTATTGAATGAATACGCTGTTGTAGATAGGGGTTTCTCGGAAGTCTTGGAGCTTTCCAGTTCTCATTTTGGTTGGGGTTAAGTGCTCTTACCTTTGTGACTCTAAAGGACCTGGAAAGATGCGTGTCTTTCCCCCTCATTCTTTTCAGGTAAACAGAGGTGGGGAAAATAAAGAACAACCAACGCCACTTTTTAAAATATTTTATTTTGAATTAATTTTATACTTACAGAAAAAGTTGCAAAATAGTACAGAATTTCCCTGTTCTCTGTTGGTCTCAAAATAGGTTTGGGGACACTACTTGCTGGGGTAGAAAAATTCTAATTTTGAATTAGAATTTTAAAATGCAACCTTGTTAGAGAGAAGTGGTTTTTCTACTGGAGATAGAGATTGTCCTTAGCAAGCACCCTTAGGAGCTGTGGATTCTGTTCTCAGTTCCCTCATGCCTCCTAGAAGTTTTCCTTTAAAATGGCGATGCACCCTTCTCTGCCTTTCTCAAAGGATGGCCTAAGGTACCAATGAGATTATGTGGAGGGGATTATCGATTCTCAAGGGATGATTTACATGGAGGGCCTGATTATCTTAAACTTCGCTGGGGATCCAGCAAGGTGAGAAACTGGGAGCTCCAGGCAAGCCAGAGCCTTGTCAGCAGATCCTTATTTAGCTGTAATCTTGCTGGAAACCAGTAAGGAGAGAAGAGGAAATGTTTCAGATTTCTATCTCCAACTTTTTCTAGAGGAAAATGACCTTTACAAGAGGCTCAAGAGAGGAGATCCTGTAAAATTTCACTCAACAAATATTTTTGATCATTTACTGTGCCAGACAGTATTCTAGGTCCTTGGGTATCTTTCAATGAACACAACAGACGAAAATCTTTGCTCTGTGGCAGTAACATGCTAGTGGGGGAGGCAGACAGTAAATACAACAAATAAGTAAATATCGAAGGTGATGAAATTCCATCTTTGGATTGATACAAGTCAAAATACTTTTGGATAAAATTTATGCCAGGAGGCAGACAGTCTCCGCTGACAAACGGGATGGTTATAAAATAGGAGGTAGCGTGTACTAGGGGTGGGAGAATGGGTGTTGCCAAATGTCTCACCCACTTAAGCTTTCTCATGTTAAGTTTCAAATCTAACTCCTACTTTGTGCAATTAGACGATGCATGGAGCCGTTGAAATGTCATTCCTTTGACCTGGCATCTCGGGGGGAGGAGATGAAGGACTAAAAGCACACAGGACTAATTTGCCCTCGGAATACTAATGCTGAGATAATAACAGAGATGGGTTGCATGCATCATTTGGGGATATTTGAATAAACATGAAGAAAACAGTGGAAAGACACATACCAAACTGTTAATCTGTTAATAACAGGAAACAACTATGAGAGTACAGAGGGGGGCGGGTAGGCAGGTGGTGGGCATACCTGTATACCTGTTTGTTGTTGGCTTGTAGCAAAGAGTAAGTATTGCTTTTGTGGTTGAGGAAAAGAAAATCTAAGGAAACATTTAAACAAACAAATAAAAAGGATGAATGAAAGGTAGGAAAAATCTTATGGGACTTCTAAATCTCCAAAATTTATATACAACTTTTCTTCAGATTCTTCATTCATCTAGGCAAACACTGTTTATTGTCTCTATGTGACAGCTTGTGCTAAAGGTCATGGGGGCAAGGGCACATAAAGATGAATGAGCCTGATTTCTGCTTTTACTAGCTTTGTTTTTCAATAAACTTTTAAAAGTTGGTTTACCTGGTTTATTCTTTGTAATCGAGGTGAAATTTACATAACATAAAATTAACCATTTTAAAGTGAATAATTCAGCGGCATTTAGTACATTTACAACATCAGGCAGTTACTACCTCTGGTTCTAAAACATTTTTATTATCCCCAAAAGAAAGCCGTTTTACCCATTTCCCTCTCTACCCACCCCCTGGCAACCACCTTTATGTTTCTATGGATTTGCCTGGTCTGAATATTTCATATAAATGGAATCATATAATATGTGATTTTTTTGTGTGTGTTTGGCTTTGTTCACTTAGCATATTTTTGAGGTTTATTCTGGTTGTAGCAGATATCAGTACCTCATTCCTTTGTATGGCTCAATAATACTTAATTGTATATATGCCACAATTTTTTAAATTCATTCATCCATTGAAAAATATTTGAGGGTCTACCTTTTGGATATTGTGCTGTTATGAACATGTGTGTACATATATTTGTTTCAGTAATTGTTTTCAACTATTTTGGACATATACCTAGGAGTGGAAGTGCTGGTTCATATTGTAGCTATATTTAACTTTTTGAAGCCACCAAACTGTTTTCCACAGTAGCTGAGTATTTTACATTCCTATCAGCAATGTACAAGGGTTCTAATTTCTCTACATCTTCATTAACACTTGTAATTTTTTTTAAATAGCCATCCTCGTGGATATGAAGTGATATCTCATTGTGGCTTTTATTTGTACTTTCCTAATGACTAATGATGTTGATCATCTTTTCATGTGCTTGTTGGTGATTTGTGTACTTTCTCCAGAGAAATGTCTTTCAAGTTCTTTGCCCATTTTTAAATTGGGCTGTTTGTCTTTTTGTTATTGAGCTCTTAAGAGCTTTTTTTTTTTTTTTTTTT